>NC_071989.2:4225000-4582500 GCF_028885655.2 Pongo abelii
TCGAGGCTAAAGCTGTAGAATAAAAGGCCTGTCTTCCTCTCATCACCGTAGGCACAGTTGTGATTTTATTATTCTATATTGAGAACAACTAAATTCACTCCCACCTCAAAAAAAAAAAAAAAAGAAAAAGAAAAAAAGCAGTGCCCTACATAGCACGTAGTGGTTGCTTCTCTTAGAAATCTTTATCCAGCCAGCTGTTCACAGCGTTCCTACATTTGAAACAGCATTTTAATAAAAATGGAAGAAAACAATTACAGCATGATTAAAGATATCATATTTGGCTGCCATACTAAATATAAACCTATGGGTTTGCAATCCATAATGCTTCATGTTTCCATGGAAGAGCGTAAAATTACATCATTTTCTGGCAGTTTTGCAAAAGAGTTTGGGAGATTATACATATTCAGAATTCCTTTGGAGGATTCACAATATCTGCTTTCTGCTCCACTTTGTCTGTTATTTGGTTTTCTGAGCTAAGCCATGTGAACCTCGGCTTCCGGCGTACAACAAGTGAAAACAAGAACCGCACATTTCAAACAGATTTCATAAACAAACTGTTTTGACTTCATGTCAGGCAGGACTACGTGAAATTTGGTTTTCTCCACCAAATTCGGCTCCCAGCTGTGATGTGTCAAGTCAAACAGGAACAAGTAATTGTATTCAATCCTTAAAATGGAGCTCCCAACTGACATCTTGTATTAACAATATCAGAAAGCAGGTCTGTTTGTCTTTTAAAAATAGTCACTACTTGGTAGCTTTGAATTCAAACATTCCACAGTGGCATTCCACTCAAAGATGTGTGCCTGTGGACAGGTGGTAGAGAGGCAGCTGAAACCAGACTCTGGGGCCATACTGACCCTGCCTGGGGGAGCCACAGCCTCGAAACCTCCACCCTGTAAGATCTTACAGCAAAAGAAAACAAAGCTGGCTTTGAAGGAATTATGCTAAACTACTTATCTTTAATTTCTCCAGTGCAGTAAATTAAAAGTTAATGTATGAGGAAGAGTCCAGGTTTAAAATGCGACCTCCGAAACTGGGAGTCCCCAAATAATTCTCCTGTGTTGACCCTTCCTGTCTGTTCTCGGGGTTTAGAAAGAGGACATCCTTCTGTAGTCACACGAGCAATGGTAAAGCACTAACCACCTTTGTCCACAAACATTTCGGAGACTTGGTGAGCTGGGCCCTGGGGCAGAAGATCTCTATCTCTAACCTTAAGGATCACACTGGCTAGAAGGGGATGCAGTTGTACAGACACAGGACAGGATGTAATCAGGTACCTAGGTAAGTGCAGAGCGCAGGAATGCCAAGGCAAGGCTAGCCCAGGGCCCTAGGGATGCACCCCAGGGACCTGTTATATAAAGGTCTAAGAACGCACTGAGAGCAGAGGAAAGAATAGGACTGGAGCCTTTTTAAATCTGTTGTTGCTGGGAAAATGGAATCTAGCAGCACAGTGCCTATGGCTCCACACCAAATAATTATAGACCTTTCCTTACTCAGTAGTTCCTTAAGGAGAGTAAGGCAGAGTGTGATTCCATGACGGTGAAACCAAATTCACATAAAATTTTGCTGTAATCCTTTAAATGCAAATATTTTCAAACTTAACCAATTCAATATCCTATGACTCCCTTTATTTTTCACTATTTTGAACTATCTCTGTAGGCCAATTGATTTGAAAATAAAAATGACTAAGACATGTCTGTTCTGATGTAATGGCCTTTTTAAGGAGATATAATTGATCACTTTTACAATTTAAAAATACCAACTTAAAAACAACAGCACTGGCAGAATATGATTATGCAACTTATAGTGTTAACAAAATTTACACATAAATGAGAACATTCTTTCCCATCATAGTTCTTATTAGAAACACTGGGAAGTAAATTATCTGCAGAAAAGTACAGTATAAAAATGTATTAAAAGCTGTAAGAACTAAATTGAAATGTCAAACATAGTTATTTATATTAAAACCCAACCCAGCCCAGCAAAACAGGTGACGGACCATTCATAAACTGTTTGTTGAAACCGGAAGATTCATTTTGCTCTCTGGGCAACACCTGCCTTCTCGGCCTCCGTGTGGGTTTCTCTGTGGACAAGTCCAGTTCCCCCAGTTTTTCAGAATTCTTGAAGTTCAGTGTATGATTTATTTTTGTACATCAAGTTTGAATGTCTAAATCCCCGGGGCCAGTGCTTTTAACACTTTCAGCAGTTTCCAGATTATTTTCATCTGGAAATACAGAGCTGATATACCAACACCATTGACAGATGCAAAACGTCATTAAAACGGTTACCCCAAAGCACAGAGCGAACTCCTTATCTGAAATGACTCACTTGCTCCAGGAGCGTTTCTTTGCCCTCGCTCTGTCTCCGCCACCTCCTTCCTGCCCTCTTTGTTGTGCACTTTTGGGCGCCCAGCACCGCCTCCCGGCCTACTACAACTGCCCCCAGACAATGGAGCCCCGAGCAGGAAGCATGTCCCGTGACAGAGGTCCCACCCGCCGGAGCTTTCAAGTTGATGGGAAGCGGTGACACTTGAGCAGGACGTGGCTGGCCTGCTGGATCCTGACACGGCACCCTGTGTGCTCGGCAGTGCGTCCGGCCTTTGTGCAGCGCTCCCCGTCCGCCGGGGCTGCCACAGCTGAGCAGCTGCATCGGGAAAGCCCACTAAGCAGAAAGCGCTCCCCAGCCCGGCCTCTGATTTCTCACATTTAATTACCTGATTTCCCTTTCCTGCGGTCATGGAGAAAATGGCATTACATCACGCACCATGTAGCTCTGGAAAAGCATTGAATGTGTCTAATAGAGCCACTGGTGACAAGCACAATAGATGTGCCCCTTGTTTCACATCGGATATTATTAGACCCTCCAAACAAGTGTGGTCATTCCTGCTCCGAAGATCTTCAGTAGGAAACAAAGGCAGCAGGTTTTGGTGGTGTCACCCCTAGCACCTCACAGAGAGAAAAACTTTATTTAGCCTCCCTGGGCTATCCAAGCCTCCTCCAAGTCTTGGGGAAATGAGAAGAACTTTTAGAGGTATTTCGTTCTAGCTATCAATACAGAGATTTCATTTAAACCTGCGATGCTCTCACTTCCCAAGAACCACCATATGTTACCCTAATCCGTTCAGATACATTTTCATCTTAAAGCACGCACAGCTGCACACTCTTTTCAACCAATTCATGATATCATATAGAACTCAGGAATGAAAATGTCCCCGCCAAAGTGAATGGAAGCCAAAAGGACACAGTGATTGCTCCACATACAGACAAAAGCGATGACACTATACCCACATCTGCAGATAAATTCCAAGCGCTGTCATGTGATTCCATTGGGCTGATTGATGACAACTTCTCTCTCAGTTTGAATTATGTGGCAACCCCAGGAGTCCTCATCTTAGCCCTTACCTGGTGTTAAGATGTCCTCAACAGCATGTGTAGCCACCTATGAAGACCCTGTATCAAAACCTCTCTTGCATAGTAGATTCAGACAGTGATCAGTTTCTAAATAATTAGCAGATTATAAGAAAACAGTATCTTCTATCACTCATCTGCTAAGATGACATTTTTATTGCTGCAAGGGAATATGCCAAGGAACACACAAACACATAAACACAAACACATATGCACACACACAAACACACAGATACACAGACAAACACAAATGCACACACACAAACACACAGACCCACACACAAACACAAATGCACACACACAAACACAGATACACAAACACAAATGCACACACACAAACACACAGACACACACACAAACACACATGCACACACAAACACAGCACACACACAAACACAGGCACACACACACACGCATGCACAGAGATGCATTTGTATGACCCTTTTGCCGTCAGATACTGATATGCACAGCAAGTAGCTCCTGTGCTTGACTGGATACACATTAATACAGATATGAGTACAAATGCATCAAACACCTGCCCAGAGGCCCTCATGGATCAAGGAAGATGAGATATATATGACTCCTGATTTTAAGACCATTAATAGGAAAGATAAAACGTGAACAACATGATGCTCTACAAAAAGGAGACTGAGCGTCCTGAGAGGCACACAGTGCGTTATTGGAGTCTTAAGGGCTGAGAGATCACAGTCTCTGGAAACACGAGAAGCTACACTCTGCCTTGGAGGAGCACAGGGCTCTCCCAGCTGAGGCGGAGGAGGGACCTCTTGTGATAGACAACGGATGCATGTGTAGATGGCAAGTGTCCCACTGTATCCCAGTGGAGAGATGAGAAGGTAGGGTCTGGGGAGAAGGATACTGGCAGCGGGCCAGTCACTGTACCTCAGTGGAGAGGTGAGAAGGCAGGGTCTGGGGAGAAGGATGATGGCTGCCGGCCAGTCACTATACCCCAGTGGAGAGGTGAGAAGGCAGGGTCTGGGGAGAAGGACGATGGCTGCCGGCCAGTTAGTCTTCACATCGTCTGTGAGTGGGCGTTTAGTGGTGTAGGAAATATAAAGGAATGGAGATGTTTGTGGAACAGGAAGGAGCCATGCTACAGCTCAGTGTTAGGGCAGTGATTTGGTAGTAGGGTTCCAAATGGCCTAGAGTGAGCTGAATTAGCACCTTACAGTCCTATAAGTGAGAAAGCCTGAGAAGTCATGGTGTGGGGGGATGGGAGGAAGGCACAGACCAGACAGGAAGGCTGGCGGTGTCTCCACAGCTCCACTGACGCCCACGTGGATGAGGAAGAAGGGGAGGCCAAGATGGTGCTGGGCCTCTGAGCTTTGCAGGACCAGGAACAGAGTCAGGAGAGGCATTGTGGGAAGGCCGCCTATTGAGTGGTGTTGGGGATATACCTGAGTTGAAGGGATAGGTTTGTTTTCTAAGTATTGGTTGCCAAGCAGATGGTTAAATTTTAAGGTTGGAATCTGCAAAAGAGTTTGAGTCATCTTTGTTGAGGTTTTGAGGCTTACAGGAGAGAACAGAAAGAAGGGAAAGTAGGGACAGGTAGAAACATAGATTTTTGCAGCATTTCCATTGGTTAGCAACAACTGGTGCAAGAAGTGAATATGGGAGCTGGAAGAAGGAAGAACCCTCAGTAAGCCCCTCACTTAGTTTTCTGTATGGCTGACATGACCTGTGTGTATTTGTTATAATTAAATGACTCAGCATGGGTGTGTTATTACTATCCAAGGTCCACACTTCATTTGGACTTCCTTAGTTTTTTTCCCAAAGTCCTTTCTGTTTTCCAGAGTCCCATCCAGAATAGCATATTACATTTAACCATCATGTCTCCTTAGGCTTGTCTTGGCTACGCCAGTTTCTCAGACTTGTTTTTTGATGACCTTGGTTGTTTTGAGGACTCCTTGTCAAGTATTTTGTAAATTGTCTCTCAGTTGGGACTTGTCTGATATTTTACTCATGATTTGGCTGGGGCTGTGGGTTCCTGGGAGGAAGATCTCAGAAGTGAAGTGCTAGTTTCACCTTATCACATTAAGACTGCATACAATTAGCATGACTCACCACCGTTGATGTTGACTTTGATCATCTGGCTGAGGTAGTGCTTGTCACTATAAAACTACTCCTTCTCTGGTCGGGCACGGTGGCTCACGCCTGTAATCCCAGCACTTTGGGAGGCTGAGGTGAGCAGATCATGAGGTCAGGAGACCGAGACCTTCCTGGCTCGATCCCTTTAATAGAAACCACATCTCTATTGAAAATACAAAAAATTTAGCCAGGCATGGTGGCGGGTGCCTGTAGTCCCAGCTACTCAGGAGGCTGAGGCAGGAGAACGGTGTGAACCCGGGAGGCAGAGCTTGCAGTGAGCTGAGATCGCACCACTGCACTCCAGCCTGGGTGACACAGCAGGATTCCGCTTCAAAAAAAAAAAAAAAGCTACTGCTTCTCACTCTAACCCCTATTCATGTTGTACTCTGTGGAAGGAAATCACTATGTGTAGTCCACTATGAAGTGGAGAGTTAGAATCCAACCCCTCCAGGGTAGAGTATCTACACAAATTATTTGGAATTCTTCTACCCAGGAGACATTTCTATTCTTGATGGGAGATATTTTAAGGGGTAAAGAAAGCAATTTGAGTGACATCTTATCACATAGGCTCCTTTTAGTTCAAGGCAAACTCATCAGCGGGGATAAGGGCAGCTGTGATGTCAGGGAAGGATTTGGAGGCTGGAGAGGACATGAAACCTGCGATGCCCTGTCAGCTAGAAGTGAGGCTAAATTCTCTGAGTTTTGCTAAGTAACACTGAGGTTTCACTCTTGTCCCATGGATCCAAGTTAATTTCAGAACTATAAAGAGTTGTGATGCATGTGTGTGTGTGTTTAACAAAATAAATCATTCCCATAGTTCTCTCTGGAAGATGAGATAGACAACATCTAATCTTCTGTAACTATTTATTACAAAGCTAGACATTTTCTAGCTAAAACTGAGAGAAAATCACCATAATTTTGCAATTTTTAAAAAAGATGGGTTCTTCCCTTGACTGATATTTGAAACATCAAAGAGAATTTAGTCAAATATTTCATATTCTGTTTTATAAATTACGTATTTATATGTGCAACTAGAATGCATTCATACAGTCCCAAAAGTTCGCTTTAGCTGTGTTTGCATTATTGGTGATCATTGACCTTTTAGAAAACAGAACAGTTATTTTGTTTTATTATTTTACAGATTGGTTCCATCTGAGTTTTTTGCTTAAAAGTTGATGATTTTGGCTTTCTTTTCAATGCTCACTTGAGTAAAGGTGTCAATGACATTTTTTAGTGATAATGAAAATTCTTAGTTTACCTATTTCGTGGTGATCCTGTTAGGAATGGCTTTGTCCATGGTTGAAAAGCTTTCTTGACCAGTAAGTCTTGTTCCTTGAGTGTCTTGGTCCTTGAGTCATTAAAGCATCTGCCCAACACCCTGCAAAGCAGAAAGAGAACTAGATCTCCTTTTCACATGTGAAGCACTTTTCTCTTATGTTAAATATTGTCCAGTTCAGCATTTTCCGCATATTTATAGACACTTGTCAGCCCCTCTTCCAGGCTGAGTGTCTTCATCAAATTTACTCTTAGGATATTTGGAGCTCAGACTCATTCTGGGCACCACCCCCCTGAACCTGAACCCCCACCACCACCCCCCCACCGTAGATGTGTTTCTCGTCTTCACAGCTGGAAGAGAGTGTTGTGGGGACAGCATGGCCGTGAGGGCTTCTCTCCACTCCACGCTGGGACTTTCTTGGAACAACTCTATGAAGGAGGCAGAGGCCACTCTTCTTCAGGGAAGCTCCTTTGAAATGCAGGGTATGGAGACAGCAGAGTATAGTCTGGAGAGCTTGAAACACTGTGCTTATCCCAAGAAAGTGAGCAAAAAAACGGCCGGTACTCTCCCATAGACCAAACACTCATTGGTATTCACTGGGGTGATGCCCGCAACCTCAGGAAGTTGAGGAGGAAGCTGGATTTTTCTGTTGCCCTTTTCCTCTATCCCATGGCCATGTGCTAAGCCCAAACACAGCCCTAGCACCAGCTTCCTTTCTAGGTGCCTGCCTCTCCATGGTGGTCAGGAGAGAGTGAGGCTGAATCAGGGCTCATCCGCCACACTTGCTTGAAGACATTTTGTGAGTGTGAGTGCCTGTCTATACTGGAGACCTGCTGGGACATGGAGACACCCCAGGGACACGAGAGGTGTGTGCTCGCCAAGCCAATCTTTCTCCTCCCACACATCCTGGGAGGCCTTGGCATTCATTCTGTGGGCTGCTTCCTATTTGCATACGGTCTTTGAACCTTCACCTTATGCTGTTCCCCGAAGTTCAGAAGAAACCTCTTTTCTCTCCTACTCCCCCACATGGAAGAGTTCACAGGTGAAATGATCTGCTTGCTAATTCTCATTTCTTATCCTACAAAATCTCGCTTTTTGTAACACTTGCAGGGAGTCATTTATTTGGGAAAGGCTAAGGAAAGCAATGATAAAATCTTTAAAAATAAAACCTAAAGTATAATAATAATAATAATAAAAGAAAAAAAAATAACAACAAGCTATCAAAGAAATACAAACGAATGCAGTAGGGAGGAAACCTGAAAAGCCCAAGACAGAGACTGTGAATGCGCGTGACCCCCAGTCAGCATTAGGTTTCAAAGAGGGGATTTAAAACAAAAGTCACTTCACATTTCCTGCTGAAAGGGTTTATTTTGGTTTTTCTTCCTCCTGTGTTTTATCTCAGGAATCTTAAAGTCCAAGGGGCTGCTCTTCTCACTGGAATCCTCCAGTAATCACTTAAAGGTAAGTGGAATTAGAGGGGAGCCCAGCATGCATTTACCCACTGCTGCTGCCAGTCAGCTAATTAGGTGATTAAGTCATTAAAGGGAAATATACATTTGAAAGGCTTCAGCTCAGTCACTCAGAAGTGGGATAAAGACCAAATTCCAACTTTCTTCTCGCCAGTCTCTACACTGCAAAGGTGATTAATCTATTTAACTCTGCCTAGCCTTTTTTTTCTTTTTCTTCCTTTCCTTTTCTTCTTCTTCCTCCTCCTCCTTCTCCTTCTTCTCCTTTTCCTCCCCCTCCTCCTCCTACTTCTCCTTCTTCTCCTTCTTCTGGAAAAGGAAAAACCAAGGGACAGAAGCTTTTCGTAAAGAATCTTTGAACAAATAGAATGATAAATGCCTTTCTCCGAGGCACCTCGTGCAAAGCTTCAACAGCTGGAGGTCAAAATGACCTAAGTAAGGACCTGATGGGGGCGGGCGAGGAGAGCACAATGGTGACTTCGGATTTAGGGCTTTTCCTATCAGATCATTAGCCTGATTTGTTATCGGATGCCTTTTGATGTTGCCCGTCTTAGATAAACGTTTTGTCTTTGCTAAATGGGGAGATGGCGGGGTGTTTTTGTCTTCTCCCCATGGACTTCCCTTTGCTTACCATAGAGGCTGGCACATTGCTCTTGCACAAAGAGATACTTCCCTGCTTGTCTCTGAGACAGCACATCCAATTCTCTGAGTCCTCATCTTTGGAAGGAGAACATCTATCATCTATCATGAAGAAGACAAAAGAGGAGGAGAAAAAAGAGAGGGAGAAGGAAAAGGAAATGGTGTATTTTTAAAGAAATGGTTACATTATGGGAATACAAACGCTAAAATGTCAATAAAGCATACTGAGTTTGAAAGTTCCTATGTCTTGACAAGGCCACAATGACTAGCATTTAAATATTTATGAATGCATTAATACCTTGGAAAGCGAGGTGACTTATGTCATACGTTATGCAAATGACTGTTGAAAAGATGCCTCCCACTGCTCAGGCAGTGGCCTTAAGGGCCTTAGGACCCTGTAGGTCAGCCCCACTGTATCTCTCCTGTAGCAAATACACACGACAGGTGCATTTTCTACAAACACAAATGCCAATGTGAAAGCATGAAAGCTTCTCTCAGGTCCACTTAAGTTCAGGTTGACACTCTGTCTATCCGATGTACTTAGCTTAGTACTTTTGCCACTAACAGTGGATCCAGTTCAGAGGCTACTCATGATAACAGACGGGAGCAAAGGATAGGGCACCAGTCCAGGGCTGCCTGTGAAAAACACCGCCCACAGACTGTGGACATAAGTTCAGGAACAAAGCACTATCTCAAGTGTAGAGGTTGTGTCTGTTATGTTAACGACTGTTCAGTTAAACATGGTTCTCAATATTTATATTGACAGCTGCTGGCCTCTCTCCTGGACGGAATGCCATCATCAAATTCACATGTGCAGTACCGATATATGATGCTGGAGCAGTTTTTTAACAAATGTGACACGTGGCCTTACCACACACTGGGTGGTTTGCACAAAGTCAAATGTCCTCCTCACCATCTTGACAAACATTATGTCCGCATGTGTACTATATGTATGTGAAATCCTTGAGCATACGTATGGTCCATATGGTCTTTTCAGATGCAGGAGGTTTGGTTCCCCAAGTACAACTTTTACTGAGAGATCCCCAGAAAACCTCTGTGCCACTTACACAGTCTGATTTGATCTTTCTTGAGGAACCAATGCTATTAGATATTGCCTGGTGGCAGCAGTAACTAATCTTTGTGGACTACCGCTTCATTTGTTTTGATATATGAATTCTGCCTATTGAAACATGACATTTTGAGAAGTTCACAGAACAGTAACAATCTCAGTTTCCTTAGAAATGACCTACAAAAAGAAGCTCCGCTGCTTCTAGAAGATGTTCCTCAAGAAACAAAAAGGGACCCTGCTTCTGATGAGATGTACTCTCCAAACCCACCCCAACCTTCCTCCTCCAATGGCTTTCTCCAATATGGTCCAAGGTCATTTGCTAAACAGTGGGTCAAAATGGCCATTATGTTTTTCTCAACCTTCTGTTATCTTTTTCTTTTCTCTTTCTTTCTTTCCTTTTCTTTTCTTTTTTCTTTCTTTCTCTTTCTTACTTTCTCTCTCTTTCTCTTTCTTTCTTTCTTCTTTCTTTTCTTTCTCCTTCCTTCCTTCTCACCTTCTCCTCCTCCTCCTTCTTCCTCTTCTTCTTCTATTTCTTTTCTTTCTTTCTTTCTTTTTCTTTCCTTCTTTCTTTCCTTTTCTTTTCTTTTTTCTTTCTTTCTCTTTCTTACTTTATCTCTCTTTCTCTTTCTTTCTTTCTTCTTTCTTTTCTTTCTCCTTCCTTCCTTCTCACCTTCTCCTCCTCCTCCTTCTTCCTCTTCTTCTTCTATTTCTTTTCTTTCTTTCTTTCTTTTTCTTTCCTTCTTTCTTTCCTTTTCTTTTCTTTTTTCTTTCTTTCTCTGTCTTACTTTATCTCTCTTTCTCTTTCTTTCTTTCTTCTTTCTTTTCTTTCTCCTTCCTTCTCTCCTTCTCCTCCTCCTCCTTCCTCTTCTTCTTCCATTTCTTCTTTTCTTTCCTTCTTTCTTTTTCTTCTTTCTTTCCTTCTTTCTTTTCTCTTTCTTTCTTCCTTCTTTTTCTCTTCCTCTTTCCTTCCTTTTTTCATTATGAATTTATTTTATTTTATTAATTTACAATTTTGCCCACTTCACTTTTTACCCATCAGCTTGTATCTTAACCACAGATGACTGTATCCATTTTACTTAAATGAATTTAACCAGAGTTAGGCCAAGGCCATGTGGGAGGCAATGCCTTTGGTGGTGAGTTGCACCATCACACAGGTAACAGTGGCATCATGGATTCACCATTGCCACTCTCTGGATGCTTTCTCTACATTTCTCTCATGTTGGAATCCTCCTTTCATCATCCCTTTTGTCTGTGCTTGCCAGGTCAGGGTGCCTATGGTGCTGGCTAGTCAGGGTGCCTGTGGTTCTCATTGTCATTTAATAGTCTGAGTTTTTAAAGGCTAGATTTAATTAATTTTTTAATTAATTAATTAATTCCCACTAAGATCTATTCAACAATATAGAGAATCTCTCACGACCTAATCAGCAAGTAAGTCCCAGAGATAGAAGTCACCATTTCTACCCTTGCGGATCAATAGCATAGTGAAGGGTGGAGGAAGGCCATGATGGTGGCTGTGGGGTGCACGGAGCAGGCTAACCCAGGGTTTCCATCTGACACAGCCTGGTCCTGGAGGTAGGAGGACATCTCTGTCAGAAGGGTACTCCTGGCTTGTATCTGTTGAGTTAGGTAAAAATCAGTGGGCACAGCCGGTAAATGATGTATCATTGTTAACAAAGGCTAAGTGACTGGAAACATCAAGCTTTGTTTCTTTCCTATTGGAATTTCTTTCAGAAATTGCTTGAACCCTATGGTAAAACTTCATGTGTGTGGTCCTTGTGCACAAGCAGCAGGGGGTGGGCTACTGGAAGGAGGTGTGCACCTGCCACATTTCCTTTGTTGTAGGAGAGAAGGTCTGTTCCAACTCTTTGGGGACATAATTGTATGAGGAGACTCTTGTATTTTGGAGACTACAATGAGTCACACAGCCTGGGATTGGCTGTTGAGGCCAGGCGCTGGCAGAGAGGATTGCCTAAATCTCATTGTGTTGCACAAAACTAGCTACCTCACAGAAATCCCCTCAATTCTGCCCCCTCTCATTGCAATTAAATGAAGGCATACTGGATGAAAGTGTGAAGACTGAAGCTTTCAGAATGGCAGAAGCCATGGCACATCCCTCCCTTCTCCCTGGGGCACCACCATTGGCTGTCTCAGTTCCAACTTCCTTCCTCCTATAACCTGGTGACTGTGTTCCTTTTTTCAAATTCTTGAGAAGTAAAACACATTTGGCTGAGCTTGTGCAGGTGTCTCTGAACTGGAATCTGTCATCTGTGTTCTAGGGGAGGTGGACTGCAAGACCTAGCCTGAGGAGCCATCATACATAGGGGCCAGGCTGAGGCATGAGTGGGTGCATTCAGAGAGTAACTACAACTTCCACATGGTGTAGACAGAGATCCACTTTGGAGTTACACAAATATCCATTACAAAGTAATCCTGATTATTCTATCAGTATCTAAACCCCCGTTGACATAAAAATGTCACTTGCTTTCAGAGCCTAAAGATAATTTTGAAACACTTTTGGCCATTGGCAGATATTCGGAACAACACAGGATCAAGCTTATTTTCAAAACCACACTTGCCATCCCGACTACCTGACCATACAATGTGGGGACATGTAGGAGAATGCCAGATTTTTGTCTGTGTTCTGTATTTGCCTACGCATTCCCCTACCCCAACCAACACCATAACTGATTTACTTACTTAAGGAGTGGTTTCCCCTTCAAAGTCAGCTGGGAACATTAGACAGAGAGGTGTTTGGTTTCTGACGGCAATCTTCTCTTGTATATTAAGTAGACACAGCATATTCTGGCTTTGAATATTCTTGTGGCTTAACTTAAGAGATTAGAAATTTCTTTTGTGTTCACTTGCTTGGCCTACGGTATGACAGACGTCTTTCTGTGCATGCAGTAAATGACTTGGCTTGGTGCTCCATTGTACTGTGACTTTTTTGAAGTCACCTGGTGATAATGAAATCAAAATTAAGTTAACCTTTATCCTGGCACTTTACCAAGTATAGATGCCTCCCTGGAGAAGAGAGCTAAGGACAGTTGCATTCGCATATGGTCAGATAGTGACCAAAGCCATTCTTATTTCTTTGCACCCTGCCAAGTGCCTGAGGAGTCTTAATTTTTTTTATGGCCATTTTCTTTGCACATGAATTCTAAACTACATTTCAAATCCAAACATGTCATATTCTGAGTTTCTTAAAACTGAGATGATAAAGTTATGGAAGAGTCAGCTTCATTCATTTTTAGCCACTGGGATTTTGAATTGTGAGTTATTTGTTTGGATAAACATCAACAACCTGTAGTGTGTAGGGGGAAGTGGCCTTGTGTACCCTCCTCTGCCACCAAGTGTGTGGTACTACAAGCCCTTCTTTGGACAGATTCTGCACATGTGCACACCGCTATCTGCAGCCACTCTTATTGGCCTCAGGTTAACCACATTCTAATGCATTGGTGATGAGTATGGCATTGTTTCTTTCATCTCATGCTGGGAACGCTTAGGGCCTGTTCCTGGTTTTAATGGAATATCGGGTGTTTTGGACTCTGTTCAGGAGTTGGTACTGGTAAACATCTGATATTTATTCATGCAAGGGTAACTCTGTGGCTGTACAACTCATGCATATTTTCACCAGATAAAATTTAGGTTCAGCAAATGTGGAAAGAGTGAAAGTGTTTGCTGTTATCCATCATTTGTGGAGAGTGATTCTATAACCTTCAACTTATCTACTAAGACACAAGGTCCAGAAGCCCAGAGGGCCTCTTCCAGGCCAGCTCAGACTCCTGACATCCCCTCTAAACAGTGGACTTGAAAAGGGGCTGGGACACGTAGGAATGGCACACTTTCTAGACAGCTTTTGCTAAGAAATAAAGACAATACATTTTGGCTAATTAAAGGTCCTGGAAACCTTGATACCAGGAAGCCAGATTGCTTTGTCATTGACTGAACCCCAAGTTGGAGTGCTTAATAGTTTTGAAAATGTAATCTCTCTCCCCCCAGTTTATTCTATTAAGTATTAAAATAAAGCTGCAAGTATCATTTTATTTTTATTTTAGTATAGGTCTAAAACAGTATCTCACACTAATATAGTCACAATTTTTACAATTGTTATATTTTAGACCAGGGTTTTGCAAACTGTGGCCCTTAGGTCAAATCTGATCTGTGGTTGGTTTTGTAAATAAAGTTTTACTGAAACGTAGGTCCAATCATTTATGTATTATTAGCTTCTGTTGTGCTACAATGGGAGTTGATTAGTCATGACATAGACCACATGCCCCGAACAGCGTACGAAAATCACCCTCCAGCCCTTCACAGGAGGGTTTGCTGGCCCCTGCTTCTGACTAGAGCAAATCTAACCTACTTATTTTACAAATTAGGCACTTTAGGTCTAAAGTTGTTGACGAACCTCTTTCTCAACTTCTAATAGCCCAGGGAAATTTTCTGTATTGTTGAGCTTTACATAAATTAAACAAGTGGGATAAACCCTTTTATTTACGATTTCTCTTGCTCAATATTATATTTTGAGATTAATTCATAATGGCGTACATAGTTGTGGTTTATTCATCTTTACCAACTTATGGTATTGAATAAATGGATGCACCGTAGCTTATTTATTCATTCTGTCGTTTATGAACAATGGATAACTTGCAGTTTGGGACATTCCAAATGTGGCCACCATGAACGTTCTCATACAGGCTTTGTGGTGTACATGGGCACACATTTCTATAGGGTGTGGTGTTAGTTGGCTATTGCTGCAAAACAAAATATCCCAAAACATTGCAGCTAAAATTAAGAAGCATTTTTTCCCCACAGTTTGTGGGTCAAGGATCTGTGAAAGTCTTGGCTGGAATGCTTCTGACTCAAGGGTCTCTCAGGAGGTGACAGTCAACCTCCAGTTTTCAGCCAGGGCTGCATCTCATCTGAAGGCTCTACTGAGGTTGAATCCCTTTCCAGCTCAGGCATGTGGCTGTTGGCAGTCCCAGGTTCTTACCACGTGGGCCTCTGTACAGGCTGCCGGAGGGCCCTGGAGACATGCTAAGTGATGTCCTCAAGAGGGAGTGTTCAGAGAGAGAGAGAGAGAGAGAGAGAGAGAGAGAGAGACTCAAGATGGAAGCCTCAGTCTTCTTATATCGATCTCAGAAGTGACACCATGTCTTAGTCCATTTGGACTTCCATATCCAAATATCATAGACTAGGTGGCTTTTAAAGAATAGAAGGTTATCTCACCATTCTGGAGGCTGGGATTTCCAAGGTCATAGCACTGGAATATCTGGTGTCTCCTGTTGGTAGACGGCATCTTCTCGCTGTGTCTTCACATGGTGGTTGGGGCAGAGAGCTCTCTGGGGCCTCCTTTGGAAGAGTATCAATCCCACACATGAGGGCCCTGTCCTCATGACCTAATCACCTCCCAAAAGTTTCACCTCCTAATACTACCACTTTGGGGGTGAGGATTTCAATGTAGGAATTTGGGGGGACACAGACACTTAGACCACAGCCCACCCCACTACTTCTGTGGCATTCTTTGTGTTAGGAGGGAGGCAATGAATCTGGTTCACACTCAAGGGGGTGGAAATTAATCTCCACCTCTTGAACGAGAAGTGCCAAATGATCCATGACATGTTGTAAAACCACCACATGTACATCACTTGGAGTGGGATTTCCGGTTCCCAACATCTTTTCATGATCGTTTTTAGCAGGGGCGACTGGTGTTACTGAGGTGGCTGCTGCAGCTCCCGCTCTCACAGCACAGTATGAGAGTGCAGGGAGCTCCCTAGCTTGCATACTTGCTAACGTCAGTCTTTTCTTTTAATCATTCTGCAAACCAATGATTTTTTTAATGGCAATGGAAAATAAAAGAGAAGTTGTGTGTATTGAACTTCTACTAAACATCAAGCTAGCAGTTCCATGATGCACGCATTAAACTCCACTGGGAGATACCCTTTTCCTCTGTTCATGGGTGAGCTCAGAGAGGTTGTGTGACTTGTCTAAGAGCACACAACAACCATAACTTTCACCAGAATCTGGTACCTGTTTCCTCACCTTTCCTAGTTTTATGTGGACAATACATTGACAAGGAAAGCCTTTCTAGAGGCATAGGCAGGGGGCAGCTGTTTCATGTGGAATTAGGGAAACGTCTGACCTGTGTTTGCAAGTGGGTTGAAAAGAAAGGAAGCCCCATCTCTTTTAATGCGTGGGGCTAGTGGCCTCAGTGTGAGGAGCTTCTTCCTCTGGGTCTTCAGGCATCCAGGTATAGGGCCGAGCCAAGGTGGGCTGAAGTGTGGTGAGACCATGCACAGGACAAGGCTGATCTGATCCTGGACACCAGTAAGGAAGCACTCAGGGGCATGAACTTCTGAGAACCAAGGGGGTGTAAGGACATGGGGGATATCAGGGATCCAATAATGATTGGGGTGCTGGGGGGAAGGGCACTGCATTTGATAACACTTTTGTAATCCCACTCAAGTGAAGCTGGATTCAACAATAACAAAAGCAAGTATGTTAAGCATTCAATAAAAATACTCCATTTCTACACAGCTGCAGAGATCCCTGGGCCCCAGGATTTATCTGACAATTGTGCACACGAAGTGATGCCTAAAGTGGGAGGTTCCCCTGTCCCAAGAAAGTTAAGCAGAGAGTTAAATACTAACGACTGGCATGAATGTCAACTGATATCACTAGCATCGATTTGAAATATGACATCAACATGGTACAGACAAAAACACGTCTACGCTTATTGATTGTCCATAATTAACCTGCAATCCATAGTCAGCCTGTGCACCAGCTGTGGCCCCACCTTGCTAGAATACATTCAGCATAAGCATCTTTGCCTCCAAAAGCATCAGGCATAATGGCCTCATTATTACTCCTTTATATCCGTTTCTCATCTGTAAATCATTTCTTGTTGGCAAGAGTTCAAAGGGAAATTCCTTCTCTTAAGTTAAATTAAAGTAAACTGTTTAAAAATTTGGCACAGTGACCTTTGTTGTGACTGTCCATCTATCCCTAAATACGAAGTATTACTATTTACATTTGTTTTGCATTGGTATCTGTTGTACTGTTATTTCTCATTTTGCAACACCTAATGACTAATATATTTTGAATCTTGACAAAATGTGATATACTTCCCATGAGTATATGGTTATAAGGTAGTGCATATAATTTACTGTATATTATACATATTTATGAAAACATATTTTATGTGCTTAGATATTCACATACTATGGGTGCGTGTGATTTCTCTTGCACAGGGACCTTTAAAAATATTTTGTGTCTGAGCCGGGCATGGTGTCTCCTGCCTGTAATCTTAGCACTTTGGGAAGTCTAAGCAGGCAGATCACTTGAGGTCAGGAGTTCAAGACCAGACTGGCTAACATGGCGAAACCCCATCTCTACTAAAAATACAAAACTTAGCCAACCTTGGTGATGGGCACCTATAATCCCAGGTACTCAGAAGCTTGAGGCAGGAGAATCTCTTGAACCCAGGAGGCGAAAGGTTGCAGTGAGCTGAGATTCCACCACCGCACCCCAGCCTGGGCAACAGAGCGAGACTCCATTTAAAAAACAAAAAAAATCTGTGTCTGTCCTATCCTTTTCACGAATGAAGAAAGAAGACGTGTTCATTAGTAATTAAACAGAATAGGAGTATTTAGGTTGATTTTGTTCACCTTAAAACAGTACTCTGCAGTTCTCATTCAGGCTGTGTTAATATGGATTAAGTAGCACTTTTTCCCTGGCACGGCAGGAGTGCCCAACAGCTGTGAATTCCGTGCTCACTCTGAGTTCTCCACTTGTTCAGGACTCAGTGCTGCCCGCCTGGTGTGCCCACCCTCCCTTTCTTCCTGCAGGCTCTCACTTTACTCACATGCTCAGCTGTCCATTTTATTCAGCTTTGACATCTCTGACACCTAGGTCTTCCCCCAGAATTTATTAGCCTCTTTTCTTCATCTTTTTCATAGAATCTCAGGAGTCTTAATGGTAGATCATTTTTCATGAAAGCAGAGAGCTTTTTTTTTTTTTTTTTTTGAATGAGCTTCTATTTTATTAGTCTGTCTGGAAGGGTTTTTAAGAGTACTCATTTGCAGGGCTGGAAAATTAATTTACCATAAATTTTCATGAGAGAAGACTTTCGGTTTCAAAACAGAAGTAGCCCTTAGCTTAATTTCCATGGTTCTGCTTTGCCGCCAGTGAAGACCCCTCTGCACACCTCCAGAAGCTGTAGCACATTTAATGTTTTGTTTTGGAACGAAAATGATTCCATATGATGTTCCCGACTGTCTGATCATCTGCATGGAGATCAGAGACAATAAGCGGCAGTGTGAGTCCATTTCACTCCGGGTGGGGGAGTCCGCAGGAATGCATGGGCCACGGGCATGGGAAGGGGATTCATCCCAGGAAGGAGAAACCTGCTCCCCAGGGCGCGTTTCCGCGTGGTTCCAGCCTAACTCCTGCCCCTTGGGTCTTGGCAACCAATTTGGGAAAATCCTGGGCCCATCAGAGACTTTGAGAGATGTCGTTCCTGCTGCCAATCTGCTCCAAGCCGGGCCGGACTTGAGAAAGGCTGAGTGACATTTCCACATTCACCCGGACTGCAGCCACCCCGGTGGCTCCTAACACAGTGTTAGTTCACAGGGTACCTTCTCCAAAGAAGTGTTGCTGATATGCAAGATACAAACAGATGAATCATTGGAACAGTACCCTGCAACATCTCCCATGAGAGAATTCAAGCGAAGAAAGCGTGACAAAAAGAATGCTGGCAGCAAAGAGGCCAACTGGAGGCTCGGAGAGATGAGGAAGGAACTGTTCCTGGGCCGTGTCCAGGCCTCTGTGCCTGGGGAAGTGATTCTCCAGCCCTCACCGCTGCTGCAGGTGCAGCCTGGCTGCTTTAAGACGTCTTTGTGTAGAGCGGGGATCAGAGGCTACATTTTACAAGTGGGCTGGTAGCAGGAAAACATTTGGAGGACTCAAATCCCTAGGCCTCATCTGAAAACACCTTAATGCTTCA
The DNA here is from genome assembly GCF_028885655.2 of Pongo abelii. Classification (NCBI taxonomy): domain Eukaryota; kingdom Metazoa; phylum Chordata; class Mammalia; order Primates; family Hominidae; genus Pongo; species Pongo abelii. The sequence continues at coordinate 4,243,965 of NC_071989.2, forward strand.
CCCTCTGTTGGTCCCACCAGGCCCTCACTTCCTCTTTAGGCTGGCAGTGGGCACGTGGAGGCAGCATCGGTCTGAAGGGTGCTGTTCCCAATTTCACCTAAGAGACCGGGCATTTTGCAGCACCCCCAAGGGGAGTTTCTGGGGACTCCAAGAGATCCTCCCCCAAGTACAACCTCATTCTGTCAACTGTAAGCCATCCATTTGGGTGCTCCCAACTCTCAGCCTCAGCCTTCCCCTCCACGAACTCCTCTCCCCCAGGCGGTGTTGCTCTTGTACCAATAGCGGCCCTCTTCCCCTCTCCAAGCCATTTGGATGATTCTGGAGACTCACATCCTGGCACAGGGAGCACATCTCCTTTCCTCAAAGCAGGCGAGGGGGCCGGGGCAGGCTACCCTGTGCTCTCCGCACCAAAGCAATGCACTTTAATTCCTGCAGACACAGACACACACACACACAAACACACGTTATACTTTTGTTTCTGAATGTAAGAAATGGTGCATGCTTGTTATATAGATAAATTAAAAAATAAGAAAATATTTATAACATACACATTTTGAGAAGCCAAAAAATATATTTATTTATTAAAATCTTATTTTGGTCACCCAAAGCTGCATTTTTCTCTCCTAACCTTGAAGACATTGTGATGCCCCACATCTGAGCTGCTCCAGGAGATGGTGCTGGCCTCGCTCGTGGTTGGGGCGGGGTGAGAGAATGGGAGGACCTGACTTAGAGAAGAGACATCTCACGAAGACAAAAAAGGTTACGGTACCTAAAAGGGGATAAATACAATCTACAAAGAAATTGCCTTGTTAAAGGCTAGAAAACAACTAGGGAAAAAATGTGGTCACCTCTTCACCTCTTCAGGTATGCCTCTTAACATGTCTGTTACTTTAAAAAGCCCTTAAGTAGGTGCTGACTGGGTAGAGAACCTGGTGGAGATTTTGTATAACCACCAGAAACAACCCCACAGTGCCCATTTTGGATGGAAAAATCTGTAATTTTCCATTTGCCTCAAATAATGTATTAGGAAATAATCTCCCCACAGAGAATTTTAATTTGCCTCTTGGAAGGATGTTAAAAAATTGAGATATTGAATATTGGGTTTATTTCTGTATTTCTTTATTTTTGCAGGAATTCTTGTTGCTCCTTTCTGTGGCATGTCAGCCTGGGTCCATGTGTGAAATTGATGATTGAATGATTAAATCAAGAGAGTTTTGATTAATTTTTTTTCCCTCCTCTACCACTGTCACCAGGGCTGACCGGAGTGAGGAGAATCTTGAGCAGTCACACTCTGCCAGGCTCTGCGGCTGCACAACCAAGAACAGTTTTGTTTTTCAAAGACTTGGAGCCCTTTACTCCCAACTTAAATTTATATGGTTTGCTAATTGCCTGCACGTAAGGAAGGGTGAGCGTGCAATTTCCTTTCACTGTAATTTGAAATCCTCCGATGACGGTTTCTCTCCATCCACTAAGGAACTGAAGGCTTTGGCAAGCTCCAAGCCCAGGGCCCAACGGCATTGGCCCAAGTGGAGGGATATAATATGGGTACAATGCTCCATTTTGTACTCAAAACAATTTTTGCTGGCTTTGGCTTTTTGATTTAATGAAAGTCTAATAAGTCCAGAAATTCAAATTTAAGCACACTTCTTTTATTTTTAACCACCAGAGTAACAATAGTCACTCGTTCTGCTTTAAAAATGTAGAATTCAACTAAATGAATTTCACAGACTTTTTCTTGGACTTATTTTAATTTGGCTTTAATGTTATAAGTCTAAATCTTGAAACATTTATATCTCTGGTTTCAGTTAAACTAATAAAGTATTACTATATTAATAATTGGTACCCATTTTATTAAGTACTATAGACATCAAATCCTTTATATTCAAGAAGTGAAAGCCCTCCAGCTCTAAATACTTTTGGCAAATAAGTCCTTAAGATATAATTGAGTATAACATAAGGTCTGATTTAAAACATGAGTTAAAATTAAGGGCACCACTACCATTTGCAAATGTTTAAAGGGCTAACTTAGAAGACAATTCTTGTGATGAAATTTAAATGCAGACTCACAGGAATTCAAGATCTCATATTTGAGGTGAGCTTCAGAATTCGTTGTGCAGGTGGCTAGGACCTTCACTATCACTGAGCTATTTAATTTAAACCTGAAATATCCAAGATAACAAACACAGGAATATAAAGGAAATGGCACACTCAATTAAAACAATTCATGAGCTGCCTTGAGAAGAACAATTCAGGGGAAATGGCCTCATATTAGATGTTTTGGGAGTCCTTGATGAGCAGTTTCCTTCTCATTCAATAATATCCACACTGAGATCGATTCTGCAGTTGGAACTGACAAAGGAGTGCAGGGAGAGTAGACTTCTGAATGGCAGGAGCCGTGTTCTCTCTGTGTTCCTAGCACTTGCTAGCATGGCTCAAGGAATGCTTGTTGAATGCACTGCGCAAGGCTAAGAGCTGGGTCATACCAAGGTGATTAAAATATGGTTCCTGTCCTCCAAGAAATTACTAAGAGGGAAAGTTACATACTTGAATAAATGACTATAATGCCATAGAGACTATGTAAACTGTCAAAAGTAATATGTAAATAAATCATTGTAGATGTGAAGTATTTTCTCAAAGAAGAGACATTTAATAAATGCAAACATAAATAGCATGCTTATTAGTGTATATGATACTTTCATCTCACACTTTCTCAGTCGTTACTACATTTAGATATGTGATTTAAGAAATTGTTTTTTAATCTCATCTTTCTTCTGTTTTCCACTCCACAAGTTTATTTTACAAAATTATAGATTTGGAAAATAAATTTTTACATACTCTAGTGCATTCTCAAAAAATTACGCTAAAGGTGATTCATGCTTAGAGACATCAAGTAAGCTGTACAAGGCCTTGCAGTTTCATAAATACAAAAAGTAAATAAATACAAATTTTAAAAAGGAAAAAACAAGTATTGACTCATAGCCAGGAATGGAAGCTATCTCAGGACTGTTTCCAGGGGTTCAAATGGCACCTGCCTGGACTTCTGTCCTATTTCCATCTCTTTCTTCGTTTCTCACCTATGTGCATTGCCTCTTCATTTTATTCCACTCATTTGTTTCAGTGTAGCCAGAAATGCACACCTGCCCTGCTCATAAACTCACGTGGACAGGGAGGCACTCTCTCTGAGCCTCACTCTGTCAGTGCTAGCAAGGACCGCAGATGGCCTCTGCTTGGTCACATGCAATGTGCTTGGCTCAGTCCCAGTGCCCAAGGGAGTGGTCCAAGCCTTGGCCATGTCACCCATCCCTGCACAGGAAGTGATGAGTAGGGAAGGGGGCACCCTAATGGACATACTTGCTCAACCGCAGGGGAGAGGAAAGAGTCGTCTTCCTAAGAAAGACATTCCAGGTAAACAAAACACCCTAGGCCCATTCGTGGACTTCCACCCAGTAGAGGAGGCGGGCAGAGGTGGCGGTTCTCAGTGCTGGAGCCCATTGCTCATTCTATAGAAACCCTTCGCCTCCCAGGAATGAAGGTCTAGAGGTTGTGCAGAGTTAATATGCAGAAAACTGTAAGAAATCAGAACTTTACAGCATCAAAGGACTTTGAGATCACAAACAGCCTCCAGAAATACACTTTACTTTTGTATTCTGTGCTGTATTTTTATATCAAATGTCAGATGATTAATGAAATAACATTTAATCACATGCACACTGGAGACATGGCTAAAGCTTTCAGTCTTGCCCCGAGCTGAGACCTGCCTGCCTCAGTCCTGATTTCAGTAACCTCCAGCTCAGTGTCTTTCCCTGAACATCACTGTCTCCTTCTCTAGGAAGAGTGAGAAAAAGTGGTAATGGGACCTTCTCCCCATGCAGATTACGGCCTTTAAGAACACAGACACTTATAAAATTTGAGCAGAAAATGCATTTCATCATCTGTCTTGGCACAAGGACAACCAGCCGCTGGTCCCAGGTTATGTACGTTTCTACATGCAGACTCAGACTCTGCGCTTAGGTAGAAACCTAGCAGAACTCAGTAAAAACTGAAGAATACACTGACTGTATTTCTCACCAGCAACTACGTCTATTTGACTTTCATGTTCCTATTTCACCAAGCCATGAGGGATCTGCCCCCATGCCCCAAAGGTCTCCAGCCAGGCCCCACCACCAACACTGGGGATTACATCTCAACATGAGCTTTGGCGGGACATCCAAACTATATCAGGAAGTAAAGTCATTTGCTGAAGAGCATATAGCTCAGAAGTCCTCCTAGCTTAAAATTCAAGCCCTTAACCCCAGGTTACCCCACTTTATGGAGGAGCTGATCTCTGATGCACAGCTAAAATGCGTGTCCCCCTCAGACAAGATATTTGACTAAAAAGTCTTTATGACTACAGTGCCTGGCCCAGGGGCTTGTGTCCTAGAAATAACAAATGAATGAGTGAGAACCATCCTGGATGCCTGGTTGCGTATGAACCCATGGGCTCTCTGTGGTTTCTGGTCTTCCTGGGAGACAGGTGAATAACGACCACCTGCATCCCTTTCCACAGAGACGGGGCAGAATCTGAGCTGGAGTTCCCCAGTCTGGAATCCCATGCTCCTGACTTCAGAACTCACTCTAGGCTGGGCGCGGTGGCTCACGCCTGTAATCCCAGCACTTCGGGAGGCCGAGACTGGTGGATCACAAGGTCAGGAGATCAAGACCATCTTGGCTAACACAGTGAAACCCCGTCTCTACTAAAAATACAAAAAAAATAGCCAGGCGTGGTGGTGGGCGCCTGTAGTTCCAGCTACTCGGGAGGCTGAGGCAGGAGAATGGCGTGAACCTGGAAGGCAGAGCTTGCAGTGAGCCAAGTTCGTGCCACTGCACTCCAGCCTGGGTGACAGAGCCAGACTCCATCTCAAAAAAAAAAAAAAAAAAAAAGAACTCACTCTGATGCTCCAAGCAGCATGTAATGCTTGAGCTTTCATGGTTCGGGGAGGATAAGCTCATGACAGAGGGCACTGATCATGGTGTCCAGCAAGTGGTGAGAATTCAGCAGATATCAGACACTATTCCTCACCGCTAACAAGATCATGATGGGATGTGTGTGCTGAAGACTCTCTCTGCAGCCACCACACTTAAAGAAAATTCATTGAGAGAGTACCAACGTGGAGCATATTTTAAACATCTAAAATATTAAGATAATATACATATTAAACTCAAATTAATGGCATGCAAAGCATTTGGACATCACTTTCAAATAAAGAATTAAAAGTATGGTACCAACATTACCAGAAGTCTAAATCCCCTGGACTCCTAAGCCAAATACATGTGCCTAAGTTAGTTGTCTCTTGGAAATGAGCTCAATGGATTGGCTCTGCTATGGTCAAACTGCAGGGAACAGAATGATTGGCATTAAGTGCACCTTCAGAAGAAGTGGGCTGTTACTGCATTCTCACATGCCCCTAGTTAGTCCTGGTGAAAAGCCACTTGTGAGGCAAAGCGAGTGGACGTGAAGTGAGGATCTGCAATGGTTGCTGTAACAGAAGGGAGCAGGACAGAGTCAGGAAAGCTAGAAACACTGTCACCCAGGACGTGTGCCCCCTGAATCAGCTGTGCCCTGGGACAGGAAGAAGCAGGCGACACAGGGTCATCAGAAAAGCTCTCGGCACCAGGCCAGACATGGGTGGCAGAGAACCTGGTTTCCTTGAGTGGACAAGACTGTGAAAGGGGATGGGTGGCCACACACCAGGACCAGCCATGGTCACAGCAACAGCCTCTTGTCCTTTCTCAAGGCTACAATTCCCGGATCACTTCTCTCTGGATGCTGTTATCAGGAACAGGAATCTGGGAGCCTGTGTGGCTGGGGTGAGCATGTAGGGACCAAAGAGGAGAAAATCAACCATTGGCACCTCCTGCTCAGGGGTTCCTGGTACAGAGGGCACAGGACACGGAAGGAAGTGCTCTCCACTGGCCTGTCCCTGGACACACACAGGCCCCTCTGTTGGTGAAGGTGTCTTGCTAGAGGGCAGACTCATCTGCATTCCTCAGGGGAGATGACAATGTGATCCCACTTGTCCACTTGGGAGGTCTGTTTCCACTGCTTCGTCGCATCCCCCGCCAACCCTGCCCTTCCTCTGCTCCCTCACCTCTTTCTGCTCTGACCTCCCCACTCTCTCTGTCCCTTAGAGCCTTCTCTGGGAAGCGGGGAGAATCTACTCCCTTGGGGAGCCCCTACTCCATGCTTGTGTGAGCAGGCCTAGGAGCACTTTAGGAGAACAGGGCCTTCCCACGATGGGCAGGAGGCCAGGAGGAAGTGAGTGTTTTCCTTTGACATCTGGGTCACTGAAATAAGCTTTATGTGTTTAATAAACACATAAGACCACATGTTGGCAACTAACAAAAATTAAAAGCTCCACTACCCTCTGCCGTTCCATGGGAGTAGCTGTGCCTACAGGAACAGCATTGAAAAAACATTGCTAAAAGGCAAAAAAGGCACAGCAGCCACATGGTGAGACGAATGTAGTCGTTTCCTTTCAATCCCCATGTTCACCCTGGAGAGTGATGGCCTGGGTCGGGCAGGCCAGGCTGGCAGCCTGCAGTGGGCAGCTTGGGTGTCCTGACGCAGAGGCCCCGGGTGGAGTGAAGCCCCGAATAAGGATTGCACCCGGCAAATGAGACTTGTTCGCACACTTACTGCTGTTCAGACGCGCCGGGCATGCTCCCTGCTCTGTACGGATCCTTTGCTCTGCCTTCTGCCATCTGTCTTTTAAAATGTTAACCTCTGCTGGCTGGAATGAGTGTAAGGTTTACTTTTATTTTCATTTTTTAAAAATCCTAATCTCATGTCTCTTTGGAAATGCCCTCTCAAAAATGAAAAGACACTGCTTCCTCGACATAAAGCCATTTGGGGTGGGGTAAGCGTGTTCACTGGGGCATTCATTTACCCTGCAGTAAGAATTCCACTGTGACTCGAGGCAGAGCCTCCGCAGACCCCCCTGCCCGCCCCTCGAGCCACGCAGGTGGTGGGAGCTCTGGATCTTCTGTTTACAAATCATTAATGAAGTGATTGTGGCCCTTTTCACTTGCTCACACTTTTGAACTGTGCGGAGTGACACATTCCTTAATGGGGGGACACAAGGGCAGAGAGAAGCCCACAACAGTCTTATTATGGGGGCCGCACAAACGCCGGCGGTGCCGGGGTTTATATTAACCCAATCAATTAAGGATGGACGGAAAGACCCGGCCCAGGGCACTGGGAAAAGCAGCGCGCTCCCAGGAGTTGCTAGGCACGCGGAGCCGGCCTCCAAAGTGTCCCCTCGGCGCTGGAGCTGCGCTTTCTTCCTGCACAATAAAAGGCCCTTTGAAAGCCGAGCTTTCCTAGCCGCACAAGCACTGGAAGTCACTGCATTCTCTGAATGAAATAAATGTCTCTTTTTAATTCCTATAAGGTTTGTGTAAATTCCCCTCAGTGCAGCACCATTAGGATTCTGCAGGAAAGACGCATACATTAGACTGTACTGTATGGCTTTTGTGCTCTGCGCATCAACTCTCCCCTGCCCCTGATGCGGAGTCTCGAAGCTTCAATCAAGTGTGGGCTCCTGCCGGGGACGCAAGCTGCACTGGACACTGAAGCCACCTTTGTGCTCGGGGGCCTCATTTGAATAAGCAGCATGTTGTCACTGGGGAAGGCAGATGGCCCGAGTGTTCCATTCCAGCAGAAAGGGAGAGGGAAACAGAGCATTTTATTCATTTTGTCCTTTCATTAAACTAAAACATTTCTTGGACTACTAAATTTCCCAACCACACACCACCGCCACCCAGGGAAGCGCCTGCTCTGTGTGGCTTCCATGCGTCCTGCCACAGGGTAAGACAGTGACTGGATTCCTCAACTTTTCCCCGCTTCCCGCCCTGGCCCTGGCTGCTTCTCTGTGTAGAACGCAGGGAGCTCCACATTCACAAACTGCCTAGGAAGTCGCCCAGGCACACGGGAGGGCTTTCTTTCTAGCGGGGCTCCGGGCTGCTTTCACGTTGTGTATTCAGCTGTGACTCAACTTAAATTAAACACCACATCATGGGTTGAACAAGTGGTCAGGGGAGATTTAGGGCTGTACGTAAATTGTCAGACTTAAAAGCTTCATTTCAAGCCGTATTATGTTCTCTCTTCTAGGCTGGCAGGTATTTTCCTTCCTAATGTCAGGAAGGTTTGCATCTCCACCATTGAGTTGTCCAGAGATTTCCAATATAACTGAAACTCCCTTGATATGGAGGGAAGGGAAAGACGGCTGGTGCGGGGTGCTATCTTCAAACATTCATGTAATTCCTAAAGTATAGGAGGCTGCCATGCTCGCTGGGTGGATGGAATGAAAGGGTCTTTGCTTGGGTCCCCCACTGCCTGCCTACTTCTTTGATGGAACTACACCAGCAGTGTCTCTGAAACTGGAAAGAGATCAATTCATGAATCACCCAATATTTTATGTCTTAAAGTGTATTTCAAGTGGGTTAATGAGGGTCTCCAGGAAGCAAAAGTATTAAGTAAAACATTGTTAAGCTGGAATGTACCTGTGAAATTTCCCTGGCAAATTATTAGAGCCAAACTTATAATCCCTTTTAATACAAAAAGGATTCCTTTGAGTTTCAATTTTTAAACACTTTATTTTATGGGCTTTGGATGGAGAAGAGGGATTCATCCTAGAAAATATGTTGAGCATTCAATAGCTTTCCTAGAACCCTCTCCTCTCTTCTTAAAAAAAAGAAAAAAAGAAAGAAAAGAAGATTTTCAGCATGATGATTATTCAGAAAATGATTATTCATCATTTTTCATGAATAGAAAGACAGCATTCTTCATTATCCAGTTCAAATTTGTTTTGCAAGTAAGGACTGTAAAAGTTACTTTAAACATAAAATCTTTATTAATAAAGTCTAGGTAGTTGAAAAAAATAAACCACAAGGCTAGCAGTATGCACTCCATTATAAAGGTCACCTGTATAGTTCATACACAGATCAAGTCTTATTTAGTTAGAATGTTAAATACATGAAATTCTTGTTTTAAATGTATCTGTCTAATTTGTACATGTGTGCTTATCCCTATTTAGTAACTATCATTTGTGTGTGGTATTGATGAGATCCTGCATTTCTTTCTTTCAACTTCACTTATGGTATTGAGATGAAACTTTATGGTATAAAGAGAAGACGCTGCTTTGGTATGCATTTGGGGAGAGGGTTTAATCCCTTGTAATGTGTTACTTGAATCAAACACTTGACATAATTTAACAGCAGCCGTGTTCTCCCAGCGTGTAAGTTAATACCTGGGTGTAAGGTCATGTCTGTGTACACTCTGGAAAACAAGTCACGGTACAGCAAACACAGTCCATATTGTCTCCGCTGTCAGTCTTCCCAATTAATATAGATGGCTGCAGCCACGTCCGTCAGGAAGTGGCCCTCATCAGTCATGGAGGTGGCAGGGGAGCCCATGTTTGCAAAGGGTTTGAGCTGGCCCCTGTCTGCCGTCTTTGCGGGGGTAGATGAGAACTTTGGGGAATGGACTAAAGGGAAGAGGTCCATTTTTTAATACCCACCTGGGATCAGATAATAAAGCCCAGGGGCTTGAATACACTTGGAAAATTTCCCAAAAGGGTTTGCTAACAAGGGAAGGCTCTTGTATCTGGGGAAACTCAACCTCAATAAACTATTCATTGATTAAAACAAACACAAAAATATACAGTTTCCATTATGTCATATAAAATAGGCTATGATTGGATGATTTTAATTTAATGGCCATAGCAACATTTTTTTTTCTCCATCCTTCTGTCCTTTCTTCCTTTTTTCAGCAAAAAAATTTGAGCACGTCAAATGTATACTAACCTTAATTACTATAAATATACTCAGAGAATGTAGGAGTAAAGGAAAGGCTAACTTGATCGATTGAACATAGCATTTACTTTTATTTCCTCTCCTCTTCTGTCATCTAAAAAGGCATAAATTCAAAGAGAAGGGAAGATGAAATTAACAAAATACTGGAAATTGAAAAGGGAGGGAATGGGTGGTTGAAGGATGAGGGTCTACCATTAGCTGCCCAGGCAGTGTAAGGGAGGGGACTCACTGGGATCTTGAGTAGATGGCACTGGTCATAGTTCTCTAGGCAGCAGGAGAGCAGGAGGCAGACACTATACCCAAACTGGTGATTAAGTGGAAGTTTGCATCCCTGACCTTGGAGACGCACGACCTCTTCCCCATCAGTTCCCCAAGGCTAGGTTTCCTTCCCTAGAAGATAGTGAAGATTTTTTCTAAGGAAAAACATTGAAATGGGAGAAAAGACACACAGATCCTGACATCGGTGTTACTAGCGAGACATACCCATCCACCCTCCATCACCCCACAGGAAAACCACCAGTCAGCAGGCTCCACCTGCTGGAGCCTGGGTGGAGACCAGAGCTTGGAAAGACTTTTCCACATCCCTTTCTCAAATATGAAGGAAGAGCCAAAAAGCATCAGACACTAAAAGAAAGTCAGAGACTAGAATCAACAGACTTGAAAGGAACATGAAGGGAACAGTGACAAAGCAGAGAGCAGATGACTAAGAGGGCGTTGCATACATGACCTGAGAACTAGATGCTATAAAAGTAAATGTTTAAGAAGTAGGGAAAAGTTCTGAGAAGTTATTTTATGTAATATTTTATGTAATATGTTTATATGCAAATATTACATAAAATAACTTCTCAGAACTTTTTTTAACTTTCAAAAATTATACATATAATAAATGTGTATATGTTTTATGTATAGCATATAAATTATATAGGTGTGTAGGTATGTATGTATAAATTTTAAAAATACATAGAATGAGAAAACAAATTTGAGGAAGTCTAAACTAGTTCAACCATTGTGGAAGTCAGTGTGGCGATTCCTCAGGGATCTAGAACTAGAAATACCATTTGACCTAGCCATCCCATTACTGGGTATATACCCAAAGGACTATAAATCATGCTGCTATAAAGACATATGCACACGTATGTTTATTGTGGCACTATTCACAATAGCAAAGACTTGGAACCAACCCAAATGTCCAACAATGATAGACTGGATTAAGAAAATGTGGCATATATACACCATGGAATACTATGAGGCTATAAAAAATGATGAGTTCATGTCCTTTGTAGGGACATGGATGAAATTGGAAATCATCATTCTCAGTAAACTATTGCAAGGACAAAAAACCAAACACCGCGTGTTCTCACTCATAGATGGGAATTGAACAATGAGAACACATGGACACAGGAAGGGGAACATCACACTCTGGGGTCTGTTGTGGGGTGGGCGGAGGGAGGAGGGATAGCATTAGGAGATATACCTAATGCTAAATGATGAGTTAATGGGTGCAGCACACCAGCATGGCACATGTATACATATGTAACTAGCCTGCACATTGTGCGCACGTACCCTAAAACTTAAAGTATAATAAAAATAATAATAATAATAAAAGAAGTAGGGAAAAGTTCCGGGAAGTTATTTTATGCAACATTTTATGTAATATGTTTATATGCAAATATTACATAAAATAACTTCTCAGAACTTTTTTAACTTTCCATAAATTATACATATAATAAATGTGTTTGTTTTATATATAGCATATAAATTATATAGGTGTGTATGTACATATGTATAAATTTTAAAAATACATAGAATGAGAAAAGTCTTTCATATGGTGGACCAAAAGACGAAGAGATGAAAAATGGGGAAGAATGAGAAAATTAGAGGATCAACTCACAAATTTTACTGTCTAATAAGGGAGAGAACAGAGAAATAGATGATAGGAAATAAGAAAATTAAAGAAACTGCAGATTACGTCGGGTTCCTTAGTCAAAGCTTCCATTGACCACCCAGAACAATGACAGATTAAAAGACAAACAAACACACAGACACACACACACCCCTCCAAAACTAAATAAATAAAACCACCTTAAGACACTTGTTTTAAAATTTCAGGACACTGGAAATAAGGAGAAGATTCTAAAATATTCCACGAGGGGAGGAAAGGATTGGTAATAATTGTTATGGACTGAGGATGAGCATGAATAGGGAGGGTCTGAGTGCAGTGCTTCCTTATCAAGAATTCTATACCCAGCTGTACCTGCTGTACTAACCAATGGCGAAGAACAGATAAAAGCCTTTTCAGAAATTTGAGACCTCAGCATATTACTCATATGCACTCCTTCAGAAGCTGCGTAGAGTACATGCTCTACTAAAACTTGTATATAAGTCAAGAAAATAGAAGACCAGGATTCAGGGAACAGAATCTGATGTAGGAGGGAAACAGACACGCATCCCCAGATGATGCAGGATCATCCCAGAGAAAAGACAGTATGGGTTGAAGCAGGGAAATTGAGGGTTTCAGTGGGAAGTCACAAAGAAGAAAAAATGGAAAAATATAGGACTAAATTTTTTTTAAAACCTTGACAAAATGGTACATAGAAAATGAAACATATGCACAAAAAAGTAACTGATAATTCAAATAAAAGCAGAAAAAGTTGTTCAACAAAGGCAATATAACCATAGTATGTTCTGTGCAGCAGGTAACATGAAACCCATCAAGATAAGCACCAAATGCTATTTTACCAAAATTTGAAACACAATTACGTTGGAATTATATATCAGAAGGAATGTGGAGTAAGAAATGAAAGGATGTGTGGTATAAAAATTAATTCTAATATTTCATATAGAAGATTAATAGATAAGGTCTAAAACAGAAAAGTTAAATAATAGAAATGTATGCCATTTAGATATACAGAGAAACATATCACAAAGAAAAAGAAGGAAAATATTGAAAGTGACTATTGTCAGAGTTCTAACTAGAAGTAGAAAATGGGGGGCAGGCAAATGCCTTATTTTATAATAAGGCTTTCTGGACTGTTTGGTTTTATAATCTACTTCTGCTTGTTATCTATTTTGATAAAAATTAAGTTATAAATAAGAGAAAAATAAAAATTAAAGGACTCACTCTTTGAGAAATTTTGAGTTAGACTGTGCAAGATTTTAGGACAACTATGCATTTTAAGAGAATATTCCACACTTACTTCTGACACAATTTCAAGTTCTGGGGTCCCCAAGACCACCCTCAGTTTTGATAATTCACTAGAAACACTCACAGAACTCACTGAAACTTACTATACTCATGGTTAGGATTTATTACAGGGAACGGATGCAGATTAAAATCCACCAAGGGGGCCGAGAGCAGTGGCTCAGGCCTGTAATCCCTGCACTTCTCATCTCCTTAGGGATTAAGAGTGATCTACCTTCCTGGCTTCGAGGTGTGACAATATTTACAAAGCCATGCCAGCCAGGGACACTCACCTGTCCAGAGTTTTTATTGGGACCCCATTATGTAGGCATGATGGATTGGTTGTCCACATGGCTAACCTCAGTCCCCAGCCTCCAGGCCTTGCAGCAGTGACTCAGACCCCTCATCCTAAACCACATTCATGGTCGTTCTTGTCATGGCCAGTCCTCACCCAGATGTGGTGTGGCCAGCTACCACCCTAAACAAAGACACTTCTACCAGGCCTTTCAGAGATCACTTCTTAGAAGTCAAGGACAAAGGCAGTTGTCCTCTTTGGCAATTTTTTTTTTTTTAGACAGAATCTTGCTTCATTGCCCAGGCTGGAGTACAGTGGTGCAATCTTGGCTCACTGCAACCTCCGCCTCTCACGTTCAAACCATTCTCCTGCCTCAGCCTCCTGAGTAGCTGGGATTACAGGTGTGTGCCGTCACACCTGGCTAATTTTTGTGTTTTTAGTAGAGATGGGGTTTTCCCATGTTGGCCAGGCTGGTCTCCAAATCCTGGCCTCAAGTGATCCACCTGCCTTGGCCTCCCAAAGTGCTAGGATTACAGGTGTGAGCCACCACACTCAGGACAAATTTAAATACACAGAGTATAACTGACATTACCGTTAAAGTGTGTGAATTCCAGCTTTCTGTTCTCCTTTAATTACTGCCCCACAGGAGGGAAGACTCAGCAGTAAAAGGGGAGGTTAAGGCATGGATGAGAGCTATATTCCTCTATTGCCTTAAATTGTATTTTTAATCACTGCAAACATCCCAATGAAAGCTCCGACATTTTGCCCAAATGCTATATTTACATGCTATTAAGGCCTGGCACTAGTTGATCTCATGTGAAATTTGACTTCATCATAATTGAGGATTATTATTCCATTCTGGAGTTTCTCAGTATGGATATAAAGAAGTTAACATTTTCTTCATCCTAATGGTCAATAAAAAAAAGTTTAATCTCCAGAAATAGTTTCTGTCTGAATTGAAATCTTTATTTTATATATTAAAAGCATTATTTGGAATTTTCTGAAATAAACAATTTTTTTCTGTGCTAAAACAAGTACAAAAATATTGCCACTTTTAAAGAAACTTCTTTATGCAGGCAGTAAATTTCTCTATTTTAAAAGGAAAACAGCTATTTTGCAGATGTATGCACATACATACATATCTCCATTCATATAAGATTATTCTCCCATTTTCTTATGGAATCCAGAGTAAAATAAAACCAGTCCAGATGAATGATGGGATATAAGCTTCCCAAAGTCAGTTCTGGTAACTTCCTATGGAGTTCAGCTGAACTTTCCACAAATCTGGTTACATCAACTCTTTAACACACTCTGCTTCCTATTTCCACCTCTTTTAAGATAAGTGTTCCTACAGTTTTGTTTTCAGAGGGTTTGTATCATATTGATTAGGTACATACTAGATCCTAAGCACTTTTCTAGCTCCCGCATATGAGTGAGCATGTGCAATATTCGTCTTTCTGTGCCTGGCTTATTTCACTTAACATAAAGACCTTACGTTCTATCCATGTTGCTGTGAATGGCATGACTTTATTCCTTTTTTATGGCTGAATAATCTTCCATTGTGCATATATAACACATTTTCTTTATCCATTTATCCATGATGCTCAAGTTGACTCCGTATCTTGGCTATTGTGAATACTGCTGTTGTAAAAATGGAGCACATCTATCTTTGTTACATACTGATATCCCCCAGTGGGATTGCTGGATAATATGGCAGCTCCAGTTTTACTTTTCTGAGGATCCTCTGTGCAATATTTTTTTTCAGATGGAGTTTTGCTCTTGTTGCCCAGGATGGAGTGCAATGGCACAATCCCAGCTTGTTGGAAACTCTGCCTCCCAGGTTCAAGTGATTCTCCTGCCTCAGCCTCCCAAGTAGCTGGGATTACAGGCATGCACCACCACACCCGGCTAATTTTGTAATTTTAGTAGAGATGGGGTTTCGCCATGTTGGTCAGGCTGGTCTCAAACTCCTGACCTCAAGTAATCCACCTGCCTCGGCCTCCCAGAGTGCTGGGATTACAGGCATGAGCCATCGTGCCCGACATGCAATTTTTTATAATGGCTGTACTAATGTACATTCCCACCAACAGTAAGTGAGCAGTCCCCTTTCTCTGTATCCTTGCCAATATTTGTTATTCTTATGTTTTTGATAAAAGCCATTCTAAGTGGGGTAAGCTAATATCTCATTGTGGTTTTGATTTGCATTTCTCTGACGATTAGTGATGTTGAGCATTTTTTCATATACCTGTTGGCCATTTGTATGTCTTCTTTTGAGAAATGTCCGTTCAGAACTTTTCCCCATGGATTATTCAGATTATTTGGGTGTTTTTGTTTTTGTTTTGCTACTGAATTGAGTTCCTTGTCTACTCCAGTTAATAATCTGTTGTTGAATGGATAGTTTGTAAATATATTATCTTATTCTGTAAGATGTCTTCTCACTTTGTTAATTACTTCCTTTGCTGTACAGAAGTTTTTTTCTATTTTTCTATTTTTACTTTTATTGTCTCTGCTTTTAGGTCTCATCCCCAAAACCTGTGCTGAAACCAATGACTTGTAGTGTTTCTCCAATGTCGTTTTCAGTAGTTTCATAGTTTCAGGTCTTATATTTAAGTCTTTAATATATTTTGAGTTGATTTTTGTATGTGACAAAAGATGGGAATCCAGTTGCTTCCTTCTGTATATGGCTCTCCAATTTTTCCAGCACTGTTTACTACGGAGACGGTCCTTCTCCCATTGTATGTTTTGGTGACTTTGTCACAGATGAGTTGGCTGTAAGTGTATGGATTAACTTCTGGATTCACTATTCTGTTCCATTTGTCTGTGTTTCTAATGTGATGCCAGTACCATGCTGTTTTGGTTACCATAGCTTTTGTAGTACAGTTCAAAGTCAGGTAGTGTGATGCCTCCAGCTATGTTCTTTTTGCTTAGGACTCCTTTAGCTGCTTGGGATCTTTTGGGTTCCGTACAAATATGACAGAGAGATACAGAGAGGCAGAGGCTGATTCATGGGTTTTCTTTTTGTTTTTGTTTTTATCATTCAGGATTTCTTTTAGGTTTTTCCTACATTTAATTTTGACTGAATTTCAACAAAGACAATCATCAAAATTAAATGAAGGGCTATAGCTATTAGAAGCAATTCAAACAGAATGAAATACAGCTTACTGAAATGAAAGTCCTTCATAAAATCTCCCCTTCTGCTTTTATGGCCCTAAGGCATTTTGAGCTTCTAGTGGTCTAGGTTATTCAAAAGACAGTGTATCTTGAAAGTTTCTGTAGTTGTTCTACTGAAAATTAATATGGTTTCAAAAGGTCTCAATTTCATTTCAAAAGCAGGCACATCCTGTGTCCCCAGCAGACAAAACAAGGGCAGAGAAGATGTTACAGTAGGTAGCTAGTCACGCATGAGTAGGGCAGGGGAGGGCTTCCCCTTCATCCCTGCCACACAGCAGGAATGTCAGGTGACCACCACGTGGTGGTCAGGCGTTTAACTCATTCTCTAAAATAATAATTGGAGGCCAGGAGCGGTAGCTCCTGTAATCCCAACACTTTGGGAGGCTGAGGCGGGATGATCACTTGAGGCCAGGAGTTTGAGACCAGCCTGGCCAACATGGTGAAACCTTGTCTCTACTAAACATACAAAAATTAGCTGGGTGTGGTAGTGCACACTGGTAATCCCAGCGACCAGGGAGGCTAAGGCAGGAGGGTCGCTTGAACCTGGGAGACGGAGGCTGCAGTGAGCCACTGCACTCTAGCATGAGCGACAGAATGAGACTCTGTCTCAGTGAAAATAAAAATAAAAATAAAATAAAACAATAATTGGTTGGAGCTAATGCCAGGGAAAGGCAGGCTCCTGGTAGATAAAAAACAGCTGAAGCTGGAGATCAGCAGCTTCCAGATAAGATCTCGGGAGCTGGGTGAGTGGGCTCAAGCATACACACTAAGAGGCAAAACAGTGGCGTTTAGCTGGAATAGTATACTAGTAAGGGAAGAACGCCTCAGGTAAGCATGTGCACAGCTCCAATAAAGACACTGCCCATGCTCCCCTCCCAAGGGCTGGCAGGTCACTGCACATGCGGACAGCCCAACCCAAGGGAAGAATGAGGGGAGAAGGAATGCAGGATCCCAAAAGGATGACAACATACGAAGCATGTGCCAACATATGAAGCCCCAAGTCAAAGGTCAAGCCGTGCACTTGATCTCTCGAGTCACTCACTTGGCCCCTCTTCCAAGTGTAGTTTATTTCCTCTCATTCCTGTTCTAAAGCTTTTTCATAAACTTTCACCCCTGCTCCCAAACTTGCCTCAGTCTCTCCTTCTGCCTTCTGCCCCTCCGTCAAATTATTTCTTCTGAGGAGGTGAGAATTGAGTCTGCTGTAGACCCGGATGGATATGGATTTGCTGCCCGTAACAAAGGCACTGCAAGGCTGGCTGCACGCGAGTTTCAGGTTCTCCTCTTGCCCCCAGTGAGTGCTGGATGCCTCTAGTAGACTCGGACTGGCCACGCATGGTCCATGCCCATCTACTGACACCCACACCCTGCCCCTGACCTGGAAGCCGTCCCTCCCTCTGTGAGTGTGTGGGAGGGGAAGACCTGAGGCTGGGGGTTCCACCTCTGAATCCAGCTTCACCTCAGTTCCTGCTTCACAATCACTCACAGGGTGTGGCCAGGGCTGGATTCTGGAGGGCATGTGGCCTGTGTAGAGCCCCTGAGGCTTGGGAGGACCAGCAAGAGGGCTGAGCTGGGCAGGTATACCATGGGCATCTGGGGGCTGCAGGCAGAAACACCATCAAAGAGGTAGCGTTGGAAAGTAAGAGGACAGTGATTCCAGGCACATGAGAACCCAGGGCCAGGCCTCCCTGAAGGGTCAGAGCTTGCAAATGCTTCTCCTTTCCCTCTTCAGCCAGGCTGAGGGGGATTTTTACATCCAACCAGCATCACTTCATAGACACATGTCCATTCCATTCTCCCGAGCCTCTATTTCCTTACAGCCCTTAGCCCAGGAAGAATCAGGCTGCATCTGTTTTCAGCAAACACACAAATAATAACATAAAATCCTATCCTATCATATACATCTCATAAAAACCAGAAGCAGCGAAGGTTGAACTTGGATTTTTGGTCCATTTAGACTTTTAGAAACTAGCAAAGGCATAAACCTTTTTGCGAATCTTCAAGCAAACTGAGAAGGGATAATTATACCTTCACTTTCTGATGCTTAGAGTGTCCCAGTTTTGACCAAAGAGAACTTCTTCCTATGGCTCTTGGTTCTTTTGGAAACAACTCCACAAGTTTTTGATGGCTTCCTTGTTGCTTTCACACAAACGATGTTCCAGATTCATCATGTAAATTAATTTCCCCACACTTCGAATCAGGCATTTCCCAAGGATTGTGTTCAGTTACACCGGGCGGGGGGGAGTTGGAAGACCACAGCCCTGCGTGCACTATGTCAGCTCCTTGTTACTGGATTGGCCTTGCTTCTAGGCCTTTTCCATAGACAGAGGCAGAAGATATATGTTTTTTGAAATAGGTGGGATGAAGAACATGAGTTCATAAGAATATTTCCAATTCAAATTTTACATTACAGGGCTTTTGATATCATACTTCTCTTTTCACTAAACATTTTATTTCTATAACATTAACACTATTATTTATCCTACAACACACAGAGTTTCAAGATAAAAACTCTTATACTAAAAATCAGACTACTGAGTGAAGTCTGTATTTTCTTTGCAGTTCTGTATGTTCTTAGAAAACCTATTAAGGATATATGGTCAAATAAAGTCTCTTGAAAGAAGTTGACTTCTTTGTCACCTCTAATGCATCGAGATGATCCTTTCTTCTCTGTGACTATGAAACCAATTGTCTTCCAGTGACAGTCATTGATTTTTTTTTTGTAACAAATTATAAACTACTTGGAATATTAATATTTTATAAAATGATCATTGTCTAATTCTTGGTAGGATACATTTGATTTCTTTAATTTAATAATATGCATTAATGCTTCAAGGTTGTAAATTCGAAGACCTTGTAATTTTATTTCATTAAACCTTCCATGTTTATTTATTAAAATTTGTTGTTCACAGTGACAACCATTTAAAGGGTTTTCCCAGAATACTTGACTTTAGCTTTTTTTTTTTTTTTTTGAGACGGAGTTTCCCTCTTGTCACCCAAGCTGGAGTGCAATGGCGCAATCTCAGCTCACTGCAACCTCTGCCTCCCGGGTTCAAGCAATTCTACTGCCTCAGCCTCCCAAGTAACTGGGACTACAGGTACTTGCCATCACACCCAACTAATTTTTGTAGTTTTAGTAGATATGGCATTTCATCATGTTGGCCAGGCTCGAACTTCTGACCTCGGGTGACCCTCCCACCTGGGCCTCCCAAAGTGCTGGGATTACAGGCAAGAGCTACCACACACGGCCGGACTTTAGTATTCTTAATGTAGAAAAATAATGTCGTATAAACCTTACAGTCCCAAGAAAACGCAGTTAAGTCTTACCATTTCACTTTCAATAAGTGAGTGTTCCTTCCTAGATTTAAGGAAAAAGGCCAAGAGAAAACTGGAATTCCTAACTCAGTGAGGTTCCCATTCTGCATCTTGAGTGTATCCAGTTCTCATTTTCAGTGCTGTGCATGCCTGTGTGTAAGAATGTGTTCTGTTCTCTTTCAGTTGACTTAGCCAAGTTGTATCTGCCTTCAAACCAAGTCCATCATTGTACAGAATGCCCAAGTGAAGGCTGCCAGCCCTTTATGAAGTATGAAACCATGCCCTGAGCATCTGGAGATGGTCAGCACTCACACGTGATTATGGAAACTCTTCTCCTTGAGGGATAAAAGTTTTTGTTCTGATTGTTTTTTGAGTGAATAGCAAATGCCTCTCAAATGTTTGGAGATTGGGGGATCTACGGTCCTGTCTAAATAATAAGAAACCGAAATTTGTCTGTTTCTGTAGTATACGGTATATGATTCTTGTCTGAGTTTTACCAATATTTTTAATCAGCTTTCTTCCGTGTGGAGACTATAGCTTTCCACATGTTGCTTTACCATTTCGGGTTTGGTAATCACTTCATATATTTGGCCTGGAGACTCTTAAATTGAAAATAAGGTGCAATGCTTCAATATAATGGCCTCCTTCTGATGTGTTTGGCCTGGTGTAAAATTAAGGAGTTAGCATTTTCTCTCTTCCTTCCTCATTGCTCCAAACGGTATCAGTTGTTACTGAGCAGCCCATAACTGTATTTCTAACAAAGATTACACAGATATCTCTGTCCAGCTCCATGTCCTGCAGGGCTGTTCTGTGGTCTTCCGATCAGTAAAAATGTAATAACATTTTCACATAGTCAATATTTAATTCTGTAAATGCAACTGGTAGTTGTAATCTAGGTTATTAACCACACAGTGATTTATGATAGAGGGCAGGCAGTGGCGGAGTAGAGCAGTAGGAAAGTCCTCTGGTGACAATAAAAAGGTTATAAATTTCATAGCTCTGCCTGAGAAATATATTTTATATCCTATATTAAGAATAGCTTTTTATAAATTTTAATGATCCATGTTATTAATGGGGCTGTCATCATCATTGCCTATATGAGACTACAGTCCTTGTATTTTTTTCTTTTACTTTTCCATCAGCTGAAGGTCTTGTGAAAAAAAAAAAAGGGCTCTTATTAGCTATTTGCCAAAAACATCTTTAAGAGTTATAAGCCTATCATTGTTCCCTTGGACTGCAAAGCTTGCGACCAGTAGTTTGCATAAAGTTTTATGACTGAGGCAAAGGTTGGGCTAATTGGATAGAACACAATCGGAGCTCTATCATGTTTACAAAGGCCAAGTCAATATGCAGAAATAAAACTGGAGTAATATCAAAAAGAGAAATTTATATAGGGAAATTGTCCTTCTCTTTGGCTCCCTGTCCCCTTGCTGAGAAGCCATTTGGTTTCCAGCTCTGCATGTGAGTGCACACACAGACCTGTCCAACTGCAGCTCAACACACTCCCAAGAAAATGCACAATCCACATCAATCCTCTTTCCAAACCCTATGCCATAACCCAGGCGAGGGATGAGCTGGCTAAAGGAGCTCCCAGGGCGGCAGGATACAGACGCGTGGGGCGCAGAGCTCATAGCTGGGCTGGTTTGGGAGAGCTTCCTATATTCACACACCATTTGTAAAGCCAGACGTTTACAAAGCAACCCTTAACGATCAAACCAGTTTTAGAAATTGGTCTTGCAGTTGGAGAAGAGGCTGCTACCAGGTTTACATTTTCAGTGTCGCTTACTTCAAACATTTTCCTCTGAAGATTACGTAGGCAAAAGGGAGAAAGACGGAGAGAGGCTGATTAAAACAAACACACAAGCCACCACTCTCTTACGTGGAATGGTTTTGTTCATTATTTTTTACACAGAAAACTAATTTATAGCAATATAACTTTATTCTAGTTAAATTTGCAGGGAGCAAATTTGATTTTTATTTAAAATTTATTTAAAATTTATGATTAATTTTTAAGCCAGTGAGTAGTTTCTTCATATACACAACACAGAAACATTTCTAAAACTTTATTTTATGGTTATTTTAAATTTTGAACCGAAAAATAATGCCGACATGTTTTTAATAAGATGGTAACATATTCATTACATTAAGAAAGACAGCGTTTTTCCTTTTCCCACAATATCTTAGCCATCTAAAAAAATTATCATATGATGAACCATGAAAGCAGTTTATTAGAGCTTGAACCATTTTTTAAAGTCAATTTTTTTCTTTTCATGGTGAATGTTGAATTAGAGAGAAAACATGTGGGAATCTGAGTTCGTTAAAAGCACAGGGCTTTCTTTTCTTTTTTCCCCCTTTTTTCCTTCTCTTTCTTCTCCTCCCTCCCTTTCTCTTCCTCCTCATTCTGTTGCCTCTTCCTCCATTTCTTCTTCCTCTCCTTCATCTGTCCTTTCCTCCATCCCCTTTCCTCTCTTCCTCCCTTTCTTTCTCCTCTCTTCCTTTCTTCCACTTCTCCCTACTTTTCTTTCTTTCTTCCTCTCCTTCTCCCTGTTTGTCTCCTTTTCTCCCATTTCCTTTGTTTTTCTCTCCTCTCTCCTTCCTTCCTTCCTTTTCCTTTCCTTCATTCCTTCTATCCCTCCTTCCTTCCACCTCTGCTTTCTTTTTCACCATGCATATGCGAAACACAACTGAATGCAGCCTGGGTTCAAAAGTACATGGAACTATGGAAGACACCCAGGGGCAGATTAACACACTGAAGCTCAAATGCTGCTTTCCCCTCTCCCTTTTCTGGCCCGCTGCACTCATGGTCTCATAACTTTTCAACTTCACGAAGAACAAAGTTCTGTTTATTCACCAAGCCCTTGCTTAGAGCTACTATATGCAAGGACACAGATGTGATGACAGCATGATCTTTTCCCTCTGCTAGGAGACTAGAGAGGCAGGATTACCAGGCAGTGCTTGCAGAACAAGTGGCTATTCTAACCTGACTTCGTTCTCCTCCTTGGGTTTTCCCAGGAAGCCTCATCCCTAAAGCCTTTGATTAGTGACTACCATTGATTAGTGAAAACCCTTGATTAGTGACTGAGTGTATTGATGACTTCATGAGGATTGAAAGAGGGGCACATCTCATTACATGTCCAGTGCAAAGGGGGATCCACACGTCTCCCGTCTCCCCAAGCCTTCTCTGCCCTGTCTTCAGTGGGACCCACTTTGTTTGACTTTTTTTCCTTGTAGAATCCAGACACTTATTTATAGTTGTCTACCCACAATTTTTGACTCCCACATCATGTCAAATTCCCACAGCACTCCTATTTTGCAAAACATCATTTCCTTTTACTTAAATCTAAATTCCACTGTTAATCAGACGTTGGGTGTTGAATTTTCACCCCAAATCAGCCTTTCAAGCCATCTCTGTCTTGGCTTCTGCATCTTTGGAAAAATTGCAAATCACTGTCCACAAGGTGCTTCTATCATATCCTGAAAGTATGGGATGGCCTTGGTATTGCAGCTTGTAACCTCTACGCAGGGCAGGCTTCAGGGCAGCCTTCTGCCCACATGGGCATCAGGCTAGTGTCTGTTTCCTTCCTCAGTGCTCCATCCCTTGTTCACGACCAAAAGGAATCACCTATGTAGAGTTGGGTCACATGGAACGGCAGAGATACTGTCGGTGCACTGCTTCATCTCTTCTGCTGAATAAAATGCCTGTGGGATTTTGTACAATAGATATTAACATCAACCTGAAGCCCAAATGTATAAGTAGGTAGAGAGAGAGAGTGGGAAGTAGCTTGTAAGTGTTCATGGCACAGGTCACAGGTGAGTCAGCAACTAGCAGGTAAGCAGGTTGGCCCAGGTCCATTCATTTTGTTGAGAAGCCAGGAGACATACTTTTTGTTGACTCTCATGAGTAAGGAAACTGCCTAATTAGTTATAGGATTTGTGTATCAGCTTCTTCCGCTGTATTTCCCAATAAGCCACAAACTACAGCCAGGAGCTCAAAAAGCTTCAGATCAGATATTTTTGTCAGTAACACTTTACCAGCCATGTGCTTCTCATTGCCCCACTTTAGGAGACACAATGCCATGTGGTTACATTTTTAGTGATGGTAATTTTGATTGCTTAGTTAAAGTCATTACACACCAACTTCTCCATTGTAAATGTATTTATTTTTTCATCAGCAACCCACAAATAATGATTTCATATCTATTGACAGCCTTCACCTGGCACCAATCTCTTTTATGGGATTTACAGAATGGTGGTTTTCTACTACTGTCATTAAAATAATTATTAGATAGCATTCTTCTATAAAGAACTTTCTTCTTTCAATTGCAGATGAGCTACTCTTCCTCTTCCTAAACAAACAAACATGACAAAATAGATGCTTAGTTCTTTTCCTCTACTTGTATAATTTTACAGCTGGACGTGGTGGCTCACGCCTGTAATCCCAGCATTTTGGGAGGCTGAGGCAAGAGGATCATTTGAGGTCAGGAGTTCAAGACCAGCCTGGCCAACATGGTGAAACTCCATCTCTACTAAAAATACAAAAAAAATTTGCTGGTCGTGGTAATGGGCACCTATAATCCCAGCTACTCAGGAGGCTGAGGCATGAGAATCTCTTGAACCCAAGAGGCAGAGATTTCAGTGAGCCAAGATTGCACCATTGGACTCTAGCCTAGGCAACAGAGCGAGACTCAGTCGCAAAAAAAAAAAAAAAAAAAAACAAGAACAAACAAACAAAAATTACAACAAAGTTCTAGTGTAATAATAAACTCCAGTGTGGCCAAATGTGTCTCTTTCTCTCTTTCTCAGTGTACTATGGTCTCAAAGATTTTTTTTTTTATAACAACTTGTATTTATTATGTTTTTTGATGCCAAAGTCACTCCAGTTTGACTGGTGCTTCCCCTACCAAACTTGCTCCAGCGTCCTTTTGATATGCTGGTGTTAGCCCTTTGGGTCCAACAAGACATCCAGGCTCTTTTTGTATACTGTCTGCCTCAGAACTAGAACCACTATTCTTTCAACAAGACCTGGTTCCAATTAGTAGGGAGAAATATTTATAAAACAACATGTGGGTGCAAGGTATGTTCATTACTACCAGGAGTCATTGCTTCTAGATTTTTCAGTGTATAGAAATAGTAAAAATACATGAAAAATTATGAGCACATATTAATATTTCGAATTATGTTTAAAATGATCATATTTTTGATGCCTATGATTTTATGTTTGTATCTCTTTTTCCCTAAACTTGAAGTCATGGCTTCTAGTGTTTGTATATTTGCTTGTTTGTTTTATCCAAAATATATAAAATAGTTTAAAAATCATTTACAACTGTTAATACATTCAATTAAACCAATGAGTAAAGTTAGAATATTTTTTATTTCTTTGTTGTCCTTAGAATAAGTTTCATGGAAGATGAAAAGTTAGTGCACAGTGTGCCGATGTCATCTGGAGCCTTTCTTTTCTCTGGGTGGTTGTGTTGTCAATCTGACATGTTATTGGGGTTGTATGGTCCAGTTTGTTTTAACTTTAGAAATTATTATTGTTTGCTTTAATTTGTTGCATATCCTCTAATTAAATGACAAGCTGTATAAAGAATGATACTCATAAGAACCTCAAGTGTATACTAATCCCCCCCAACCCCCACCCACTAGAGAAAATAATTATACTGGCTTTGGCTTGTCATTCCAATGCTTCTTTATGCAAATCTGTGTACACACTCTATTTTCCTGTCTCACATAACAGTTAGTGATCTTTCTCCTGTGTTCCGTTCTTGTGTTCTGAAATCTCATTTTGTTGCTGTCAGAGTGGAAACCTTAGGCACAGACGAAGAGTGAGGACCCTGGAACTGGACAGCGAGGCTTGAGTCTTGCTTTACTGTCTGCCAGCTGTGATTCCCAACCTCTCTGTGCCTCCATTTCCTTACCTGTAAAATGGGAACATAATAATATCTACCTCATGAGGTTGTGTTGATTAAGTGAGTTGGTTTTTTAAAGTGTTTAGAACTGGCATATAGTTAATACTCAATATTCTGAGCCAGTATTATTATCCTAAGGTAATGGTTCTCAACCAGTGAGAGAGAGACTGGATTTTGACCTCAAGAGGACACTAGGCAACCTCTGCAGACATTTCTGACTCTCACCCCTGGAGGGGGAGTGCTGTGGCACTGAATAGATAGAGGCCAGGGGTGCAACTCAACAGCTCACAAAATGCAGGACAGCCACCCCACAATCAAGAATTCTCTGGTTCAAAATATCAATAGTGCTCATATTTGAATAATAACAAACTAAATCATTTTTACAAATTACAAAAGTGAATGAAAAACAACAATTCTAATAACTAAGTACAGGCTTTTTTCTGCTTTATAAAATTTTAACTCACTAAAATAATCACTCTATAAAAGCATAATGATTCCTTTTCCTGACTCATGTGTTCATCTATATTAAAGAAGATAATGTAACCCCCTTCTCTCTGAAAATAGTTACTCATAATATCCCTTGTGTTTCTCAGACTAGACTGACTTGAAACTATTCTAAATACTTCCTCTATTAAACATATAATTCATTTAGAAAATATTTCTTCTTAGTAGAAGAGTAACTTTGAAAACAGGCTGGTTGCACAGAACTCTCTTCAGTTAAAGAGAAGAGAGGTGGTTATAGAATGGAGAACAGGAAAGGGAACTTTGTCATTTGTTCAGAAAGCTACAAGCATATTTTCATGAAACCAAATTACTTAGTCAAAAGGCTGATATAGTTTGGCTGTGTTCCCACCCAAATCTCACCTCGAATTGTAATCCCTATAATCCCCAGGTGTTGAGGGAGGAACTTGGTGGGAGGTGATTGGATGATGAGGGCAGTTTCCCGCATGCTGTTCTCATGATAGTGGGTGAGTTCTCACCAGAGCTGATGGTTTTATAAGGCAGTTTTCCCTACACTTGCTTGTACTCTTCTTTCCTGCTGCCATGTGAAGAAAGACGTGTTTGCTCCCCCTTTACCTTCCATCATGATTGTAAGTTTCCTGAGGCCTCCTCAGCAATGTTGAACTGTGAATTAATTAAACTCTTTTCTTTAAAAATTACCCAGCCTTGGGCAGTTCTTTATAGCAGTGTGAAAATGGACTAATGCAAAGGCCTACAATGAAAGAGTGGAGTTATGATTCAATTATATAGAAATAGGCAAGAAGACAATAACTTCTCACATACCACAGTTTATTGTTCATTATTTTTAAAAATTCAATTCAGATTTCTAATGTTTATAATTCTGTTGTTCTACATGTCCTGAGGATTAGAGAATAATAAAATGCTGATAGATATATAAAAGACCTATTTTAAAAGCATTTAGGATTAATAAAATGGGTAATGATGATCTAATAGTGTAACAGCACTAGGACTCAAATTTCTAAGTAAATGAAGACTTTTTTGATGACCTCACGCCACCATGATACAGTTTTTGCATTCACTGGGAGAGAACCATCCACTTGTTATTTCTATTCATGAAGTTCTATGTTATAGTTGGCAGAGCTACAATTTTGGAACCAGTCCTGTGTTCAAGAGTGAGGCCTTCTAGACACCAGTGGCACAGCCTTGAACCAGTTATAAAAACTACTTTAAACTCTATTGTCTTCATGTGTAATATGGAGAAGAGTGCAACTAAATCCCTTACTGCATGAAGCAACAATATGAGCAAAACACCTAGCCCTGACAAATGCATGTAATTGGTGCTGAAATTAATGCTAGTCTCTTACCTACAGCAAAATATTAATATGCTGTGATTGTGGTTTATTGTACATAGACTCAAATATGTTACACCCCGTTTCAGGCATCCCCGGATCAACAGAGGGATGACTATGCAGGAATGGGGATATGGCCCAGCCTGTGACCAGAGGGAAAGGCATGCACGGAGTTCCATGAGCATCTCATACTTCACATGGCTCATTATAAAAGACTATATGCACATGGGGTACAGTGTACACTGCTCAGGTGATGGGTGCACCAAAATCTGGGAAATCACCAATAAAGAACTAATCCACGTAACCAAACACTACTGTTTCCTGAAAACCTATTGAAATAAACAGTTTAAAAAAGAATAAAAGATAATACAGGTAAGGGGAAAAAATGCAAAGCAAGTGTTGGATTTGAGTTTGCATAACTGGTTAGTATGGGACTAGGTATACTATTTCTTAAATTTCTGTTATGGTTTTGTGACAACCGAATGGAATGATTTTGTTGTTGTTGTTGTTGTTGTTTTTGAGACAGAGCCTAATTCTGTCGCCCAGGCTTCAGTGCAGTGCCACCATCTCAGCTCACTGCAATCTCCACCTCCCGTGTTCAAGCAATTCTCCTGCCTCAGCCTCCTGAGTAGCTGAGATTACAGGTGCACATCACCATGCCTGGCTAATTTTTGTGTTTTTAGTAGAGACGGGGTTTCACCCTGAATGGAATGATCTTATATTTACTTTTAAAAAGTCTCATGCTTGGCCGGGAGCAGTGGCTCACACCTGTAATCCCAGCACTTTAGGAGGCCAAGGCAGGTGGATCACTAGGTCAGGAGATCCGGACCAGCCTGGCTAACACGGTGAAACCCCATCTCTATTAAAAATACAAAAAAAAAAAAAATTAGCCTGATGTGGTGGCAGGCGCCTGTAGTCCCAGCTACTCAGGAGGCTGAGGCAGGAGAATGGCATGAACCTGGGAGGCGGAGCTTGCAGTGAGCTGAGATCATGCCACTGCACTCCAGCCTGGGCGACAAAGCGAGACTCCATGTCAAAATAAGAAAAAAGTCTCATGCTGTATATTTAATCAGAGAAGACCTCTTCCAACACTATTTCCATGGTCTGGAATACCTCAGGAGGTGTCCCTGAGCTAAGAGTGTCTCATGGACTTGGAAGACATCACAGCAAAGCCACATGGGGAAGACTCCATCGTTACCATCAAATGAAGTTACATTACAATGACATCTGAAACACCCTTCTGTTCTCTAGTGCATGTGTTTTTGAAACCATTCCTGAAGGAACATGGCCCTCTCCCAGCGGTAGAAAGGTGGTGCTGTGAGCCCATCCTGGAGGCTATCACTGGTGTCCCCGTACTAGTATTATTTTTCTCCATGACTTTTGTTCTGTGAAGTACTATATGCTTGCCTATGTTTTCCCTGTCCTGTTTTCCTATGGGGTTCTGGGTTCTTTGTTGGCACTGGAAAGGTCTCAGCTTCCTCTACAACCTTCAGGAGGTGCCTGGCCAATATTTTTCAAGACCTATGTGTTTAGTAAAACATTTTGTCTCCCTAATTTAAAAGACATTCTTATTTATGGTAGTTCATTTCACTTCCCAATGAAGGGAAACATTGTCTGAGGCAGGTAAGTAGGTGGGAATTTTACTCAAGGTACATTTCTCTGGGTACCTGCAGAACCTACCCCACAGCCTCCTGCAGGACAGCTAGCACACTGTCCTGCACCTATCAGCTGCTCCATAAATATTTGCTGGTTTAGTTTGATCCCCCAGTAAATATATATTCAAGGCTAGAATAATTTATATGCACTAATATGAACAGAGCCCTTTGTCAGAAAAATAAATTCAGGGAAAATGAAAATAAACATAAAGGAGACAGATTTTAACCAGAGATTTTAAAGTGCACAGTAGGTAGTAATCTGTCGTCATCATCATTGCCATGCCATTTCTCTGGAGGTCAAGAGGGGCTTACAAAAACAAATAATATGAGTCTCCCATCCAGTTCAAAGCTCTGGACGAAATAGTCAAGACCGAGAATCTAGGCAGCGTGCCAGTGCTGCTAGGTGAACTTCAACTTTCTTGTAAAAACTGCACACACAGAAAGGCAGCAAATAACTCAATGCCACTTATAAATTTTGCACTCAGCAGCTCAATCAAGAGTTTTAATTAATGCCTCCATAATGCTCCCATAGAAGAGAGCATCCACCTACCACCTCAGTATTTACTCCACAGTGCTTGGGTGTAGAGAGTGAACTAAATGTGTGTTAGTTACTTTAAGCTGCATTATAGGGAAAGCTACTTCTCTCATCTTGAATCAACATACAGGTGACCATTTGCTAGTACAGGGTTATAATCTGAAAAACCACACTCCAGAATGTCCATTGCATGGGAAGATTTCATTTATTCCAGTCATCAACACCAGACAGTTTGCTAATTTAGGTGCTAAATCTCAAAATGTTTTCTCCACTTTGGTGAAGTTAGGGCCATGTTAATCACCATAATTAATGTTGGTAATGAGCTCTCAGTAGAATCGCCTCTACTGAAAAAATCACCTCTAGCCATGTTACACAGTCCTATCACCTCAAAAGCTACTCTCACATTTTAATTCTTCCTTTTGGAGCCTTCTCAAAAGGTTAACAATGGCTGCATCACTTTCTTTCTGAATCAGGGCCTCCCTCTCTTGGGTCATCTTCTATTTCATCTCTATTCATCTAATATAATGTGGCCTAGTCAATACTCTCAAACACTTCATTGAACTACTTTGCAGAAATATTTTGAGAAGTACACACAATGTCCACACAGTATTTAGGAAAATGTAGATGTTATGTTTACATTAATAAAATTAAGAATATTCAAGGCACATGAACTGAAAATATTTTGGAAACATGTTCTACTCTTGCATAAGCAAGGAGTGAGAATCCTATGGTTTTCACTGTTAAAAATGGTGTCTGAGTCTTAATCCCTAAAGAGATTTACATTTAGCTATTGGACCAAAGGAGTTTTGATTGCCTGGCGCTAATTCTCAAGGTAACAGAAATTGCTTCCAGGATATAGTGACTTCTACCATGAGTCAACATTTCATGTAAAATGTGGTTAAGGAACTTCAAAAAGTAAAGAGCTGGGCTTCATCAAGCCTAGGGGATATACTGTATCAACCACTTGGGCCTTATTTTCTTCACAATCTCATAGTGAGATTATCTGAGAGCAGCTAATCTTCACTAAAAGGATAAATTTTGGAGGGTTTCCTAATGAGAAAGTAAGAGTTAGCAGAACAAGTTGGTGTAGACAAGTTGCTAGCCTCACTGTGAGCTGGAATCAGTAGGAGAGCTTCAAAGAGACAGATCATTTTAGGATAGACCTTAAAGAATAATTAGGACACAGCTAATCAGAAATAAATGGTGAAGACATTCTAGATAAAGGGAAAAGAATCATGATCAGACTTACTTAGCAGAGTCAAGGGTGCATATAAGAATCTCCCAGATGATAAGGTTGAAAACATGGGTTGAGCCCCCGATTGCAGAAAGCCACAAGTGAAGGGATGCATAGTATTATATTTTATATTGCTTTGATGTATACATATCTGTGATAATGTATACACAGTGCACACATTTTTCTATGGAAGATGGAGCTCCACCGAAGTTGCTTGCAAAGCAGTTCAGGGAAGTGTAATGGAGCCACTGATCTGGCTACACTCAGTAGGATGGGAGGAGTGGAGGGAGAAGGTGACAGAGCCAGTGGAATTACCCTGGAAGAAGGAAGTAGTAAGACAATCTTCATGGGAAGTCTATCAGAGGAAGAACAGGAGTGTGATAAGCTTTAGGAGGCAAGACCTTGTCAAGTGGTGTGTGGTGGTGTTCTTTCTTGACAGTTGTGACCTGAGGAACAGGCAGTTACCCCAGCAGGAATAAAAATATCCAACAAATAGAAAAATAAACATCAATTGAACTGAAAATAAATGGTAACAGATATAATGGATAAGTTTTTGAAATGGGAAAATGGGGATGTAGAGGAAAATCTAGAGAGGAAATCGGTTTGGTGAGAGAAAATGAGAAGTGAGAATTTAGGGCCAAACTAAACTTAACTCATGATGACTGAAAATGTCCAGCTGGCATTTTCCAACTGCTGAGCTCAACTATGTGATTTATTGGTCAAAATTCAGGGTAGATTTGAGAATCTCTAATGTGTAGATGATAGCTTAAGTCTTGGAAATTTCTGTGGCTTCGAAAGGAGTTAGTGTTGTGGACAAAGGGAAATGTTCTCCCATAGACTGAGATCTGGGGCCTGAGAAGTGAAGCAAAGAAGGAGATGGTGAGGGGAGAGGGAAGCCAGAAGCAGATGTAGGGGAAAGGTGGAGGCCAGCCCATCCCCTGTGATCAGAGAGATTTCGGGGAATGTTACTACCACTAAGCTGTGTGCGTGTGCTTGTGTTTTAAAATCACCCAGTGATAGCTCACCAACCTAACCTTTACCCCAAGTACCACTCATTAGACATTGACTTCCTTATATGCTGCCAAGTTATGCTATAATCATCTCACCTATGCTCGTGATTTTTTTTTTGAGACAGAATTTCTCTCTTGTTGCCTAGGCCAGAGTGCAATGGTGCGATCTCAGCTCACTGCAACCTCCGCCTCCCAGGTTCAAGTGATTCTCCTGCCTCAGCCTCTTAAGTATCTGCGATTACAGGCCCCTGCCACCATGCCTGGCTAATTTTTGTATTTTTAGTAGAGACAGGGTTTCACCATGTTGGCCAGGATGATCTTGAACTCCTGACCTCAGGTGATACACCGACCTCTGTCTCTCAAAGTGCTGGGATTACAGGGGTGAGCCACCATGCCAGCCCCCTCTTGATTTTTAAAACAACAGTCACAATAAACAACAAAACACAGGTTTAGGGGCATTTTGCCCGAGGGAGTGGTTGCATATGTGGATTCCACGGAGTTGATGAGACAGGTCCTCCTTATTTTAAGGGGTGAAGGTGGGCCCTGTTGAGCCAATTCAGAAACCTGGCTGGCTGAACATTGCTTTTTGTGTTTTCATTCTCAGACTATGCAGAACACACATCCCCGACACAGGAGGTGTGGGGTGGATGAGAAGGAATGCGAAAGTACCTTGGGCTCTTGGAGAACTCTGTGATAAGAAAACTCAAAGAAAAAGAGAGCATCAACCACTTCAGACTACAAACAAGGTAAAAATGTGGTTGCTCCTGCTTATTATTGAGAGCATATTGACAACTACAGATTGCATTTTTAGTGAAAGCAATTGATGTAGAAGCAGTTTTTCAAGGTCAAGGCAGAAAATAAGAAAGACTTATTTGAAGAAATTTGACAGTGGAAGGAGGTTGAGATAGTGCGACCCAGCAACAGTGTGACCCTCACTGTTGAACACCAAAGGCCTGAGCATATTTGCAGAGATAGGGCAGGATAAATCAGGTATGCAACCCAAAATGTGTTATGGGCATCTCATACTCTGCTCTCCCACCCATCCCATGTCTTTCTAAAGCATAAACCTGGCCACACAGGGCTGCAGGTGAACCCCAGCGTGATCCCATTATCTAAGAATCAAGTCCAAGGAAATCTCTGAGTGACCCTAACCCCCCTCCCAGCCCGATGCATCCTCCGACCCAGACTCCCATGTCCAGTGCAGGGACAACACAAGCACACCCACTAGGGGAGAGGCCCACTCCCGTTCTTGGTCTATTTGTCCATCACTCTCAGCTAGACTGTCCCCTCCCCCACTCCAGGGAGAATCACATCCACACCAGCACCTTCCAGGGCCATCTTACTGGATGTCCTCCCGGTTCCTCTCCCTCCACATCCATTCCCAGGCCTGTGCTCACTTGGCCTCTGCAGCCCTCCTGGATGACACTCATGTATTTCTGTGAAGCTGTTTCTGAGCTTGGTTTTGGAGACACTCTGGGTGTGGACTCAGCTGAGGTCTCATAGACTCAGAGCCACAGCAACCTGTCCTTCACCCAGAGCCTTCAAGAAACAGGCCCCTCCTGTGCATCACTGGCCACTCGCCCTGCCAGAAAGAAAGGTCAGATAGTATCCCAAATGTATGCCCCCTTCAGCCTCCAAAAGCCTCCGGGTTGCAGATTCCCAACTGGGCAAGCCCTCCTTTCATTGGAACCACCAGGGCCTTCTTTGCACTGACCCTGGATTCCCTACAGCCCTGTCCTAGGCAGTGCTCATCTATATCTCAATCCTGCCTTGGGTTTCTGAGCTTATTCTTGTCTTGTCTTTAATACTATGAGATAATAAGTGCTTTAAACACCTTTGTTAAATAAATGAATTCAGCAATGCCCCAGTCTCATGGCAAGCTATGCTAAAGAAAACTTGTTAGATTCTGATAATAATAATAAAAAATAACAATGATAATAATAACAAATAACAATGATAATAATAACAAATAACAATAAAGCTTACAAAAAAAATTTATTATGCCAGTCACTGTTCTCAGTGCTCTAAGTTGATTAACATATTTGATCCTCATCACAATTCTGTGAGTTAGGGACTATTTTCCTCCCCATTTTACCAATGAAGAAATCGAGTCAAAGAGAGAGAGACAGGGTAGTAAGTTGAGCAGTTCCACACAGCTTATGAGGAGCCCAGGGGAGTTTGGACCCAGTCTGCACACTCATTCTGGCTCCAGATAAGGTCAAAATTGAATTTTGTGGATCCATTTAAGAGATTCATCATGAAAAGTGACATATACTCTCCTGACATAGAAACTGTGGGATGTTAATCATTTTGTGTCTATTGGGCACGTTATTATAACGTTTGGTTTACCTCCACTCAAACTCAAGTGTTTAACCAGCCCAAGAGCATTCCATAAGTAGGTGGCAGATAAACTCTCTTATGCTGGGGAAATGGCTCCAAGAAGATTCGTTCTAATTCTATTTTATCATGTACTTAGTTTATAATGAAACAAATTGAAAGAAAAAAATGGGAATATTGTTCCGATAACGTAAGCTGTATTCATGATCAGAATGCTCTTGTATGAGTTAAATGTATCTCCATTGCAGGACTTTCTAGGGAGATATAAAAAATGAAATAAAAGAGGAAAGAGGATGCAGGAGTTTACTCAGTGACAACCTACAAAGAGGTCAGCCAATCCAGGCAGGGATGATGCCTCTCTCCTCTCTCTGTGTTTCCAAGCGTAAACACAGGGAAACCGGCAATTCTTTCCACCACGCCTCTGCCTCTGTTTTCCTGCTTAATTAATCCCTTTACACCATCAAAAATGGCTTCTGCCTTTTAAGAGGCTATGACATTTTTGATGTTTTCAAAAGGCAACTGGCCCTAGCGCTCTACCCTATCCACCCTATCCACCCTATCCACTTCTGTCTTAATAAAAATAACTAAAGCCTAAGCCAAGTAGGAGTTACAGACATAGAGCAAAGGAGCCTGGAGAAAGAGCTGCAAATGTGTCTGCTCTGTTACAGTGAGGGAAGAGTCAGGAACACAGGTGTGAAATGGCTGATTTCAGTTTAACTCTGACACCTATGAAGACCAGGACTAAAATCAGTCTAAGGAACATGTTTTCCAGAGGCCGCCAAGTGAAAAGAGGGACGTTCATTCTACTTTTAACTTCTCTGTTAGTTATAAAGAAGATGAACTTGGGCTGCAAAACATCCCACTACTTATTTAAGTGTTTTTGATTAGAAACACCCTTTTTTATTTCAGACCTCTCCTTTGGCAGAATTCATTTGATGATTTTGATCAATTTTTGCTCTGGAGTCACAAGTTTCACACAATGAATTACTATTAATTCTTCTTTCACTTTCAGTTTGGTAAACCAGTAGTCTGTAGTATATTCACTTAATGGTCAGGACATGTTCTGAGAAATGTGTCCTTAGGCGATTTTCTCATTGTGCAAGCATCACAGAGTGCATGCACACAAACCTAGATTGTCTAGCTTGCTACATACCTAGGCTATGTGGTCTAGCCTACTGCTCCTAGGCTACAAACCTGCACAACATATGACTGTACTGAATGCTATAGGCAATTGTAAAACAATGCTAAGTACCTATGTATCTAAACATATCTAAACTTACAAAAGGTCCAGTAAGAATGTGGTCTGACAATCTTTTCTTCTTTCTTTTTTTTTTTTCTTTTTTTGAGACAGAGTCTCACTCTGTTTCCCATGCTGGAGTGCTATGGTATGATCTTGGCTCACTGCAACCTCCACCTCCAGGATTCAAGTGATTCTCCTGCTTCAGCCTCCTGAGTAGCTGGAATTGCAGGTGCACGCCATCATGCCCAGCTGATTTTTGTATTTTTAGTAGAGATATGGTTTCTCCATGTTGGTCAGGCTGGTCTTGAACTCCTGACCTTGTGATCCACCCGCCTCACCCTCCCAAAGTGCTGGGATTACAGTCATGAGTCACTGCACCCAGCCTGTGGTCTGATAATCTTACCGGACAGCTCTGATATATGAGGTCCCTCCTTATGTGACACATGACTGCATTGACACTGATGACGGCAGCTTAGGTTTACTAGGCCTGAATCCAGGGTGGCTGGCTCAGTTTTCATGGCTGAATTGACCCGATGATTCGTTTGCAATTCAATGAAGAAAAGTTAACCTCTCAGCCTTTCTCCTCAGGCTGTCCTGAGGCAGCCCTTCAGAAGTTCACCACATGGAGAAGCAGCAGCAGGGATTTCTCCTTTAAACACATTCATCTCCTATTTTGGGTTAATGCCCTCAGTCTTCTCCGACCTGAAGTACATTTTTCCAAGCAGCAATCACTGTAAGATTCTGAGAAAGATGCTTTCTGTCTTTGCTGAGTTTCCAAAAGGCAGCTGTTCTTTGAACATGGAGTCTGATGGAACCCTCTCACCCCAAAGTAACACCTGCCTCCTCTCACCTCCTCCTCCTCCTGTCAGAACCGCACCCTCCAGAGTGCAAGCTGCAGCATGGTGGAGGTGGTGCTGTGGGCACAGTAATTGCTGCAGGCCAGACCCCCACCTCCCCACAGGTGGAAAGCTCATCAGTCCCAAGTGCCCAAACCCCCTTCATTTGAGTTGTTGTTTGTTTTTTTTTATTTTGATTTTTAAATAAATGCTGATTTATTGTCACACTCAAATTGCCTGTCAACTTAGCAACTTCAGTTTTAAATCATTGTTTCTGCCTACCAATCTAGAAGCAATTGATAAATGCAAGAATATTCTGGAAACAATCAACCTAACAATTATTGTGCTGTCTTTGCTTTCAATTATCTAAAGGAAAACATCCCATGATATCAAAAATTAAGATGTCCTGTGAGTTTTCACTGCATTCTCTACTGAAAGCTCATTTTGAAAGTGTCTAGGCTGATCAAAGTTCTGCATGCATTCCCATTAAGAATCTGTGTTATCAAGGTTAGATAAATTAGATATCATTTTCCTTAACTGCTCAGCTTTACAAACTATTTATAAAACAAACACCAGGCATCTATCTAATATCAGAAATTATATGAAGAGATTTCCACACTTGGGTTGCCAGAACAAGCCAGAGAAAACATTATTTGAGAATAGTGGCATCCCATAGAAAACTCCCAAAATCATCCACTCTAAAAAAAATTTCCTGTACTCATATTTTGTGAGTATGTCACAAAAAGAATATTCTACTTTTATTGGCATCATTGGTTTCCTATATTTTCTAGAAACCTATCCCTGTAATTCATCCTATCATTTCTTTTTTCCAAATTCATAGCAACATCCTCATTAAGTGTACTAATTGTACTGTGACATACAGTTGGCAGAACTGTGTGATTTTAGGAGAACGGTAGACTGATTCTTAGATAAAAATGGTTCAAAATTTCTGTAATTCTGGGGCTTTCAAAGTTGTTGAGAATCATCTTATCCATGGTTGTCATTCAGCAGGCAAGAACCCAAGGTGTGGAGAAGTGGCCGTTTCAGACCCCCAAGTAGGGAATTGTGGGGCCCAGGAGGCCTAGAACTCATGAGTATTCAGAGTCACATGTGTGTTACCCAGGGGACATAGAAGAAATATGACAAGGCTAAGGTACTGTAGTGTGTGTGTGTCCACAGAGAGAAGGCAAGCAGGGGCCATGTGGAGGGAGCTTCCCATGGAGTGGCAATTGCTCCCCCAAGAGCTCCTGCAGAAAATGCGGGACAGTCAGCATTCTGGGTTGAAATGCCGGTATTCTGGGTTGAAATGCCGGTATTCTGGGTTGAATTGTCAGAGTTCTGGGTTGAATTGTCAGAGTTCTGGGTTGAATTGTCAGTGATCTGGATAGAATTTTTAATGTTCTTCATTGAGTTGTGTTCTCCTCAGATGTATTTGTTAAAGTCCTAACCCCCCAATGCCTCCGAATGTTTTCTTATTTGGAGATAGTATTTTTAGATAGGTATCAAGTTAAAATGAGGTCATCTGGGCAGGCCCTAATCAGATATGACTGTTTTTTTATAGGAGGGGAAAATCTGGACACAGACACATGCAGAGGGGGGACCATGTGAGGAGACATAGGGAGAAGACAGCCAAGGAGAGGGGCCTGGAACAGAGCGTTCAATCATAGCCCTCAGAGGGAACCAGCCCTGCTGACACCTTGATCCTGGACTTCCAGCCTCCTGAGCTGCTGGAACTGCTGAGCCCAATTGTGGTGGTTTGTTATAATGGCCCTAGCAAACTAACACAGCTCGGTTAAAAGGCTATTTGCTATGGGATAAGAATGAAAAATAGGAAAGGAGAAATTGTAGAGAGCCTTGCCTTTTAATATAATACACATCATCATCCTCTACATGTTAGCGGGCCATAGAAGGTTACTCAGCAGGGCTGTAAGTGCTTGAACATGCATTAAAATATATCTATATCTACATATCTCTATCTATCTAACATACATATATCTATCTAATATACATGTAATATATGTACATTATATATTGTATATTAATATATGTGTATATAATACATATATAATATCTACATATTATACATGTAATATGCATATACATATTATATGTAATGTGTGTGTGTGCGTGTGTGTATCTATATACTCTCCTTCAGCAATATAGAGCTGACTTTAAAAGGTGTACACTCAAGACAGGCAGTCCTTCAAAATTAAAGCAATATTTCAGGCAATTAATATAGAAGGAGGAGGAACAGGTGAGATTCTGGAAGAAGGAGCTCAACAAGGGATACCTAGGTGTCTGGAGTGAGCAACTCAGCAGGGGGACTAGCCACTGGAATAGACATAAAGAGAAGTTACAAATAGAGTAGAAAGAGGGAGCCGGAGGAAGCAGACAGAGCCCAGGTGTGCAAGCCTTGGGTTTCAGATGCTAAGCTATGGTGCTTCCAGGCCTGGAGAAGATGAAGACAACAGAGATGTCGATGGGAGTTAATAGCAGATTGGTAGTTGTGAGGCCATGACATTAAGAGAGTTGATCCAGGGACAGAACTTGGAGGCTGGTTAAGAGGAAACCAGATACATCCCCTGGGGAAGTGAGCTGAAGGCAGAGAATGAGGAGTCAGTCCAGGAAGCAGATGCAGTCATGGAGGGAAGACAAGGATAGAGAACAAGGCCAGGCACTGAACCTTTGAATAACTTTCCTCTTTAGAAACTTGCCAGTGACTGGCATCATTTATTCACCTATTTGTGCAAAACTCAAGCAGCAAACATGGAAGTATGCATTGAAGTCCAGGAAATGATTAAATTCTGTTAGCTTTCTTAGCTCATTAGTTTCTCCTAGATGGGTCCAGATGTATCGGGGTCTTTCCAGTCATCGACTTTCCAAATTTATTTTTTTCATCTTCAGAGTATCTGAAAGCTCTCTTATTGACATAGTTTAGTGTAGTTTAGCAAATATACAAACCATTCTACAGACTCAGGGTAGGTTTATTTACAGACTCTTGAAGGGTTTGGAAATTCATATCAGCCATAAACATTGATATGTTGGTGATGGTGAAACAGATGATTGCTTTTTATTGTTGTAATAAACATTTTTGAAGTAATTGTCTTTCTATAAAAAGTAAATACACTCATAACTATGAAAAAACAGTGATATTTGAATGTGGCTTTAAATAAGTGTATTATAAAATTTATATTTTATGTGCTATTTTCATCATGTAGGTTATACAGAAACTATGATTTCACTGTTTCAGTTATTTCCCTAGTTTTATTTTTATTCCCTGTAAAGCTGGTATTTCAAGTCTTGAGGGACAAAAAAAAATACTTGTTAAAATAGAGCTGTCTGGTCCCACCCTGCCTTATTGAATCAGGATTCTTGAGAGAGAGGGGATAGGCATCTCTATTTGTAATTAGCTCTCTTAGATACCTTCTATTTACCACAATGTTTGAGAATATTGGCTTTTAGAGATAAAAATATGGCCTGGAAAAATAGTAAAACTATGACACCATAGCTTTCACATGACCTGTCTCCATTGCAGAAGGATAGACACTCACTACTTTTCCCAAATTTGAGAATTGTGGCCATGAAGAAATGCAGTGCTCGTGGAGCTTGCTGAAGCTGACAGCTTTCACATAATAGATGGCTTTTCTAAGTGCATGACAAGCATGGGTGCCTCTGAGCGGACACATGGGCCACAAGTAAAATAAGATAATAGAATAGTCCATTCAGGGCATCTGAGCTCTGAAATGAGAATAAGAATCAGATTAACGGCAGCCACAGGCACCGGCCTTTTTTGAGGTGGCCCCGTGTTCTGGGGCCTACATCATCCCGTGGATGTCCATACATGGCTCATGGTGGACTCTCCGAGGGAGTTCTCGGGTCCCTGTACGCTCCCCAGACCCCAGCTCCTGCTACAGGCTGTGGTCTGTGCATCACTGTGGAACACCCTGACTCTGGGCCTCTCCTCACTCTGCATGCTCACATTGGCTCTTTCTGT
Organism: Pongo abelii; assembly: GCF_028885655.2. Taxonomy (NCBI): domain Eukaryota; kingdom Metazoa; phylum Chordata; class Mammalia; order Primates; family Hominidae; genus Pongo; species Pongo abelii. Next base: position 4,284,337 of record NC_071989.2, read on the forward strand.
CTCTGTGTAACCATCTGTCAGACATTGGTCTAGAAAGCCTCATCCAGACGGCTCCCAGTTTACCTGCTCCCTAGAATAGGGCTATTCGCAAATATTCTCCCTGCCAGTGTGTCTATTAGGTACTTTGTTGTTTCCCCAATCTCCAGGCATCTTTATTCTTCATCTGTATTCCTCCTTTCATTTTATGAAGTTTCTTATCACTTGTCTAGAAAAGAGTAAGAAGAAACTGGAAAGTCAGAAATAATCACATCTTTCCTACTCCCAGGTGAATTTTCACAATGGTTAGGAGAGGAGGCACAGCCCCGCTGGAACACTCAGTCATCCAAGGTTGTTCTTAATCCTATAATTGGCAGTCACACCTTACACAGGTGCAAACTTTCTCTTCTGCAATCAATGCAAAGTGTATTTGGAAAGAATTCTCTCCACATCTTCCAAAGGCACAGGGACAATCAATGCCCTTCAGTCTTAGGTGCTAAGCAAGCGCATGTCACCGACTATGGAAGACTCAGTCTCATGACAGTGGGGACAGAACATGACTGCACGGCTGTCACCCCCACCTCCGTCTGGTGCATATGGATGTCACATCCATGCCTCTGATGGGCCTGATAAGCATGAGTGTGTTTTACTGGTGAGTGGGATGATGAAACTCATCACACAGAAGTTTACCCTGTCTGAATGTGTAATTGAAAATAATTTTGGAGAAAAAGACCACATAAACAAATGTTTTCCACTGATAGCGAAAGAAGTAAATGTGTCTGGAAATGTTAGAGAATGTTTCCAACAAATAAAGAAGAAAACCCTGGGGAACCCCTGGTTAGCAGTTCGGGTGACAACAGTATGCGTGAGGCTGTGGGTGGCAGCCAGAGAAGCCCAACACAAACCAACATGCGCTGCAGGAGACTGATGGGTTCCAGGCTCCAGGAAGGAAGGACACACTCATGTGGGACAGACTGACCCTAGCTCTGTGGCTCTGGCATGTCGCTGGGTCCTTCCTCAGGCTGACTGCCGCCATCTGGTTTGGAAGCACAGGTGCTTACACCAAGGAGCAACTTTATAGGAGGAACTTACTCCTCCCCCTGGATTCTTGCTTAGAAATCCTAAGAGAAGACTCCAGTAGCCCAGCATGGCCCTGAAAATAATCCTCAGGGCAGCTTCCGCCAGGTATGATGCCTGGACCTCTTTATTAGAGGCACAGAAGTGAAGCTCTGCAGAGATGGCAGATACCTAGCCTGGCCAAGTGGAGGCGTTGAGGACTCCTGCAGGCACTGCCACCCACAACCCTCTAAAATGTCATTGAAAGAAAACCCAAGTCATTGCCATCGAATCACAGAAGTCACCAACTAATATTGGGAGTCTAGAGCATTCAAAAATTTTTAGCTAGTCTTTTTCATTTTTGAGGACACTCAAAATCACAGGAAACCTGAAATGATGTAGCTATTCATCAGATTACGCTATGAGATGTTTAAAAAGAATCAGAATAGAAAAACAAATGATTATATTTATAGACCGTAACATTTTTTCTTTCTTTTTTTTTTATAACGCCCATATCTTGACTAAACAAACGACATTTTACTGCTAATGAACCAACCAGTCTTCAGTTCTATTTTCCCTAGTCAGGAGGAACACGTGTCTTCAAGGGGCTGTGGTCACACAACCTGAGGAGATTCTGAAGGTGCTGGCACTAAGGTTGGCAATTCAGGCACAATGAGACATTTAATCCAATCAACCCCTTGTGGAGTGTGCATGAGACCCATTTTACAGATGGAGATATTGAGTCTTGGGGAGAGGTTAAGTTAGTTGTCTGGCAGAACAGCCTGAATGGTGCTGAGTGCTCAACTACCATTCACTTAAATCTGGGCTCCTGACCCTGTCATGCTGTCATCCGGGGTGGTTACTCCTCATGCAATTCCCCAGCATCACTGGCCACTCCCTACCTCATTTGATGCCTGTGTGGCCTAAATTCCAGGCAGCAGTTGGGAGGACCCCATATATGCAGTGGAGAGGGACACATCGTGTAGGCAGGATGGGAGCAGCTCAGATCTTTGGATATCCCAGGTTCAGTTGGAGCTTCCTGGAAACCCAAAGTCAGTGGCCTAGCAGGGAATGTCAGGCAGCCACTCAGACCTGGACAGGCAGCCTGGGCAAAGGCCCCATGTGGCTGAAGCAGGGCTGGGTCAGGAAACAGAGACTGGAAAGAAATAACCTAAAGGGGCCGGGTGTGGTGACTCACGCCTGTAATCTCAGCAGTTTGAGAGGCCAAGGTGGGCGGATCACATGAGGTCAGGAGTTCGAGACCAGCCTGGCCAATATGGTGAAACCCCGTCTCCAATACAAATACAAAAATTAGCTGGATGTGGTGGCACACACCTGTAATCCCCACTACTCGGGAGGCTGAGGCAGGAGAATCGCTTGAACCCCGGAGGCGGAGGTTGCAGTGAGCTGAGATCGTGCCATTGCACTCCAGCCTGGGTGACAGAGCAAGACTCTGTCTTAAAACAAACAAACAAACAAAAACAAAAAACAAGCAAAAGAAATAACCTAAAGGACAAGCCACACAACAGAGGTAAAGGAAGAGGATGCTTCAGGCACCAGGGCAGGGGAAAACATGATGAAAGACTGTAAGAAAACAGAGCATGTATGGGAAGGAGGGATGGTGCCTTCTAAACTCTTGCATGAAAATGACTGCTCTGTATTTCAAATCTATCTGGAGCATTTAAATATATAATTATAACTTGTATCCTAGTTGGTTCAGTAACTTAAAAATCAGCTCACTGGGAACCATGGGCCCAGCGCCAACTGCATTTTCAGCACCTTCAATCAATGACTGAGCAATGGAGCCTCATGAAGAACTAGCTACATTAACTTCTGAATTCTAAAGTGTCTTCTGCTTATTTTCAGACAGGTGTTATCTGAATCTCTAAATCCAAGCTCCTCCCGACAGAATTGCTGCAATTTCCTTCAGAACCTGGAGGGAATCTGTGCCCCAAGATGCCTGGAAGTTGGAGGAAGGATTGTTTCTGCAGCTCCTCCTGTGCACGCCCGCCACCGTTTCCCTTCCCACCCCAAGGGTTAGACACCTGCACCAGCATCCCATGTCATCCATATCTGCACCCTGTGCCTTTCCTAGGAATGCCCAGAGCAGTCTGGATTTATCGCACAAATTCCATCAAATTATTTTTTTTTAATTTTCTGTTAATCACCTTGGCAGTCCTGAGGCAGGAACCATGACTATCTCACATCAGGTACAGGTGTGCCTTAAATGGACAAATAGATGGGTCAAATGTTAGGCTTTGTTTAAGGATTTTCAATACCACACTAATTTGAAATAAAGCATATTCTTCAAGATAAATAAAGAGTTAGAGAGATCTAACCTAATCATTGACACAGGAGACAGAGGTGTTTATCTAAAATGTTTGAAAGAACATGCTAGAGATAAGCAACTGAACAAGGTCTTTTCAACAGCCTAAAAGTGGACTACTCTAATTATCAATGGGTTCAGCAATTTACGAGCCCTGGGGATGGAGATGCAGAATGAGCTAAGCGTTGCCAGGGACTGAACAGTGTCCCCACAACATTCATATGCTCAAGCCCTATCTGGAGACAGGGTCTTTAGGAATGTAGTTAAGTTAAATGAGTCCTAAGAATGAGGCCCCAATTAATAGGACTCTAGCTAGCCTTTGTAAGAATAGGAAGAGAAAGAGATCATTTTTCTGTCTCCACCATGTGAGGACACAGTGAGAAGGGGACTATCTGTAAGCCACGAAGGGGGTTCTTACTGGAACCTGACCATGCTGGCATCCTGATCCCAAAATTCCAGTCTGCAGAGCTGTGACAACATAAACATTTGTCCTTTGAGCCTCCCAGTCTGTGAGATTTAGTTATAACAGACTCAGCAGACTAATACAGCATCCTTGCTCTGGGTAGCAAAGCCTCAGCTCAAGATTTCTCTGCAATGGCAAAGCTTCTCCATTTTGCTCCCTTCTCTGCATTTTTGGCATGTGGAATAAAACCCGGCCATACCTGTGGGACACATGCCCAGCAGTCCTGTCCCTCTTCAGTGCTTGTAGCATCTTAAGCATACCCTCCTGATGAAATACCATAGTTATGGCTTTTTACTTTAAATCATTATCTGATGTGTCCTACTCACCAAACTCAGAAGGTAGTTTTGCTTCTGAAAAATATTATATTTTGCATTGTTTTTAATTAAGGCTGGCATAGAGATTGCCACAAACTGTTACTCTCACCCTGCTCTGTGGCACTTAACAGATAATTGGATGTGTAAATTGCTTCAACGCTGATATTCTCTTTCCTGTGAACCACAAATGATTATCAAATGTGTTGAGGATACTAATGAAAAATGAATTTTTCCTTCTCTTCATGGAAAATCGCATTAGGTGTAATTGGATAAAACTAAGGATAAACAATCAATCATTCCTCATTTGGGATCAGGTTGGCACTGAGATCATTCGACACTGAAGAGGGCATCGCTTCTGCCTCTGCAGTGGGCACCGTGGCTCGGCACATGGTCGGTGAAACCCTGAAGATTTTCCTTGAAGGCATTAGAGTTGAGATGGCAGAATTGAAAATTACTTTTAGAAGTCGTCGTTAGAAAAACAAGTATTCCATGGAAAAAAAATTTCCTAAATGAGACAAATTCAATTTACCATCTCTTCTCTATTATTTGTACAGAGGTGATACACGGTGTCAGGTGGTGTTTGTGGCATAGACAGAAAATGCACTGTGCTGTTTGCAGAACAAGGTGGTCAATGGGACAATTGTGAGTTCTCCGGATTCTACCCCGTTTCTCCTGTGCCCGTGGTGAACTGAAAAGTGTAACTGCTTCACCTCACCATCGTGCATGTCGGGCATTGGATCCAGGTGTAGCTCATCTAATGTACTAAGGATGCTGCAAAAATGAATGCTGCTCACATTCTGAGTGGCTGAGGCTCTCCACAGAATGTTACTGGATACCACCCAGAGGATTTCCCTACAGCCAAGAGCCTCGACCTGATGGAAAACGTTCACCTGTGCCCACTGTTCTTTACTCAAATAAAAGAGTTGACAAATCCAGAATGAAAGAGCTGGAACAACACTATATTGGTCCATTATTATACTGATATGAAGAAATATCCAAGACTGTATCATTTATGAAGAAAAATAGGTTTAATAGACTCACAGTCCCACATGACTGGGGAGGTCTCACAATCATGGGGGAAGGCAAACAAGGAGTAAAGTCACATCTTGCATGGCAGGAGGCAAGAGAGTGTGTGCCAGGGAGCTGCCCTTTATAAAACCATAGATCTCATGAGACTTATTTATTATCATGAGAACAGCATGAAAAAAAATCACCCCAATGATTCAATTATCTCCCACTGGGTCCCTCCCATGACTCATGGGGATTATGGGAGCTACAAATCAAGATGAGATTTGGGTGGGGATACAGTCAAACCAGATTAGACACTAATAGATGACTTTGGACTAATGTCCCCATTTCTGTTTACAGAAGCTGAGCCTTAGAAGGATCAATTGTCTGGTTCATGGCTACAGAGAAAGCTGGTAGAAGAGCCCTACAGAGATGGCTATTCAGATTCTGTACACACTGCCAGGGCTTTTAGAGTGGGCTCATGTTTCCAAGCTATGCATATCTGAGTGACAAGACAGAAACTATCTTCTATAATTCAATGTGCTATTACACCACAACCCATTCAGACAGAAATGTGTAATCCAGCCACCTCCAGGAAACCTGGTCTAACTGTGGATTATTCAGACCTTTTGGGTCTCAACCAAATTAATTTAGGAAAAGAGTTCTAGGCCTCCTATTTTCTCCATTCCCAGAAGACCTTACAGGTCTCTCAAATGAAGTGGGAGGAGCAGGACCTGTCTTCAGTTTCCATCTCCCTTGCTGGCCTCTACTGCACCAGGCCTGCAGTCCTGCTGAGACGGTGGCTCAGGTCACCATAGCTTTACTCATGAATAAGCATATGTGCTTGCACCTTTCTAAGAGCTGGACTCAAGGTATCACTCTCAGCCAACATCCACCTGGAAGACAGGACTTTTACTGTGCTCTTTGTGCCATGGAGACAGGGGTTAGATAATTTGCCCAAGGCCACACAGAATAAGAGGAGGTGGTGCTGAGATTCTGACACCACCTTTGGACTCTAGAACCCATACCCTTAACCACAAAGATATGGGGCTTCCTAACCCCATCCCCAACAATGCTCTTCTCACCTAGATGACCAGCTGCCTCTCAGCCATGTCCCGATGTGCAGAGGGTTGGGGAATTTTCAGTGTCCCCAGTATTCCCATGCACAGCTACAGAGGAAACATAGACTATGCCTTGGACTTTTCTGGCCCCTACCATCCCTCTGGTCTGTTTTTCTCACTGCTCTCACTTCACAGAGACATTTGGAAACTTTTATGAAGGATCACTTATTAGCCCGTTTTCACACTGCTGATAAAGACATACCCAAGACTGGGAAGAAAAGGAGGTCTTATTGGACTTACAGTTCCACACGGCTGGGGAAGCCTCAGAATCATGGCGGGAGGCAAAAGACACTTCTTACATGGTGGCAGCAAGAAAAAAATGAGGAAGATGCAAAAGCAGAAACCCCTGATAAAACCATCAAATCTTGTGAGACTTATTCGGTACCATGAGAACGGTATGAGGGAAACCACCCCCATGATTCAAGTGATCTCCCACCAGGTCCCTCCCACAACACATGGGAATTATGGGAGTACAATGCAAGATGAGATTTTGGTGGGAACACAGAGCCAAACCATATCATTCCAACCCTGGCTTCTCCAAATCTCATGTCCTCATATTTGAAAACCAATCATGCCTTCTCAATAGTCCCCTAAAGTCTTAACTCATTTCAGTATTGACCCAGAAGTCCACAGTCCAAAATTTTATCTGAGACAAGTCATGTCCCCTTTGCCTATGAGCCTGTAAAATCAAAAGCAAGCTAGTCACTTTGTAGATACAATGGGGGTACAAGTATTGGATAAATACAGCCGTTCTGCATGTGAGAAACTGGCCAAAACAAAGGAGTTACAGGGCCCGTGCAAGTCCAAAATCCAGTGGGGCAGTCAAATTCAAAAGCTCCAAAATGATCTCCTTTAACTCCAAGTCTCACGACCAGGTCTCACTGATGCAAGAGGTGGGTTCCCGTGGTCTTGGGCAGCTCCACTCCTGTGTCTTTGCAGGGTACACCCTCCCTCCTGGCTGCTTTCATGGGCTGGCATTGAGAGTTTGCATCTTCTCCAGGTGCATGGTGCAAGCTGTCGATGGGTCTACCATTCTGGGGTCTGGAGGATGGTGGTCCTTGTCTCACAGCTCCACTAGGCAGTGCCCCAGTAGAGACTCTGTGTGGGGGCTCCAACCCCACATTTCCCTTCTGCACTGCCCTAGCAGAGGTTATCCACAAGGGACCCACCCCTGCAGCAAAATTCACAGTGTTGTCCAGGACTACAATAATCTTAAGAATGGAATGGGATTGGATCTAATTCCCAACTCACTTATGCAGTGGCCATTGGCAAGCTTTGTTCTTCAGTAGCAGTTGGCTGAAAATATCAGGTGCTTCCCACTTGGGATTCCCCATAGAATAGCTCATAACACATCCTGTCATCTATCAGAGTAAAGGAGAGACACCCCAGACAGAAACCACAGTTATTTTGTCATTAAATCTTATAAATGATATTCCATCCTTTCTGCCATATTGTATTTATCAGAAGTGAGTAAATAAGTCCAGCCCACTCTCAAGGAACACAGGTTGTGCAGGATATGAATGGCAGGATGTGGAATCATTGAGGGTCACTTTAGAGGCTGCCTACCAAAAATAATTTTTGAAACAGTCATAAAAGCAATGCAGGAATGTATTTTTAAAAAGATGTGCCATGCACAGAGGAACAAACATAAGAATGACAGGAGTTTTCCTCATTGGAAACAATGTCAGTGAGAAGACAGCAGAGCAACACCTTTAAAGTACTGGGGACAGGAAGAACTGTCAACCAAGTATTCTATAGCCAGCAAAAGTATCTGTCAAAAACGAACCTGTGATATTAATTTCTTTACATTACTACACATTATGATAATTTGTTATGCAGCACATATAACTAATACATACTGTTTTTGAGAAATGTGATATGATATGTTTTAGTGTAGCTTTCTTCATATTTCTTATACTCAAGGTTCATTAAACTTCTGTGGATTCATAGATTGTATCCATTTAAATTTCCAGGGTATCATGGTTTTTATCAAATTATACTTTTGTGGGTTTGTAGTTATATGAGGTTTCGAAAATACATGGTCATTGTTCTTCAGGTTGGTTTTTTTCTACCTCCCCTCTCTTTGGAGGCTCCAAATATAACCATAATGGTATATTTGAATTTGTCCCACAGCTAGAAAATGTTCTATTTACTTATTTAATCATTTTTCCCATCTGTCTCATTTTAAATACTTTTTATTGCTATATATTCAACTTCACCAGCATTTTCTCTTGCAATGTCCAGTATGCCATTAATCACATCCACAGTACTTTTCTTCTGAGACTTTGCAATTTCTATCCCTAGATGCTCAATTTCAGTGTTTTACTTTTACATCTTCTGTGCTGCTGCATAACATTTAGAGCATATGAAATACCATTACAACCATTATTTTAGTGTTGTTTATTCCTAATTCTAACACATGCATCAGTTCTGGGTCAGTTTAGATTAATTTATTTCTCTCTCCATTATGGGTCCTATTTCCCTGTTCTTTGCATTCTTGATGAGTATCTTTTAGATGCCAATCTTTTCGAATTTTACCTGGTTGAATTTTGTATAGTTTTCAACTCTTGTAAGAATGATTGAGCCTTATTCTGAGATGCTCACTTACCTAGAAATAGGTTGATCTCTTTGAATCTTGCTTTTTTTGTTTTTTTTTTTTTTTTCTGATGGAGTCTGGCTCTTGTCACCCAGGCTGGAGTGCAGTGGCACAATCTTGGCTCACTGCAACCTCCACCTCCTGGGTTCAAGCGATTCTCCTGCCTCAGCCTCCTGAGTAGCTGGGATTACAGGCACCCACCACCATACTCGGCTAAGTTTTTTTGTACTTTTAGTAGAGACAGAGTTTCGCCATGTTGGCCACTTGGTCTTGAACTCCTGACCTCAAGTGATCCACTCCCCTCGGCCTCCCAAAGTGCTGGGATTACAGGCGTGAGCCACCACGCCCAGCTGAGTCTTGCTTTTAAAATGGACTTGGTGCTTTGTGTAGAACTTATTATTTCTCATTGCTGAGGCAGGGCATTTCTGAGTGCTCTGCCCAATACTTCATTTATTATTAGGCCTTCCATTCTGCCTGACAGAAACAAATACATTCCTTGGGTCCTTAGAAGGGCTAGGTATTATTTTCTATTTTCCTCTTGGATAGTTTATTTCTCTGTGCTTAGTTTCCTCACCCCATGCACAGATACTGCCGAGTACTCAGAGGGCACTGCTGTCCATCTGCCATGCGTTCACGCAATGCAAATGCCACACTCTCACCTCTTCCCTCTGCCCCGTGAATCTTATCCACTGTGTTGTCCCTGGACTCTTAACTGTCTTCAGTTGGTAATTTTATTAAATTAAAAATCAAAATTTTACTCAACACAGTACTCTTTCCTTAATTCTGTACTTCAGTTAATCACAATAACTATTTTTTAGTCTGAGAATGATGTTGGGGATTGATAGGAGGTTGTCCTTTTTATATAAAACTTCAGGTTATAGAGTAACCCTCAGTCCTTTCAAGATTCTCATGCTGCAGGAAGTGTGTCATTATATTTGGCTTGTTTTTTTTTTCAGACAGAAATAATTTTCTTCTCGCTTTATCAAAAGACTGAGGCTGTGTGAGTAGAAGTTTTTCAAAAACTACATGATAACTGAAAGCACATTGTAATGTGGCCAAATCACTCAGGGTTTCTGTGTCTTGATCTATTTTTCATTTGTTTCCTGTATGATGCAAAAAGAAATTAATGAGATGTTGATTGAAATTTGGTCCTTTGACTCTAGTATCTATACAGATAAATTAATTTTTATAAAGAAATTATATACAGCTTGTTATTCATTAAGATATAATATAAAATTGCACATATTCAATTTACAGCCAATTTATATTTTTATTTGCCATTTTGTTTTAAGATTTATGCTAAATTCTCCTGAATTTAGTTATTTGAAACTTTCACAACTAATACATGAAGTCATTCTTATATCAGATTCTGCTTTTCTTAACTTTACTTCAAATATTTGTATTTTTACCATTTTACTAAGTTTAAAAATATTTTAGAGTATATATTACAAAAAAGTTATACCTAAAACCTTGATAAGACTTTGTTCTTTATTATATTAACCTTTTCCAAATTGTGAGGTTCAGCTGCTCCCATCTATCAATGTCTAACTTAATAGATCCAATCACTAGTTCTAAGTTTATTTTAATTACAACTTTAAGCTCGGTTGTTGCATTAGCACTTGCATTTGTTCTTTGTTTAAATATTCCCTAAGTGATAAAACTCTCAAGGCATTTCTTAAGGCTATGGCTACTAAATGACTTTAATGGATATTATGTAACAGAGAAATAGCAAATTATAAGCAATACTTATGGGATACTTTGAGAATTATTTTATACAAATATTTGGGAAAGTAATGTGAAATATAATATTATCTCTTACATCTGAAAATAATAACTTAGACTTATTTTTAGACAGTCACAGCCAAACTGGTCCAACTATAACTTCAGGCATATCAAAAAAGTCTCACTCTCAAAGTGTATGAGTTCAGCTTCCCAAAATTGTTTGCACTAAGCCTAGCCAGTGGAGTGGAGAGCTCTCCATTTTGTAATCACTGGGATTATATTAAATGCCTCATTATAGTTTCTCTCTCTCTCTCTCCCTCTGAAGCAGAGACAGCATCAGCCACGTGTCACAAAAGCTAGACAAGTGCAGGGCCTGTACTCTGTGACGGTGAAATGACCAGGAGCAGAGGGTGATAGGGCTTTCAGAACATTCCTACCTGCGGGCTCCCATGGGCCCTCCCACTCAGAGCAATTAATAGCATTATGCTCACATCGTTTCAGACAATCAGCTTTTGAGCTGACAGACATGGGTGTGCACAATTCAAACCGCCTCCCCAAAATGCACATGCAATGTTTGTCACCTCGTTCCTGGTCTATTCTGGGGGGTCCTGGTTTGGCCCTCAATGATACATACAAATTAGCTACACAATGCTAAAGTACAGTTATGATTTTTCTTTTAAATAAACCAGAAACACTGATAAATGTGTCACCAAAGTCTCTGACAAAAGCATTGAGACATTGTCCCAAGAGTTGACCGTTGTTAGGGGGTACATCTATGTATCAAGACTCACCATTCCCAATTCGAGGTATCCACAGTCACCTTTGGGAGGGCTTACAGCTGACTCTGGGTTTTAGGAGGAATTACAGCCAGCCAGTGTAGAAAGGATATATATATATGTGTGTGTGTGTGTGTGTGTGTGTGTGTGTGTGTGTGTCTAGATAGATAAATAGACACTCATGGACTTGTAAGGGTTTTTCAGAAGATCATCTATCTATACACTCAGGTTTACAAGGCAGTAACTCCTGAAGACCAGTGTTATGTTGCACAGGTGGAAAAAAAAATCTAAGTTAGACCAAGGTCCTCTTGACCCCATGTCCAGTGAATTTCCTAGGATCAGCCACTCTGTCAACTGGTAATTAAAGGATTTTAAGCAGATTTTGTCTTTAGAAAAACAATTTTCTGTTTAATTTTCCAAAGGGAAGATGTAAGAATGTGGATTATTTCTAGAAAATTGTGTCTTCAATGTTTTGAAGTTCAATTTTTAAGATAAATAATGAAACGACTTCGTAATCTTGGGTTTCAGAAATGAAACCATGACTCGTTGTTGATAAAACCACAGTCAAGTAGTGAGCCTATCATGTTCCAAATAACTCGAAGGAAGAGACAGGGTCTGCAGCCACTTGTGTGTCCTGTGATGATCCCAGCATGGTGCCCGCACACAGCAGGGGCTCAGTAAACACCTGGCAACTGGGCTGAACGTGAGGCTTTGAATTGTCGGTTTATTTCATTGGTAGCTTCTGCCAGTGGCATATTCTAATTCACGTACTAATAAGATTATTAGTAGGTCTGATAGGATTCCCTAGTAGGCCTGGGCAATGTAAATCCTACAAAGGTTATGAAATGACATATTAACATAAACATTTTATTTTGTCCCAAATTTTCTTCCCTCTGTCTCTCTCTCCTTTCTCCTCTTTCTTCCTTTCTCTCTTTTCCTTATCCTCTTATTCTTCTTCCCTCTCCTCTTTTTTCTTTCTCTGCCTGTCTGTCTCTCTCTGTGTCTCTGCTTTTTTCTCTCTTATTCCTTTTGCCACTTCCCTTATGCCTATGGGGTATACTTTGGCTCATGCCCCATCATTGGATGTCTATGCTTAAGTAAAGTGAGAGAAAAGAAAAAGTTCAGATGCCTCTGTTTACATAAACTTGTTGCTGTGTTCTCTTGGAAGGGTGAAACAGTGCTTTCAAAAAATTCACTTTTACCGTAGAGCCTAATTTTCCTAAACACTTCTAATTTGTCTTTTCTCTGCCATTTGTCTTTTCTGGGTTACTGGAATGAATATTCTTTTTTTTTTTTTTAGACTGAGTCTAGCTCTCTCTGTCGCCCAGGCTGGCATGCAATGGCACGATCTTGGCTAACTGCAACCTCTTACTCACGGGTTCAAGCGATTCTCCCACATCAGCCTCCTGAGTAGCTGGGATTACAGGCACCCACCACTACACCCGGGTGATTTTTGTCTTTTTAGTAGAGATGGGGTTTCAACATGTTGGCCAGGCTGGTCTCAAACTCCTGACCTCAGGTGATCTGCCTGCCTCAGCCTCCCAAAGTGCTGCAATTACAGGCATGAGCCGCTGCATCCGGCCTGGAATGAATATTCTTTATTCTAGGTTATTATGTTCATAAACACTCAGGTAATTTTCTATTTTTTTTTAATGTCAGTCGTTTTGGTACATGTGAACTTCTCTAAAGTTTAGGCATTCTATATTTTCTTTTGAAATGTGTAGCTCCTGTTAGTAGAGGAAACTAATTTAGCATGGATATAGTAAGAAAAATCACTCTCTTCTGTTGTTGAGTCAGTTTGTTTTCTATTATATTTAAAGAATGATAAGATTATTTGATAAAAATTCTTCTGCATAAGACATTTCATAGTTGATATCATGTAATGAATATAAAAAGAAAACTGACCAATCAATATTCTTCATTGGTTTCATTTGGCATTGGGTTATGTATTCTATTGTGGGAATGTGTGGGCCTGGTGTTTCACAGTGTATAACGTGTATAATGTAATTGTTTTTGCCTGCACACACCTGGCTCAGAAGAGATAAAGGTTAGCCAGGAGCAGTGGCTTACACCTGTAATCCTAGCACTTTGGGAGGCCGAGGCAGGCGGATTGCCTGAGCTCAGGAGTTCAGGACCAGCCTGAGCAAAACGTGAAACCCCGTCTCTACTAAAATACAAAAAAAAAAAAAAAAAAAAAAAAAATTAGCAGGGCATGCTGTCATGCGCCTGTAGTCCCAGCTACTTGGGAGGCTGAGGCAGGAGAAGTGCTTGAACCCGGGAGGCAGAGAGTGCAGTGAGATGAGATTGCACCACTGCACTCCAGCCTGGGTGACAGAGTGAGACTGTCTAAAAAAAAAAAAAAAAAGAAAGCAAAAGAAGAAGAAGAAGAGATGAAGGTCACCCAGCATTTGGGCCATGTCGTGTTCTCAGTGGGTGACTTTCCCTCTAACAAACATAGGTGTGTGTAGGTGAGTCACCACCTTTCCAGTCTGTGCAGGACTTCAGCTCTAATAAGGCTGCTATCCAGCTTCTCACACCTTCATGTTGTGCTTCCAAGGTTTCAAATTAAAAGCAACAGTGAAACAAAATATTTAGGTATTTTTCATGTGATGCAGAGCTTTCAGAAATTCAACACTGATAGAGTAAAATAGCTGAGATTGTGTGGATATTTTGGAAAAATTTAATCAAAGAATATCCAACCATGAGTAGATAAATGTGAAATTAACTGATAATGCATGTGGACATTTTTGAAAAATTATACCAGTCTGAGTGTTATGAACATCTCGTGTCAGAAGAAATCAAATTGGATACTTGACACTGTCACAAATATCAACCTAGCTATGTGCGTGAGCCTTCTACCTCTGCATCCACATCTCTCCACCTTGGGCTTTATGGGCATTTTGGGCTGGATAATTCTTCATGATGGGTGCTGTCTTGTTCACTGTAGAAAGTTTAGCAGCCTCCCCGGCCTCTGCCCACCCGGTGCTAGAAGTGTCGCCAGCTCAGTGATCATTATGACAAATCAAAAATATCCCCAGACATTGCCAAAAGCCCCCAAGGGAGGTGAAGTAACCCTTGGAAGCTACGGATCTATCTAATAGGATTAAAAACATTTCAATAATATACAGAATTTCAACATCAATTGAAAAAGTATATTGATACAACTTTGTTAAATGGACAAAATATATTCATTTACTTGATGTTTTCCTTTTCAAGGGTATTTTTTAACTTGGGGCAGGTCTGACAAAAGTTCCTCTTGACCCATTGATGGCTGTCCTGTGATGGGTTCTTTGAGAGTGCCAGTGGGGTTGACTGGATGCATGCATCTCCAGCAGCACCATGGGACATTTACACCAGAGCAAAGCGACATCACCAATTCAGCCAGGAAGGCAGGGAGGGTCATCCATGCAGGTGAGGGACAACCTCAGAGTTTGCCCACCAAGAACCCCAATCTACAGCCCCGGGTCACTGCTTCAGGAGAGCAGGGCACCAATCCTAGGTGGGCTTCAAGAGAAACTGAAGGCACCTAAAGGAGGGTGTGCGATGTGCCTCTCTCTTTTCTTTAATACAGTCTGTCGTTTTCATTTCTAGCAGTAGATTTTTGAAAAGGCAAATCAGACAACATTCAGAGAAGAGTGTCCCTAAAAGTGAGGGACCATGGACTGTGCCTTGTGGGAAGACAAGACACACTCAGTTAGCACCTGGGTGGGGTGGCAGAAGCCCCTGATTCTGACAGCATCCAGAAGCTCTCATCGACTAATGGCATCCTCCTCCTGAGCATGGGCTTCGACGTACTTTGGATGTGTGTCCCTGCCCAAATTTTATATTGAAATGTAATCCCCAATGTTGGAGGTGGGGCCTGGTGGGAAGTGATTGGATCATGGGGATGGATTTCTTATGAATGGTTTAGCACCATCTCCCTTGATACTGTCCTCAGGGTGGAGCGAATTCTTGTGAGATCCGGTCATGCAAAAGCATGTGGTGCCTCCCCCCTCTCACTTTTTTTCCTTCTCTGGCCATATGATGTGTCTGTTTCCTCTTCGCCTTCTGCCATGACTGTAGGTTTTCTGAGGCCTCCCCAGAGGCAGAGCAGAAGCTGCTATGCTTCCTGAACAGCCTGAAGAACTGTGAGCCAATTAAACCTCTTTTCTTCATAAATTACCCAATCTTAAGTATTCCTTTAGAGTAATGTAGGAATGGCTTAGTCCAGGCTTCTACAGTAGGACAATGAGTATAACCTTTCAGTCTTTCTGGGAGAGGTGAGTGTGGAATAACACATACCACGAATAAGCACATGTCCTTCTTCCTCTGCCCTCAAATCTATCTCCATGAATTTCCTTTATTTATATAAATGTATTTGTACACATTTTACACATATGGAGAAGGAACTTGTAGTGTTTAACACAATGAATGGCAGACTGGGGAACACCGCCATTACTATTAGTTTTTAGAGGTCTACCTAGCAGAGAGGGGCTACCTGTGCTCCCCAGATGAGCAGAATGAGGATTAACACATGAAATCTTCATGCAATACACTTTAAAGGTGTACAAGTGTGACCCAGTGCAATCCTAATGGCTTTCTTCTCCATCTCAGGATTTCTCTGAGTTCAGAAGTGACTTTCCTGCCATAATCACCATAGATCACTGTGACCCAACGAACCACAAAATCTGTTCCAGTGCTTGGCTATCATGGTTGATGGACTGTGAATGCAGAGAAGCAGAAAATAAGCTCTGCACCCTGGCACTTAATCAAGCAAAAGCTTAACAGTTTAATAAGTCTATAACTTTCTCCGTTTCAGTAATAGTGGAGCAGTGCCACAACACTGGCTCAGCCAAAGGTTGATACGTCATCCCGGTAGATAACCTTGTCCATATTTGACAATAAATTCATGGTTGGAATTTACCTGCATGGATCTCCTGATTTTTCTTTTCTTCTTGCTTCTCAGCCATATGGTAACAGTTTATCTCTGCAATTCTCTCATGTGTGTACAGACATACACACACACACACACGGGAGGCACACATACAACTTTGCTATATTAGGTGCAGAATTCTTCAATCAAGTCTAGAGTTCCATAAAATTTTGCTTACCAAATTACCAAGAAATGTATTACTTCCTTCCTGAGACCTCCATCCCACCCCTGACTTCCCCGGAATACTGGTGCCAGATCCATCTCTTCTGCTTTCACAGATAAGGTGGAGAAAAAAGTGGAGTGGCAGCAATTGGCTTGAGAACACCTGTTTGGAGTCACCTTTGCATCTACTGTCTACCTGCTAAGCCTTTGTCCATCATGGTGCTGGCTAGCTTACTGGCTCTGTCACCTGCTCTGACCCCCAAGGACCTCTACGCTCTGGACCCAGAGATGCTTTCCTCCAGGTTGTGTGGTGCAGGCTTCCCAAAACACGATTGACATGCAAAGTGGTGGGTTCAGAGAATATTACAGCTTTAGCCACAACATGTGGGAACCAGATTGCCCCATAAGCACGTGGACATAGCGTCAAGCCTGGATCCCCATTGCCGCTCCCCTTCCTTTGTGGCAAGCCCACCTTTGGTTTCCAGCCTCCTGTTCTCCCCAGATAAGGGTCTGAATCAACCCAAGCCACACACAATTATCTACCTATGGTGACCTTCACCTGAGCAGAATCAGGGACATCTCCATCTCTTCATAAAGACCTTTTTGTCCTACACTACCTTCCTCCTCACCATGACCATTCCACAGGCCAGGGCTGTAGAGGGAAGCGGACTTGGTCAGACTCACCCAGGGCAGGGAGTGGCTACTTACAATACATTTTCATAAAAATTATTGTCAGAGCTAAGGTAGATCTTCTCAATAATGAATTTGTGTGCCTCAGTTTTTTTTTTTTTTAAGTTAAGATCCCATTCAGTAACCTACACAAAACTTCTGTACACACAAACACACACACACGCACACACACAAATATTGCACATTAAACAAAGCAATAAATGATGCAGATATTTAAATAAAAATGCTTTGGACCCTCCTATATCTATAGAGTGGGCCCTTACTTGTATTAAGCTATTTTTTAATTTTTATTCTTTTCAGTTAGTATATTTTATATTTATATCTTTGCTTTTTATATTTTTGCATCTTTTTTTTTTTCTTTTTGAGACAAGTTCTCGCTTTGTTGCCCAGGCTGGAGTACAGTGGCACAGTCTTGGCTCACTGTAGCCTCAACCTCCAGGATGTAAGTAATCCTCCCACCTCAGCCCTCTGAATGGTAATTTTTAAAAATTTGTTTCAGAGATGAGGTCTCACTATGTTGCCCAGTCTAGTCTCCAACTCCTGAGCTCAAGTGATTCTCCTGCCTGGGCCTCCCAAAGTGCTGGAATTTCAAGCACGAGCCACCACGCGATTGTGGTGTTCAATTTCTCTCTCTGTATTACTTTCTTCCCCCTCTTGAAAAGTTTCTTTGGCTCAGTCCTAGATATGAACATTTCTTAGTAGAAGAATCGAGGGTAACAGTAGCCTCTTTGGTATTCCTTATTGTGGGCATATAATTCTAAAATGATTATGAAACTTTACTCTGAAAACCTAGAATGAGCTGCCCTCGGTTGTCTACTACTTTATATGCAGAGCAAGATTTAGATCATATTGCCATAGGTTTAGTATCATTAGTATTTGATTCATTTCTAGTGGGATTTTAATTAGAAATACAGTTGCAAGGGTGCCATTTGTCAAAACATACAAAGAAAATTTTTAAAACAGGAGTATCTGTTAACCCCAAAATTATTTTTCTAAGACGTTTTTCCTAAAGAAGTATTTAATGATACTCAAAATATATAAGAAGAAATATATTATTAATTCAAGGTTATGTATAATATAAAACATTAGAGACAACCTGAATTGTAATAATGATGAAAGTTTAATTAATAGTCATAAAATGGAATGCTAAAGAATTGTTAAAATTATAGTATCTGCAAAATATCTAATGGTATACAAATCATCCATTAGTAGCCAGGCATGGTGGCTCATGTCTATAATCTTAATATTTTAGGAGGCCAAGGTGAGTGGATCGCTGGAGCCCAGTAGTTCCAGACCAGCCTGGAGGACACAGGGAAACCCTTTCTCTACAGAAACATTAAAAAAAAAATAGCTGAGCATGGTGGTGCATGCCTGTAGTCCCAACTACTCAAGAGACTGAGGTAGGAGAATGGCATAAACCTAGGAGGTCGAGACTGCAGTGAGCTGTAATCCTGCCACTGCACTCCAGCCTGGGAGACACAGCAAGACCTTGTCTCAAAAATAAATAAATAAATAAAATAAAAGATCATTCATCATCAAACAGTGAAAAATAATTATTTTATTTCTACAGTTATTTTGTTTGTGTGACATATGTATAAAAATGACTAAATGGTAATCACCAAATTATTAAAAGTGCTTATCTCTAGGTCAGAGGATTGCACAATATTTTCTTTTTTATACCCTTCTATATTGTGCTACTTTATTTGTAATAAGTGCAGATTCTTTAGATTGATAACTGTTGAGACAATATTGTGTAATGTAGCCTTCTCAACCGGAAGCAATTTTGACCCCAGGGAACATTAGTGGCATCTGGAGACACGTTTAGTTGTTACTAATGGGGCAGTGACATGCTGCTGGCAACTAGTGGATAACGTCCAGGGACACTGCTAAACATATGACACACAGAACAGCTCTTCACAACAAAGCATCATCTAGCTTAAAATGGCAGCAGGACTGAGGTTGAGAAACCCTGAAACAGGAAGGAGTACAGGCTCAGAAACCAGACTAGCTGGTGTCAGATCCCAACTCTATCACTTCATAATTGCAGGACCTCAGGTGCATTGTGTGTACTGCTGGTGACTCAGTTTCCACTTCTGGCTAATGAGGATAATAGCAACACTTTTCTCACAGGAAAGTCATAGGGCTGAATTTGATAATAAAGGCAAAGTGCTTAGAAAAGTGCATGGTTCACAGTCAGCACTGAGCAAAAGTTAATATGTTCCTAGGGTTTTATTTACGTATGTATACACATACACGTATATAAACATATATACACATATATGTATATAAATATATAAATGCATATATGCATACACAGACATGTATATAAACACATATATGTATACATATAAATATGTATATGTGCAACTTATATGTATATATGCATGTAACTCATATGCATATGTGCATGTATACAACATATATATGCAGATATGCACACATGTACATAAACACATGTTTATATGCATGCATGTGACACATATGTACACATATACAGGCATGTATATAACATGTACACACATATATGTTTATATACACATACATTTGCAGCATTTTATTTCAAAATTGTGAAAAATACAAAAAGAACCAGTAATAAAGGAAACACTCAAAATTATTGAGTGATATTTCATCTTATTTCATCTTCAGATTCTTTTTAAAACTTAAATCATATTAAACTTAAATAAGACATCACTGATAGGGTTGTGTTTTTCTGCTTCCCTTTCCATTCCAATTCACCTCCTCCCTTTCTCCTCAGGAATGACCTGATCAGGAATTTTGTATGCAATTCTAATCCATTCATTTTGCTTTATCACAAATATATGTGTCTGTAAGCTAGCTATCTGTTTATTCATCTAATTATGATGTGTATTTTTAAATTTTCAAATACTTTTTGTTACTTACCAAAATATTAATTAGTGTTGTCCTTCAAAAGAAGGCAAGGACCCAGCATGGTTTAATTTTACTCCAAAACCACCTCTTCCTTTGCATATTTCTACATTTTTTGTTCAATTTTTAGGCAAAAATAAATGATCCTTTTATAATCAATAATTGATGCCATTATTAACATAATGTTGTCAGTTTACTTGTTTGTATCTGCTCATTTCTTATCTCATTTCTTCTTTTGAAATATGTTCTTAATGAATTATATGATTTGGTAACTATCTTAATTCTTTAGTAGGGCCCGTAAGTGGCATACTTTTATCATCTTTGTGTGCCTGGAAATGTCTTTATTTTCCTCCACATTTTAAAAATAGACCAAATGGGTATGAAAAAGTGGGTCCATCATTATTTTCCTTAGCATGTTGAAGATTTTACATGATTTTCCAGCAGATGTTGTGAAGCCAATGCCTAATGTCAATGTGGTTATTTACATTGGTAATTATGAAGTTGTTCTTTTAGATCTCTAATATATTCTATGATTATTCCCTTTATAATTTATTTTATGTAGTTTTTTTAACATATATCTAATATGGACTTATTTATTCTACTTACCACCACGTATATGCTGAATGTCTATTTTTGGCTTTTTCCCTTTTGTCGTGTGTTCTTATCCATGTGTTCATATTCACTAATTCTCTTTGCAATTGTGTTTAATAAAGAGTTTATCTTTTTTTTTTTTTGGCAGGGTCTGGCTTTTGTCACCCAGGCTGGAGTGCAGTGGTGTGATTACAGCTCAGAGCAGCCTCAATCTCCTGGGTTCAAATGATTCTTCCTCCTCAGCTATAGCTGGAACTGCAGGAACCGCCCACCACACCCAGCTAATTTTTGTACAGAAGGGGTTTTGCCGTGCTGCCCAGGCTGATCCCTAACCCCAGGGCTCAAGCGATCCACCCACCTTAGCCTCCCAATGTGCTGGGATTATAGGTGTAAGCCACCGTTCCTAGCAATAATTTTTCTTATATATCAAGTTTCTTCTTCATTTAAAAAAAATTTAAGGTCTATTTTTATTTCCAGGAATTTTAATTGATTGTTTTTTCTATAAAATGCATTTTACATTTGTGTTATACTTATCTCTTCATTTCTTGAGTAATTCAGCACACATTATTAAAATTCTTTTCACATTATGGTGTCATTTTCCTTTTCTGGTGAAATGTTTCTCTCTTTAGGCAAGGATATTTTTTGTTTTGGTTTGATTTTCCTAACCTCTCAGCTTCACATTTTTCTTGTGTGTATCGAAATGTGTTGTGAAGCTTCATGATGAGCAGATACTCCTTTTCAGGCAGTTTAGAACCAGGTCATGAGCTGGTGGCTTTAGATCTTAATCCTTTTTCCATGCTTGGACCATGGCCTGACCTGGTTCTTAGGTTCTGGTGTTGCTGGGTTTTCCTGCCACTGCAGACAAATTGTTTACTTTCAGGCACAGCCTTGGATAGCTGCAGATTTTTAAGGGCCCTCTTTATAAAAATATTATCTATTCCACACCATTCAATTGTTTTCCACATTTTCTATTTCTATCTAGAGCCCAGCAACCTTGTGACTGAATTCCCTTCTCATTGCTCTGTATTTAAGTCTCTCTTTTTCCTCTTTCCTTGTCTTCCTCCTTCCCTTCCTTACTTCTTTTCTGCAATGCCTTTCAGTTAATTAATATATAGTTTAAGGCCTGAAAGTAAGCTTTCTCTCTCTCTCTCTCTATATATATATATATATGTAGTGTGTGTGTATATATATATAGTGTGTCTATATATGGTGTGTATATATTGTGTATATATATAGTATATCTATAGTGTGTGTATATATATAGTATATATAGTATATATTTAAATATATATATATTTTTAAGGCCTGAAAGTAAGCTCTCTCTATATCTATACCTTAACTATATATACTGTATATATATAGAGAGAGCTTATATATAATGTATATATAGAGAGAGCTTTGTATATATATAAGCTCTCTCTCTATATATGTTATATATATAGCTTAACTATATATAGTGTATACATAGCTTAACTATATATATAGCTTAACTATATATATACATACTGTATACATATACATACTGTATATATACATACGTATATATATACATACTGTATATATACATACGTATATATATACATACTGTATATATACATACTGTATATATACATACTGTATATATACATACTGTATATATATACATCCTGTATATATACATACTGTATATATACATACTGTATATATATACATCCTGTATATATGTATATATACATACATACATACATATATACATACTGTATATATATACATCCTGTATATATGTATATATACATACATACATATATATACATACTGTATATATACATACTGTGTATATACACACATACTGTATATATATACATACTATATATACACATACTGTATATATATACACATGCTGTATATATATACAAGTACTATATATATATACACATACTGTATATATATAGAGAGAGCTTACTTTCAGGACTTAAACTATATATTAGTTACTATATATTAGTTATTATAATATATATACATATCTATATATATATACATTATATGTAGTGTATATATATAGTCAAAGCCATATGTTTTAAGCAGGGCTTGGGGTTTCTGCTTTGTAAAACACTCACTACCTTGTTAAAGTCTTGCAATATAAACATACAGTTAAGTCAATATACCGTTTGGCTATTTTCATTTTTCTAGCTGATTCTAAAAAATATTTGGATGTTGTTTCCACTTGATTTCTACTGTCTTCCATGATCTTGGACCACTAAAGGCCAACACCAATGTTAATTCTTCATGCTCTTGCTTATTTCATTGTGGCCAATTATTCTAGCCTCATTTGTTAGATCCCTCTTTGAGCCAAATGGACTTACAGTATGGTCTCTGTTCTCCCTTTTACACTTTGCTTTAAGTTGCATGGTGGTGTGCAAAAACCCCTTCAGGAGGGGTTTTTTCCAGCTGATCAAGTTCAGTTAACCCCTCAAGCCCCATTTAAAATCTTCTCACGTTATCTTCTCATTCCACTTTAACATTGGCCAATTATTTTCCCGTAGGTTTCCCTTCCTGATTCCTTTTTCGGTCTTGTCTAAAAGTCCCTCTCCTTTCCTGTTTTCCATATAATGACCTGTAGGAATTGGAGCCAGGAGACCACACTGACCTGTTGTGTGGTTGAGGGACTCTCTCAGCTAATCCAAATTTGAGTCTCCTTGTGTGTAAATTGGGTAAAATGATAAATTTCATCACTCTCTTTAAGAGTTAGGTAGAGATATTGAGGAGTACACTTCAATGTAAGCTCCTCCTGGAACTCCCAGGAGCTCCCCTACCTGCTGCCTCATTCAGGATCACGCACCAGACTCATCTTCACAGTAAACGTTCCACAATACCTCCTGCCATTGACAGACTCTTCATCATGGCCTCTGAGTTACTGTTGCTCTATGATACATTTTTCTCTATATGCTCTTATTAATTTTATTCAACCATCTTTTCAACCCAGTTCATTTAGTCATGATTATGGTGAGTTGTTCTACCTAGGGTTTATTTAGATTTGTCTTTAGTTAGCACAATGTTTTGCTCATATTGGTCTATGCATCAACTCTGTACTCATTAATTTGCTTTCATCCTGCCTTGCATTCTTTAACTGGCATTTCAGCAGGGGTGTATCATTGGTTATCTGGTTTTTATTTGGCTGAATATGTGTTTGAGGTGCAGGTTTCCAAACGTTCTGAATTTGAGCAAGGGCCTCATTTTCTCTTCTTTTTTTTTTTTGAGACAGAGTCTCGCTCTCTCGCCCAGGCTGTAGTGCAGTGGCGTGATCCCAGCTCACTGCAAGCTCCGCCTCCCAGGTTCATGCCATTCTCCTGCCTCAGCCTCCCGAGTAGCTGGGACTACAGGTGCCCGCCACCACGCCCAGCTAATTTTTTGTGTTTTTAGTAGAGACGGGGTTTCACCGTGTTAGCCAGGATGGTCTCGATCTCCTGACCTCGTGATCCTCCTGCCTTGGCCTCCCAAAGTGCTGGAATTACAGGCGTGAGCCACCACACCTGGCTGAGCAAGGGCCTCATTTTCACTCCCTATTTGGCCTCATGGGCACTAAGGTCCAAGCCCTGAGCTCCTAATGGATACATCCCACCTTCACACCCCATTTGGATCCCTCCAGGCTGCCATGGACATGGCTCACCTTATCACAATTAAAATTCCCTCTTTGATACCCAGGGATGCTTCTACTTCTCTAGTTTACTAAGGCATTTATCAAGAAAAAACAAAACTGTATTCAGCATTTCTAGGTGTCCACGGTAGAAAAGACCCACATAAGTACACTTTCCTTGTTGCTAAGGCCAGAAATCTCCAAGATGATGCCCTGAAACCAGATAGCATCTAGCTGAAAGAGGGGAATCATCCTTAGTAGAGAACAATATGTTTGCAAGAACAGATAGAGTGGAAGATTGGTTCCTTCAGGGACTGGCACTAAATTTAGATGTAGGAAGAAGGTGAATGGAAAGATGAAGCTACGGTTATAACCCTTGTCAAGATCCCAATGTCTCTTAAAGAGTGAGTTCATGTCCTTTACAGGGACATGGATGAAGCAGGAAACCATCATCCTCAGAAAACTAACACAGGAACAGAAAACCAAACACCACATGTTCTCACTTATAAATGGGAGTTGAACAATGAGAACACATGGACAAAGGGAGGGGAACATCACACACTGGGACCCATCAGGGGGT
Organism: Pongo abelii; assembly: GCF_028885655.2. NCBI lineage: Eukaryota > Metazoa > Chordata > Mammalia > Primates > Hominidae > Pongo > Pongo abelii. Next base: position 4,309,129 of record NC_071989.2, read on the forward strand.
GGGGGGGCAAGGGGAGGGAGAGCATTAGGGCAAATACCTAATGCATACAGGGCTTAAAACCTAGATGATGGGTTGATAGGTGCAGCAAACCATCATGGCATATGTATACCTATGTAACAAACCTGCACGTTCTGCACATGTATCCCAGAACTTAAAGTAAAGTAATAAAAAAAGGAATAGTAAGGAGTGTGAATCACATTCTGAAGGATGTAGGGTGTGTGTTTAAAACTGTAAAGTGGACATCTTAGAAAGATGTTCTATCATGAATGGATTAGAAGGGATATGGGATTTAAGGCAGAGAGATGACCTAGGACCTATTTTAAAAAAATCTAAGAAAGAAACAAAGATGACCCTGGGAATATACATGGAAAGCCATTATTCCCTCTTAAGTAGGGAAATCAAAACTTTTTAAATTCAGCAACCAGCTGCTCTTCCTGATGGGTTGGTAGGAAGGTTCCAATGGATATTAAAGGAGATGTGATGGGGAATAAAGAAAAGTTTGGGATCATTGTGATTGTCCCATAGCCTGTTCCCTGTGTGCTTCCAGGTGATGAATACATGCCTCTCTAAGATGTATCTATTGGTTCATAATAACATGTTCTACTTCATTTGTTAAGAAAACACAATTGGGCATGGTGCAGTGGCTCATGTCTGTAATCCCAGCACTTTGGGAGGCCAAGGAGAGAGGATCATGAGGTCAGGAGTTCGAGATCAGTCTGGCCAAGATGGTGAAACCTCATCTCTACTAAAAACACAAAAAATAGCCAGATGTGGTGGTGTGCACCTGTAATCCCAGCTAGTTGGGAGGCTGAGGCAGGAGAATCATGTGAACCTGGGAGGCAGAGGTTGCAGTGAGCCGAGATTGTGCCACTGCACTCAAGCCTGGGTGACAGTGGGAGACTCTGTCTCCAAAAAAAAAAAAAAAAAGAAACAGAAAATAAAAAAGAAAGAAAATACAATTAGTTATTGTCTAGGAACATAAATTTAAATCGAGGATGCCTGTAGGGTTGTGAGAAGGATATGGGAATGAAGAAAAATCTGACGTGCTGTTTTCCTCTCTGTGTCTTGGGATTGCAAATGCAGTATTTCCATCCCCTCTCTAACCTTCTTTCTCTTTGTTATTTACCTAAATGTTGTGATTTTCTGAAGATTGAGAATAAAGTCCTCCTCCTCACAATATTTCATCTATTGCAGGTGTATTTGGACATAATGTAATACAAATGATAGGTAGTAAAAAAATCGCCTGGTGTATTAATAAATTAATTTCCGTTTTCTCTGATTTGACCAGAACTTAATCTACATAAGGGCAGGGATCTTTGTTAGTTCATGATGGACTTCCAACATCTAGGGCAGTGCCTAGCACAACTCAGGTACTCAAGATATATGCGTCGAATGAATGGATGTGGTCCTAATGCTTACGCACCATCTTACCATCACAAAATGATTGCTGTGTATATCTGTCAGTCTATGGATGCAGACTTGAAAATGTCTCACAATTAGGATCATTGGCAAGTAAATGTTTTATATCACTTTTCTCTCCCATTTCTAGCATCAGACTGTTCTGTTTCTTTTCAAATTTAATTCAAATGTTCCTTAGAAACTCACAGATGATTTCATAAGAAGAATATTATTTTTTGCAAGTCAAAAAGAAGAATATTCAGCTGGAATCTTTAAGGTAATTTTCTAAGCGTATTGTTTGATAGCATGAAAACAGATGGAAAGAAAGCATCTTTCTCTCCTCTATGCAGCACTGGAAATAAAAAGTTAGAAAGTTGTCATAAGATGAGGTCTGTAATTAAAAACAATTTAGGTTGATTTAACAGTTGGTTAAGCAATTCTTTCAGTTCCTTTTTGCATCATCAGAAAGTAAGATGGAAGCTTTCTCTCAGAGTGTTAATTATTCTTTTTTATTACAGTCACGGCACATAAGATCTTCCTTGTGCTTTAGTCTTCTCTGTAATTCAATGTTATGGTTAAAACGTTTATTTCTGCCTTGCCAAAGGTTTTGAATCTTCCACCAGGAAAACTGCCTCCACTTCTCATTAAGAATTTAGAAGCCAACAAATCTCTGATGGGCACTTCTGCTCCCGATGTGGCATCCCTGCATCCTCTCCACTGACACTATCGTCAAGCCCCTTAACACTTCAGGATTTTTACCATGTCTGTGCACTTCATCAGGTCCACCTGACTATTTCTGTTTTCAGTATAAGGCAATGTATTTTCTTTACGGAATACCTGGAGGCTACAGAAAATGCACACAGATAAAAATTAAAATTAACTATAGTTATATCATCAAGAGAAATACTCAATTATTTCCGGAGATATAGCTGGTTTCTGGATGGAGTCTCACTCTGTCACCCAGGCTGGAGTGTAGTGGCATGATCTCAGCTCACAACAACCTCCACCTCCCAGGCTCAAGTGATTCTCCTGCCTCAGCCACAGGCACGTGCCACCATGCCTGGCTAATTTTTGTATTTTTAGTAAAGATGTGGTTTCACCATGTTCACCAGGCTGGTCCTGAACTCCTGACCTCAAGTAATCTGCCCACCTTGGCCTCCCATGATGCTTACATTATAGGCGTAAGCCACTGCACCTGGCCTGGATATTTATTTTTGAAAATGTGTTTAACCAGATTTTATGTGGAGGCTTTATACTATTGTAATCTGCATAGGGCTTTTCCTACAGTACAGAAATATACTTTGAAAGTGTCACTTACCTCACAAATAGCAGTATCTCCTAAAGGTGGATGGAGGTTATTTAACCAGCCCTTTAATATTGGATATGAATGTCATGCCATTAAAATGTTTTATCACAAGTAATGATGCTTTGATTATCTTTTCCAACACATGTTTGTTTTTGTCTCTGGAAATTTCATCAACATACATTACTAAAGGTCTACATCTTTTAGGAACAGTTACTCATTATCAAAATGTTTTTTGCTTTCCTTCATTTTTGTAGAAACAACTATTTTCTCTTAGGGTGTTATATTAAGAGTGAGGGATTTATCTCAGTAACATAAATCTTAAATGTCTTTTAATAGTTGATTTTTGTTTGAACCAGAAGTTACAGCAAATCACACACACACACACACACACACACACACACACAAACACAATTCGAGTCTACATACCTAGAAACACAGTGCTCTCTCTCCTTCTCCTCCTTCATTTAGAGCTTTTCATGACTTTGCTGTCCCTTCTGGGGCTGACACAATGCAGCTCCATTTGGCTTGCAGCCAAAATGCAAGCCAGGGAGCATGGGAGCGGGCAGTGTGGGGTAATGGGTGTTGTCCTTGAGAGAGATTTGCCCAGCTCCCTGAAGATGGTCCGTGAGACATGGTGCAGCCATTGTGCTTACTTCTGAAGCCAGGAAGTATGTGTTCTGGATTGAATTGTGTCCCCTCAAAATATATGTTGATTTCATAATCCCAAGTTCCTGTGAATTTAAACATATTTGGAAACAGGATCTTTGCAGATGTAATCAAGCTGAGATGAGGACATTAGGATGGGCCCTAATCCAATTATGAGTGGGATCCTTGTAAGAAAAGGAAAGAGACACAGACCTGCATCCTCGCAGGTCCACTTCTGAGCAAGATCAGACACAAGGGAAGCGTACCACGGAAAGATGCGGCAGATATTGTAGTGATGCATCCTCAAGTCAAACAATGCAGGAACTGTCAGCAGCCGCCAGAAGCTAAGGAAGAGGCATGAGACAGGTTCTCCTCCAGAGCCTTCAGAGGCAGCAAGGCCCTACTGACACTTCGATGTTGGGCTTCAGCCTTCAGAAGAGCAAGAGAATACATTCCAATTGTTCAATTGTACCCGGTGTGTGGCATTTTCTTAGAACAGTCCCAGAAACTAGAACAGTATCCAGGCAGGCTGCTCAGCCACGGTAGCATAATACTCCAGGAACCATCAAGAGAAACAAACGTGAAAATGCAGACATTCAGATCTTTCTCCCAGTCCTAGGTTTGTTAATTCCTACGTGGGCCTTACTGAAAGCTGATGAGATGCTGTGTTCTGTGTGCATCCACCCTATCTTGGCCCCATGCGTCAGATCACATAGAGAGGTCTTTTCCATTCGTCTCTTCTGGGCCAGCATGTTTGAGATGCACACGCAATTCCACAGCATTCTCACAGGTTCACCTCCAAGGTGGATCAGCCACTGGTGACACACTGAGTCTTTTCTGTTAATTTCCATCAAGCACACACACCTGCCAATAGATTCCAGGTGTTTCCATTGGTTTGTTTTCACTCACGGTGATAAAATGCCTACCTCTCTCCTCATTAAAAATAACAGTAATATACTCTATATAATTTGAGTTAACAACGGTCTGAAAAAGAATGCTTGCAGCGTGAGGATTATTGCATCCTCTATGTTTTCTTCTACTTCTCCCTGTCTCTGAGCTGCAGCTGTTTCTTTTTCCCATTGTCTTCCTCCTCCTCTTTGTCTTACTCACTGACTCTCTCCTCTTTTGTACTCTGCTCTATCCTCCTTCTCTTTATGTTCCAAAATAGTTGCAGGTAATTTTTGCAAACTCTCTGCAAAATATTTGCAAACTTTTATGAACTGCTTTTCAAGGAGAATAGGAACAGCTGCATTTGAAGAATGCATATGAGGCTTAGAACTCACAAATTATATGTCCAGTGGATAATGTAATGATTGGTAAATCTTACAAATGTGCACTGTCTTACTGTCTAAGTCATGGTATATGACCAGCAGCATGTGAACTCGCATTTCAATTAAAAGTTATTGGAATAATATTAGAAATCAATAGAAACTACATTTCTATTAATGCTTTACCAAAATACCCCCTTTGTTGATTTAATTAACATTCTTCTTTACAGACTAGATGAAATGAAGAAAAGAGGTTTAAAATAACAATTCAATCTTGAAAGACTTTAGAAAACAAAAGCACACATATCACCTTATAGGAGTCACAGCACTTGGAAATAGGAACAGAACCTTTGGATCTTTAGGTTACCTAAGGTATAAAAAGTTTTACAGGAATGCAAACAAATTCAAAGACCTGTTTATGTATAAAGTATATAAAAATTGATTTCCATAGAACCAATTAGTTCTATGGAAATCAGTAGAACTAATTGGGTTGTTCTAAACAACCCAATATAAGTCACCTTGGCTTACGGCTTCAAAAAGGAATAGAACTACATTTAAATTCTGGGTTTAAAAGTGCCAGAATCATGATAGAGGAGCAGGAGGATGAGCACTTTTCTGTTTGTCCAGGATAGGATTGGCTTCACCTTTCTACCCCTAGACCGGTGATTGCCAGAGCTTCACATCCACCTTTTGCCCGGGGACAGAAACAAATCTTGATCCAAACCCACTGATTACCAACTGGGTAGATGAGGTCTAACTCAGTGATGGACCCAGTGGCCATGGATGGGTTAAAATAACAGTGTTCAATTGAGACACCTCTCAGATAATAAAACAAACCATTAGGTTGAGAAAAGAATGTCAGCATGATGTAGAGAGTCCCTTTAGAATCAATGATTCTGTAGATCATGAAAAGTATAAAGGAAATTTCCCAGGTGCAGGCATTTCATTCTGTGTCAATTTGTTGATTGGACGCAGTTAAGGGGTCACTTTTCTATGACGGAGCTGGACCACTGGGCAGAGAATCCCATTTCTGTTAGTGCCCATAAAACCTACAACTGTGAACCCTAAAAATATTGGAATGTACCCATGAAGTCTTATGTATCTAGAACATGTCAGGGGTCATGGTTCTCTCAATTGAATCTGGATGTCTGAGTGAGAAGTTACTGATCTTATTATGGTAAACTGGAGGGAAAATGTCACTAGAGGACCAAAAACTAAAATGTTCTAATGATTTTTGGCTTTCCTCTCTTTCAGTGTATGTTCAAAGGCATATGAGATAGACACGGTAAGAAGAAGGTAAAGGCGTTCTTATTACTGTCTTTTCTTAGCTTAATTGACGGGCCTTGCCATGAAGGTTATACAAGACAATCTGTGAGAGTAGAAATCTGTTCTATGCTCTTTACACCGTCCCTCATAGCAAAGCCCCCATCCCTAAAAAGCCTAGCACTTCCTCTTTGGTGCTGAAGAAGTATCATCATCACCTGGCTCTACTTTGAATATTAGTTACACTGATTTACACCCATTTTCTCAACGGTCAGAATCCCCTGCCCCAATTATCCTATGTGGAAAGACCATTTTTGAACAGTTTTTTTTTTCATTAAAAACACAGTTAGTTTGATAATCTGATAGAAGCATAAGTTAAGAATCTTTGCTTAAGTTCTTATTTCTGTCACCACAAACAAATTTGCCACTTGCGTTCACTCTTTTTTGACCATAATCCCTTCTGACTCATTATTTAAGACTGAAGAGTGGATAAAGCCTTTCTTCATTTTCTTAAGTGCTCTGAGGACTTAAGCACTCATCGGAGCCCGAGCTCTTCAAATGTGCTGAGTAGCCATCTCTGAAGAGAGGGTTGCATAGGAGCTGAAATGTTTCACGCAATCAGCGACCTTTTATGCAGAGATCACAAATGCACCACTATCCCACCTTCCAATTCCTGGACGTAAACTCCCCCCACTGCAGACTTTCCCAAGGCTCACGTAGGCCCACGTCCACTTTATTTCAGGCATAGGTGAGTTCAGGAACCCACCCTCTGTTCTTCCATCTTTTTGTCCAGGTTGCTCAGAGACTTCCCCGTGGCAAGCAGGGATGAGGCCTCACGATGGAGCTGCAGATTCTGAGTTGGCCTGCAAAGATTAAGGTTGATCATGGACCTTCTGGAAGGTTCTTAGTGTAGACAACCTGGCTTTAAAATGTTAAACAGGAGCTCAAAAAAAATTCAGCCCCTCTCTCAGACGTAATTAAGATCGCGGCACTCATCCATGCCCAAGAACATTTTTTCATCTCTCTCTTTTACAAAGAGAGCCTCTCTGCTGTGTTTTCTTCTGCGATGTCTCCTTTCACAAAAGCAGCCAGTTGGTGCATTCATGTCTAGGGTAAGGAAGTCTTCTTGTAATCAACTGAACTGATCCCACAGATTTGGCAGAGGGGAATTCTTGCAGGCAACTGAGCTCTCACTCACAGCTTTGAGTTTAAGATTGCAGCTTACACTGTCAAAACGCATGCTGATTTGATCCTCTTTCTTATAGGGCTGGATCCATAGAAAAGCTAGCTCTGTTGTGGTGATAAAGGCCTATTCAATGTGGGGTCTAACCCACGGAGACCGCCAGCCAGGGCTGAAGTGGAGCTCCTGCACCCCCTACAGTCCAGATCATGGAAATTCATCACAACGGCTGCCTTTTTTTTTTTTTTTTTGACTCACAACTGTATCAATGAGTGATTTATGCATTATGAAGTGTTAGAGAGTTTAAGAGAGCTTTATTTATGAAGGCCCCAAAGTCTCTGATATATGAAGGAGGAAAAATATTTCTCTCTCTCCAGTGCTCAAGCCGCTGTGGATCCGCTGGGCCCAGGCATGGAGAACGCTCTTGGTGGATTGGCTCCTCCCGGGAGGTGAACTCTCTGCCCCGCAGGGAATTCTACATCGTGTCTCAATGCAACATCACCCGGGTTTCAGCACCAGCCTAGGTTGTCACTTTCTCAGCAGTTCGGAGAAAAAAAACTGTTGAGAAACTTCTGGCAGGCAGGTAGAGCTGGGATTCAAGCCTCTCTTTTATCCAAGAGCTGACTTTTGCTGTGTGTCAGCGAGGCTTGAAACCAGCCTCTCACTGACAAGAATGAGGGGGTGAATGTGAAAAGCTTGTGTGTGTGTGTGTGTGTTTGTGTGTGTGTGTGTATTTGTTACACATAGATTCCAGCTTCTAGGCCCAAATCCAAAGCTTCCGTTGTTGGCTCTGCCTGTCAGTTCTGAGCAAGGCAAGTGAGGTTGGGTGCTGAGTGAGAGCGGGGGGCTCCTTGCTGGGTGCTGAGTGACAGCGGGGGGCTCCTTGCTGGGTGCTGAGTGAGAGCGGGGGGCTCCTGGATCGGAGTGGATGGTCTTCTGTTTCTCCGGGGCTCATGTGAGCAGAAAGTGGCCTTTTCAAGCCAGGCCCAAAGAGACACATGGAAACGTCACATGGAAATGCCAGAAAAAACTGACTTGTCCTATCCAGTTAGCTGTGTCTCCTTTTGGACACTAAAAGGAAGTAGCTTTATGAGAAGTCCCGTCCCTCCCCATCAGAATAAACTGGCCATGGTTGCTCTGCTACATCAACTTGCCAGTGATCCCTAAGGCCTGGCTTAGAGCTGCTGTGCTGATGGGGACGTGCTATTAAATCCGGTCAACGGTGTGTGTGGAGCCTGCTCCATGGCCAACACCATATTGGGTCTTCACCTCGACCATGGAGGACAGAGGGTGCCATCCCTAGAGATGCTTTCAGGTAGGATAGAGCCATGAGCTGTCCACGTGTTCATAGCTTTGGGCGGCACCTATGCCTTGTCACATGTGACAGGTTTCCCTTCCTCTAGAATAGCATCGACTCCTATGAAGAAAGCACATCGTTAGCTTTCAACTGGAAAGACTGAAGTTTATCCTGCAGCCACGTAGTCACCTCTCTCTCATGGGCCTACTTGGCTGATGCCATCCTGAGAGAGCTCCATAACTGTTTAAAGTACCCTTAGAGCCACTTCATAACAATTTCCAGTATGGAAAGAAGTGCTCAGTGGAGTTTTCGTGTGCTTACTGTCATAGTTGTATTTTGATTGCATTTCAAATATGCAGTTCAAATAGCTTCTTAGCATAACTCCTGAATCTGGAGAGTGTTAAGTACTTACAATACCACCAACAGCTCAAGGAGCACAAGGTTTCTTACATAATTACAAGGAATTACTATGTCTTTTTTATATTTTTAAAAAATGAAATAGGATTTGACTCGCCACAGAAAAAATAAACCTGGGGAATTACATGAAGCAAAAGATCAATGTTGTCCTTTGAAACTCTCCATCCTGCTTCTTGGAGGAAACCAATGGTAATGCCTTGCTTCTATTGTTTGAACTGCAACTTTTGATGAAGCTCCCAGAAACCCCATCAGGACTCAACTTAGGATATGTCAACAGTGAGGGGATGGTTTTCTATCCAAGCGACAAAAAGCCTTAAGGAAAAGCAATGACAAATCCCCCGAGCAATGTATTTCTGAAATTTCCCACACAACATCATCCCAATCTGCATATATTTTTATATCTACAATTAGAAAACATAAGTCAAGTGTGTGGTCATCATTTTACTTGATGACCCACATATCTTTCACCAGAAGTTTGAGTTTTCTTCACAGAATTTTCATGACAAACTGGAAAATATCCACATACAGAAGCACTGCCTAATTTGTATAAGAATGCATGAAATTAAAGGTCTATATAAGAACATCTTGTAAAATGCGATAAAACACAATATATAAAACACAATGTAAAGCAAAAATACGTTTTCTGCAAATAAATTATGCTCCCAAAGAATGAACGGATTCAAAATGCAAAGAGCAGCTAAATAAAGTGTTTTCTGGAAACTGCAGGAGGGTTTTAAGAATGCTTCTCAGTAGGCAGGGAATCCTCTTTTGCAGAGCTATAAAAGTTGCTTACTCTTTTAACCTCAGAGAAGTTCTAAAAAAAATTCCTCCAGATTCTTGAACCTGCTGAGAGTCTGCAAAAAATCCAAACAAACATTAAATTGTCCTTGCGGTACATCATCCATTTTTAAGAGTTTATGATAAAACTTACTCTAGAGACAAATAATGCCTATGCTATGATTTAGGTAGGTAAATAAATAACTTAAAAGGCAAACAACAAGATGTGCTGGAAGGAGAATTGAGGTAGTTCCGAATCCTGCAGCTATTGCAGAAAATAACACTTGCTATACCTTACACATTAAACACATTCTACATTATTTTAGGAAAGAAAAATAGTCCATCTGAGCCTTCTTTAATTAAACATTGACAACAGAAAGACAACATCTGGGTAAGTCAGTGGAGACATCACAGGAAATATGGTGACAGAATTTGAAATGGAGACCACAGAGAGCCAACGGCCACAGAAAGGCAGAATCAGGCACAGGATTCAGGTGAAGGGAATCTTCATTTATTTTTTCGCATTTCTCTTAAAAGTATCTCAAAATCCTTTATATAGATTAGAAGATTAATTGCTGTCATATATGGAGAGTTAAAAGGCAAGAACATATTGATCTCTTTATTTTATAGATAGAACATTGAAGATAAATGTAAAATGCTTTTGTTCATCAAATAATTCTGTTAAGAGAGGAAAAAAGCAAGCCGCAGAGTGAGAGAAGATATTTTAAATGCATATATTTGATAAAGGTTTCATATATAACTCTTTAACTTCAATAAGAAGAGGACAGAATAATTCAAAATGGATGAGACTTAAATAGTCACAGTGCACAAGAAGTCTTCTAAATGGCTCTTAAACTTATGAAAAGACACATCTCATTAGTCATTAGGAAAAAGCAAATTAAGGGTATAATTACATACTATTACATAATGAGTACAATGTTTAATTAAAAAAAATCAATAAACAAGTGTTTGTGAACATGGGGCGTGGCTAGGGCTCCACTCAAATTCTCAGATATTGCTATTGAGAGTGAAAATTGGCACAGCCACTTTGAAAAATTATGTGATGGTACCTACGAATGCTGTGTATATGCAGGCCCTGTGATCCAGCAATCCCCTTCTGAGGTATATATCTGAAAAAAAAATGAGTACATATGTGTTCCATCGAAGAGATACATGTAAGAGTATTCATAGCCACAGCATTGTTCATGTTAGCCACAAACTGGAAGCAACCCAAATGTGCATCAACAGTAGAACACACATATATATTGTGGTGATTTCATCCCATGGGATACTATACAGCACTGAAAATGAATCCACATCTGCCACTTGAAATAACAAGGGATAAGTCTCACAAAGGAAGGGGAAGAATCCAGATTCTGAAACATTCAGTAATTCCAACTAAGACACCTAATCTGTGTGATCAGAAATCAGAAGAATGACAGAGGTGAAGAGTACAGGAATAATGCTAGATGAAGGAGGATTCTGGAATGCAGATCATTGCATTCAATATCGATATCTCAAGCTGAAAGGAAACTGCATGGGTCTGTGAACTTGGTGAAAACACATTAAGCTGACATTTTTAATGTATATGTTTCATTCTATGCATGAAGAACACGTTCGGGGTCCTTAAGGAGTTTCATGCACCTCATGGGGCAAGCTCCACAGCTATGACTGGTCATTTTCTAGGATGTTCTCCCCAGTTCTCCGCTCCATGAGAGACAGATATTTCAGGAAATTCTTCACAAAAACACTGGGAAAACCCTTCAATTGTCATAAGGCTTGAGGGTGTGATTGTTCTTTGGAAGCTCAAACTGGGAAGTGTTGGGAACATACCACTGAAAACTTTCAATAGTGAGAGAGGTGTGGCTGAGCATGCACCCTGGGACTCACAGGGATTCTTGAAACCAAATTCTCTACAAAGAAAAGCATTCTAAGTTTCATTCTCTTTGTGTCTTGAGACAGCAGAGTATAGCAGGAACACCACTGTATTGTGCACGGTAGCCCCATGGCTTCTTGTTTCTGAAACGTGGGCAATCCATTCACCTGTTCGTGCATCTGAAGTTAAGGACTTCCATGCCTTGGCCCATAGCTGTCTTTTCACTTAGTGGAGGCAGGATGCAGAAAAACAGTCAGGCTCTTGTCACTTCTGACATTGGTTGAACTGAGGATCACTTTAAGAGATTAAGAAAAGGCAAGTAGAAATTCTGATGGCCAACTGATGAAAATACCCCTATTCCTGTTCAACAGCAATATCAGTGTTTTGGATGTGTTTCTTTCTCTTATTCTCCTGTTTTGTTTTTATTGTCTTTCTTTCCCTCAAGTGTTCATTCCATGAGAAGAGAGGTGTTATCTGTTTTATCACTGCATCAACAACACCCTGCAGTGTCAGCCTCACAGGATATACTCAGTAAATACCTGCTGAGTAGATAGAAGGATAAATCACCAAGTCATACAGTTTCCCCCTCTTCTGGGTGGAAATATCTTCCACTTCATGTGTGGAGCAAAAGATGAATATATCACAACTGCCATTAAAATGGAATTTTTACTTTTCTATTTACAGCTATACTCCTTATGCCTATCATTTTTTAAACATTTTTATTCAACTACTTCTGAAAGTGTTTTCTTTTCCCTTGACTTGTGTAGAATTAGGAATTTTTCTTAAACAAAGGTAGACCATTGAGGACCGCTGAGCCCAGAGCCGACTGTCATCTCACCCTCACTCTGGTGGGCATAGCCTCACCTGTGTTTTAATAAATGCAGAATGAACATGAACTTGTCTAGAAGTACAGATATTCAACTAAATAGCTTGTCACCAGAGATGGTCATCACACAAACCAAATCTACTCATTACTATCTTTTCCTAAATGATCCTAACCCTTATTAGCTCAAAGTTAGCATATTTTGGAACTCTCTAAGTTAAGACTAAAAGGTACTGATTATTTAGATTGTGTCTAATGGTGACTTTCAGATTGATTATCTTTTGAGTAAGTCAAATAATGATTTTGATTCTTTCTATTGAATTGACATGTTTTTGTCAGGATTCAATAAGCTATTTAACTGACAGGTCTAGAGATCTGAGTCTGTCAGGCACTTTGCTAGAGATTTTTATATATTTTCTCTCATTAACTTTAACTAAATGGATTAATGGAAAAGAGATAATATTATTACTCTCCAGCTACTGTACAAGTTAGGATTATATTGAGGTGTAAGTAATAGAGGAAAAAAACTAAACTAGAGTGGTTCAATAAGATGGGATTTTTCTCTCGTTTAAGAAGTCTGACAGATGTCAGTTTAAGACAGGTGAGGCCCTCTTAGTTGTAAGTGACCTGGGCTCTGCCTGGAGAATACTTCATGGCTCAAGATAGCTGCTGAATTCCAGCCATTAAAGATACATATATCACTTTCTTATCCATTGGTCAGAATGAGTCACATGGCTCCATCTATTTGTGAAGGATGCTGTGAAATGTGGCATCTGTTGTGAGGAGCCATGTGACCAGCTATAAGGGGAGGGGGTGTAAAATTACTAAGAAAAAAGGAAAAAAAGGATATTGGAGGTTGTTAGACATTTTGCTACAATACATATAAACCCTTTTAAATATCACATGAACAGAAAAGTCAAATAATTAAAGAATATGCCCTCATAGATTCTCATATTGACTCATGTCTGTGATACCAACACACTTTCAGACGTTTATTGTAAGTATCTGCTGTGGTACCTAATTCACCAATTGGAATTTTGTCAACAGAAAATGTTTCTATGCTAAGGGTTTTTCTCCATTGCAAAAATTGCACCGAAAGAGTAGTTTTTAACCATACTTCCAACTTATGAAGATTATGTGAGTGGTAAAACCAGACAGAACAATACAGTAAGTTTTAAAAAGAAAAGAAAGAACTGATGATGTTTTCACAAATTTACAAAGCCCTCTCCTACTTTTGTTGGACGAGAAATGGTCCCAATATTGAAGTCTGTGAAGTCATCAGAGGGCAGTCAATTTCTGAGTCTTGAACGATATTTCTCCTTCATTCTCTAGGTTTACTATGACTCAGTCTTATTTGTAAGTTGTAAATTCACCCAGACATTGTGTCAAAGACACCCATTCAGTCAAAGACAACGTGATTTTAATTCACCTCTTAAGCTCCATGAAATCAACTGCCCTCTGGACTTATAAAAAGAGCCATACCAGCGAGAACCCTGACAAAGAGACAGCAAACCTCAACAATTAATAAAATATTAAGTTGGTGCAAAAGAAATTGCGGTTTTTGCCATTGACAGTAATGGCAAAAACCACAATTATTTTGCACCAACCTAATACTTGTACTTTTTTCATTGTCCCAAGTTGAGGTCTTCTATAATTGGGTACATAGTTAAGAGTTGGAGTTTAGTGTAATCATGAGTCTCTCATCAGCAATGGATCTTTGTTTTTAATATTTCATTTATTTTTACCAATTCTCTTTGTTTTTTTCATCCCAATAGCCTCATTCAGTTTATAATTGCCTAACTAAAGTAAAAAAAAGTAAATAAAAATTTATAAAACCTGAAGATTCTATAGAAGACCTGCTCTGTCCAAAACATGGGGACACTACTTTGCAACAGGCCCAGCCTCAGAAAGAGTGACACAAAGCACCGAAAAAGCAAAATTCAACATTTAAAAAAAACATGTAAGGTTGGGATTTCTGGAACTTTAATAGCTTTCCACTTAAGTTTTTGGCTATCATGCACTTTAGCTAAGAGAAAAAAATAATGAGTTTTACAACATTCAACTTGCTTTATAACATATTACATAATGGTGTGAGCTCCATAAAGAAGGTTGTGTGCACTGCTATAAAACTTATTAGGTCACCAATATTTCTGGTTTCATATTAAGAAATTAGAAATAATGGTTTAGATTAGAGTTACCAGAATTAAAAATCCTTTGAATTGAATAAGTCATTCCCAAGGATATACTAATGAATTTGTAGCCTTAAAAAGAAAAAAAGTTTCATTTATAAATTCACCTGAGGTGAAAGAAGTCATGTTAACATTTTGAGTTTTATGTGGACTTTCCATAGGCTGAAGTACTCTCTCCACTGCACCTCCTGCTCTGTATAGCTCACCTTAATTTCCATTTTGTAGGCCCCAATGTGAGAGTAATTTTTTTAAAAATGAGACTTTGAGTCTGAATGTAGTAAGACTAACTATCCTCCTTCAAATGTGATTTTAAGTTTAAAATGTTTAAACTACAAGAAGTAGTTTAAGGTCCAAAATGTGCTTCAGGTTGCTCTTTTTTCTTCCATCTTTCACTCAGCCTTCTCTTTCTCTGCCTTTCTTGTCTGGAGAATCATCTCCCAGCTTGGCATTCTAGCAATGGCATCAGTCGAAGATGAGGCCGGACACCTTCATTGCATACTGCCCGCTTGTGCTGAAATACATTCATATTTATGCCTGATATCTCCAGCTAGAGAGTGAATTTCTTGAGGTTGGGAATTGTGTAACATGGCATAGAACTTATACACAAAAGGGGCTCAAAAGCCATCTCTATTAATAGTAAGTAGGAGAAAAAGAAGCAGAGATGAAAGAGTAATGCCATAGTTAGTGCTGAATATTGCTTCAGCTATTTGTCAGTGTCTTTTTGAAAGCCATAGTTACAATAGACAAATGACTGAATCCTTACTTCAAATGTAATTTATTTGTCCTGTTTCACCCCCTACACAAAAAGAAAATGGGTGTTTTGACTGCACAAAGTAAATCTCCCCCTTTTCAGGGAAAAGTGGAATAATACAGGTGGCAGTTACAGGTGTATTAGTGTAACATCTCTTGGGAAGGTAACAGTGCTTTATTTCTACCTAATCCTCATCCATCTATTCACTATTTATCCATCCATTGATTCACTTCTCTATACATCATCCATCTATTAATCCAGCATCTATCCATTCATCAATCCATCCATCCATTTATCCATCATCCATCTTCCAACCAATCATCATCTATCCATCTCTTCATCCACCATCCTTTCATTCATACATCTACCACCATCTACCCATCATCTACCCATTCATCCGTCTGTTCAACTTTCATCTCTCATCCATCCTTTCATCCTTCCTTCCTTCTACCCATTCACTCATTCACCCAACCAAGCAAGGTTTTACTAATCACAAAGTATTAACGTACCAAGTACTGTAAGACATAGGCATATTTGATATTATCTATGACTTCTAGGTAGTCACCATAAGGAACATAGGCAAGACAGACAGTGACAGAAAGGGAAAAGTTGCAATATATGACTGGATAAGGTTATATAAGAGTCTGATTTTCAGCAAAACCTCTAGAGAAGTCAAATCCACCTAAACTTATCAAGGAATTAATGAGATATAGGCCAGCACTGAATAACTTTCCATTTATATTCAACCTAACTTATGAAAAACGGAGGGTATACATGTATCATTTTACATCAAATCTAAGTCATGTTGATCTGCATGGTGTGCCTTTATCTTACGTACTATTGAGGAAAAGGCCAACATGGACGATCTTAAAGGAGACCTGCATAGAATCAGGTGACCAGAGTTAAGGCTTCAGTGTGATGGTCAACAGAAGTAAACCTAGAACCCAAAGAGGAACAGGGAGGAAACCTCCATATCTCAACTTTGGCCTACTGTGGAGGAAGAACAAAATCTCCTGGAAGAATTTGCATCTTAGGCTGGCACAGACAGAGGATGTTAGCTGAAATTTATACTGACAGTGAAGTCCAAGAATCCTCAAGCAGAAAGTTTGTCTTAAAGTAGTGTAAAGTGGATGGCGCTTGCAGATTACAAAGAGTGGCAAATGCAAAAATGCAAATCCTCTTCAGAAGGCCACACAGCCCTTATGATGGGAAGCATGCCAATTTCTCAGAAGATAAAATGCAAGAGTAAATAATCACCCTAGAATCTATATGTGTAGACATATAGTCATATGAATTGTATGTGTGTATTCAATCAAAATAGTTATCTCTTGTTTGTTATAACTAAATATGAAACTTGTATGGACTGGCCATGTTTATATGTAGGGCTGTGATATAAATTTATGGCAGACTTTTGGTAAATTTGTTATTAAGTGTTTTATTAACCATACACATACTAAGAGATATGGTATAGTTCTTTTCTTGTTGATCTACAGATTATCCTTCATACCATCAATCATATAAATGAAACAGCAGATAGCAATGGCCCTGGCCATGGGCATAGGGTTCATGGCTGGTAGACACATTCAGAACATCTTCTTACAAGGGATGGGATTCCTTAACTTCCTGTTTGCCAAACAAGAGAATTTTGATGAATAATAAAAGACTTTGAGGATTGATGTATATTGTCCTTATCTATGAGAATGGGTTTCTTGGGTGAAAGGTTTTTTTTAGTATTTTATCAGATTTGGGGATGAATATTAAAAAAAATTCTAATTTCTTTGATAGAGTAATTGAAATATCTCACTTTTGCAAAGCTGCTTTAGGGATAACGTCTAAATGAAATGGACAACCATTTTTAAGAGTAAAATTAACTTTAGAAGTTACAATAAGCAAGTCTTAGAGCTAACTACATTAATTCAGCACCCCTAAAAGTTCCAAAAGGCTGATGGGGACATTTACCTTTGCAGGAATTCACATCACTTGGCCTTGAGCTCTGGGTCATGTCGCTGGACAGTAGGAAGTGCTCCTGTCTCACTTGGGAACTGCAGAGGAAATGCATTCTCTGAGCTTCAGTTCTGCAGCAGTACAGCACTCATTTAGCGTGTATTTGCAGAGCTTGTCCTGGGTGTCAGGCTCTTGTGTAGGTGCCAGAGGAACAGTGAAGGGTTGCGGCCTTCTTTCATGGATGCCAAGTTCTGGGAATTCTAGTCCTGTACATGTTATTCTTGCAGGGATTTTATGTACTCATGGCATTTGACCTACAGTGGCTCCTGGGTAATGACAGTAATCTCTAAAACTATTCTGATAAAAAATAAATCTGTAGAACTCTCAATCACTGAGTTGCTAAACTGAAAATATTTCTGAAAGTAGGACACCTCAAAAAGTTAACAATGTGAAACTTAGAAGACAAGATTTATCATACCAAGGAATGGAAATGCTCATTGGACTGTTTTAAAAATATGACATAAGGTTATGCTGTATCTGTATGATTTTTAACTTAATTTGCTTATGAAAATTTACAAGTTTTACCAGTGGGATCATCGTTTTTAAACCTTAGTTTTGTCCATTTGTTTCTCCCCTAAAACCCTGCGTTGAGTGTCTGCTGTGGATTAAGAGAGTACAGACCTGAGCATGTGTCCTATTAAGGACCACGCTTCCCAGAAGCCCATAGTCAATCAAGAACATGAATGTGTGCTTAAAATATCCTGTGACAAATGTTATGACTTCAGATCTCAAACTCTATGAGGACTGGCAATCCGGGGTGGATGCTGAGATCTGCCTGGGGTGGGTGAAGAGGTGAGGGTTGGAGAAGAAAGGCTACAGAAAGAAAAGGTTACAGTGGGAGTTCACCATGTTTCACTGACTGTGCTTGTTTCAACGTGGCTTCTGTCTGCATTCAACATCTCTAGAAGGCCCTACCTGAAGAGGACTCTGGATGGGTGCAGTCACAGAAAACAAAGAAATGCAATGGATTCTCATTTTTTGTGACTGTTGTTGATTCTACAGAGCTTCAGAAACAGCCGCCCATCCTCAGTCCCACCAGATCAGAGAGGCTCCCATGGCTCTGTCCACACGGAGCCCAGAAACCCGGGGCCCACATAGGAGGAGGAATTCAGACATGACTCCCTTGACTCATCTCAGACAGCTCTCCTTCATTGCCTCTCTCGAGAAGAAGTAGATTCCAGTACTTACAAAAATTCAAGCTTCCTTGGTGATCACAATTTGGTCCCACTAAGGTGAGCTGAACAAAGAAGTCCATGCAAACTCTGTCTTCTGCACCCAACAACCTTTTGGGTATCTGAAGATTCTGAGTTTTTCTTCACCTTTAAGATTTTGCCTTGGACCCAGAAAATTCTGCGCTGCTTGCCTCATGTTTATTTTTATGGACCTACTTAAGTTGCATGCTCGAAGAACCAAATTAACGTGTGTGTGCTTTTTTTTTTTTTTTCAAATAAAACAAATTGAAGTTAAAACCAACCACATGTCTCAGTTCAGCCACACTGCCTTGTGATTCTTGAAAAATAAAAATAAGTGAATAAGTGCTTTTCAAAGTGATATTTTAACCTCCTGCCAACACTGTAGTAGTAAAATATGATTTTTTTATTATCATTCAAATGTGAGTTTGGGGACATGATTGAGGTTTTCCTATAATCAGTAAAAATGAGGAAACAACTTAAAAATGTTTGGGCAACCTCCAAATAGAGGGGAAAAAAGTGTTTAAAGGTGAGTGAGTTAATGTAGCACATGTTATAATAAAAACCCAACAAAAAGTAGCCCTTATAGTCCAATATTTTGGCATACAAACTCAGCCATTCTTCAGGGAGACTTTACTGCCTCATTTCTAATAGAGAGCCCTAATTATAACATGTACAACGCGAGAGAATGCTGAGAAGGCCTGAATAATTATCTAGTTCCATACTCACAAGTGGGTGTAAGGGAGTCTGCACCCCATCATGGGCTGTTCCACCCCTTAAAAATTATTTTAATTTACAACGTGTGACATTGAAAAAAAATCTTGTCACTAAATGTAAAAACTGAGGTTGCAAAGAGCAAAAATTTCAACTTTATTAAAGGAGTCTTTTTTTTTCTCACTGTGATAGTGTCTGTTATTACAGGAACTTTTATTTAAACATTACATTTTTAGCTGAACTCTCATTTTCAAAGCAACCAGGTAAAATGTAAGATATATTTCAATACATGATTTGTAGCCCTTTGCTTTTTTAACTGAATCTGAAATTTGATTAGTTTTATCAAAAGTGATTAAATCACCATCACTATAAACTAATATTTTCTAAATTTTCTATTGAGCCTCAGGCTCAAAGTTCATTATCAAAAATGGGTTTTGTCACCCATAAATGAAACATATTACCACAAAGAAAAAAAACATTTGGAAACAAATTCATGTAAAGCCTCAACAAGTAGTCATCAATGCCTGCCCCTTGCCACGGTTGTATGGCTCAGGCTGTGGGGGCAGTGGAAAAATGTTCCTGCTGAAGAATCAGGAGCAATTGAAAATTGAGTGACTGTGTTCGCATAGCCCCCAGATTTCTAAGCAAATGCTGCCCTGTAAGGAGAACATCAGTGTTAGAGGGGTTTCAGTCTGTTGCTGAAGAAGAAAGTTGATTAAACCAGTGCTAGGCAATACAGTATTAATCAGATCAAAGCAGATGCTTTAAAGACCGAATAAAAATTAGCATCGTTTTCAGTTCCACATTCATTGCGGCTGGCAGTGAGTGATAAGCCATGGCTGGCCAAAGGGAACGTAGGCCAGGAAGAGTATCACAGGGGGTGGGGACAGAAGGAGCTCTGGGAATCTCTGTGGGAGGCTGGTTATTCAACAAGAGGCTTGGAATTACTGTCCTTCCTCATAATGATACAGACACATAGGTGCCCAAGAAAGCCCCAGAGACAAGGGAGAGATGACGCAGCCAACACTCCATGTGTTTGAAGCCAGCTGGCTGGCTGGGTTAAGATGTCAGTCTGAGTGTTTGAGACAAGGTAGAAGTCAGGCTCCACAGCTGAAGTTAGGTGTAAGCAATGGGCATGGTTGTGGAAATGGGCCCCCAAATCCAGAAATGTCATCTCAAGGTTAATTAAGGTCAAGCAAGACAGTTATTTTGCCAGGAACAGATAAGGGCTGATGATTTATTGACAGAAAGCCATCAGCTGGAAGTCAAGTCTGTTCACAATGAGCAGCATGTACATAGAACATGAGTAGTAATTTTTCCATTTCTAACCCATATCTCACCTTGTATGGTAAACTCGGGTGAATTGACTTTTCTTTTGGTATATTGTCTTCTAGATGTGTGGATAGGTTTAAGCAATTAAGATCTAATCTTATATTCTTCAAGAGTGAGATTTTTGTACATTGAAAACCTGATAGACATAGAACATAATCATCCAATTAAAGACTTACGCACAAACTTCTCTCAATAGTGAGTAGGGTTTTTTTATTGGTCCATATTTCATCAGAAATCTTTCTGTTGCTAAAAAAGTTATTGTTTTACCATTTATAGCTAATTAGAAAATTCTCTGAGCCCAAACCTTGTATTATTGTTATGAAACTAGAGCCCATTTTCCCATAGCAAAGGAAGAAAAATTTCCTTTCTAAACAGGTGGTACATCCTGTTGTGAATTCAGGAAAGACCAGGCCCTTGTGGGTCTCATCCCTTGTACCTGTGCCCCCCTGCCTTTATGCTGCTGTTCATTTGGGCAAGATGAAATATCTGCATCTGAAATAGCTTCTTCCAATGCCATTGTATTCTAGAGAAAATTTTTAATGTAAACAAAGTAAAAGTCAGGGAATATAATAAGTATCTTAATTACAAAAAGAAATGTGAATGCGTTCATGTTTCATTGAATAATTCAACTTTAGGGACTATTTTCAAAAGCAGAGTTTTCCAAGAATTAATGTTTCTCTTTAAATTAGGGCAGTCTTGAAGAGGAAATGTAGAATTTTGTACAGCTTGACAGTGAATCTTTCTTAAAAAATATAATTATCCTGAAGTTCTCTATTTCTTTTGGGGATATTTTCCCCCTTCATCATTCAAGGTTTAAAGGAGTTTCTAAAAACCAACTAGAGAAAACACTGTTAGTCTAACTCTAATGTAGAACTTTTAAGTTATGTTAAATTTTAAGCCTAAAGGTTTAATTTCCATGCTTTCTGGTTTTCTCCAGACAGACTCCAGATATTCGCTTAATATGCTTTCTTATGGTTTAATGTGTGTAATTTTAGCGTTTTAGAAATATATTTTCCTGAAAAATGTGTTTCACTGGCATTTCAGAGTTTAAGAGCAAATATGCCAATTACAAGTATAAAGCTCATTAGTGTAATTTAAATAAAAAATTATAAAATATTTCATATAATTTTTTTCTATATAGGTAAATCTCATCCCATATATGGAACAGAGGAATTAATAGTAATGATAGAAATGTGAATTTGTATCCAAAATGTATATTATGTTAATATAGGCAAATAAGGAAGCCTTATATAAATGTCCACCAAAGAAATGCAATATGATTTTATTTCAGAGATTTCAATACTGAGTCATAGGACAGAGAGGCCATAGGCCTGGGCTGCCAGAGGAGGTTTCTGCCTGTTAGAAGCAGCATGGCATTGGGACTGGTCACTGGCCAGGGCCCTGGGACCTGCCTGTGTGGCCCTGGGCCGGCTTCTCTGCCACTCTGTGTCCTCACATGGATGGTCCAGGTGCACATCCTCTAAAAATGGCCCCGGCTGATGCTCATGCTGCTGGTACTTGGACCACACTTTGAGAATCACCTCCATAAGGCCCGCTTTTCAGGGTGAAATGAAATGTGAATTTTTGT
The DNA here is from genome assembly GCF_028885655.2 of Pongo abelii. Taxonomy (NCBI): domain Eukaryota; kingdom Metazoa; phylum Chordata; class Mammalia; order Primates; family Hominidae; genus Pongo; species Pongo abelii. The sequence goes on from NC_071989.2 coordinate 4,331,147, forward strand.
CAGTGAAACAAAGGCTCCTGATGACCTCACCCATGCAGGGCAACCTTGGACGCCTGTCCCGTCTCCATGACAGGAGACAGGACAGTGCCTGGTACATGGGATACACTCACCACACACCCCCAGCCCTGTCCTGCCTCCAGAAGAGGGCCTGGTGCACAGAGCTGATGAAAGGCAGAAACTGTCCTCCATCAGAAAGAAGAAATCAGTGCTGATGGAGCGAAGTGACTCACCAAATCCTCAAGAGGCATGATACTGGCACAATCAGACTAAACACAGCATTCTATTCAGAAAAGTACTTTTAAGCACCCTCACAATTGTCCATTAAATTAAGGAGGAAAATGTGCTTTTTAGTCAAAGGTTCCTAAAAGATTGGAAAGGTAAATACAAGTTAATAAATGGCAAGCACATGAGCATGCCGTTTGGGGCTTCATGATAGGGGCTTGTGTGTGTGTTGTTTCCTAGAGGAGTAGAAGGACGCTTCCTGGTCCCAAGCCTCTTTGCTCCTCAGCCAGGAATTGCACCATTAGAAACGCACCTTGACTTCAGTGCTGTCCACTCTCTTCGTACAATGCAGATATTTGTGGGAGATGTGTGTTGATTATGAATTCACTCATGATTTTCTGTGTGTTCATTTTTCAGGTTTCCTGTTTCCCTTGCAGGGAGCAAGGGCCACATCTTGAGAGCCCTGAGTGTTGGGCAGGCAGGAGAGAGAAGGCACGGCTCCATGTGACAGACACAGAGCAAAAGGTGTCCAAGCTTGCCCTGCATGGGTGAGGTCATCAGGAACCTTTGTTTCATTGGCAAGAATTCAGATTTAATTTTTCCCTGAAAAGTGAGCCTTACAGAGGTGGTTCTCAGTGTGGTCCAGGTACCAGTGGTGTCAGCATCACTTGGGGCCATTTTTAGATATGCAGATTCTCTAACCACACGCAGACAAGATGAGTTAGAAACTCTAGAGGTGGAGCCAAGACTGCCCCAACGATCTCTCTAGGTTAGAGAATTTGGGATGGATTTTTTTGATAGCCTCAGCCAGGTTTCCTAATCCTGCCTTGTAAGAACCATCCTTCCCCACAACCAGGTTTTCTCCATGGGAATCTCTGCGGAAGTGAGTTTAAAGTCTCTTATTGTTGCAGTGCTGCAGGTGATCTTCCTAATTAGGCAATTCGGAAGCCGGGGCACACCATGCACAATAAAAAGCAAATCTGTCAGTTGCCAGCCTGAATCATCCTGCTCTCATTTCGTGTTTCTATCTAACATTTCTCTTATTTTACAGTGCTCTTCCTTCAAGAGTTTCTATTAATTACATATTGAGACATGAATCTCCTCCCATAGAATCACTTGCACCTATTAACATTCAAAAACAAAATCACTTTGTGATTGAATCCTTGAATTATAAGACAATTCAAAGTTGAGCCATCCTCTTCAAAAGAAAGAAAGCGGTTATTCCTTCCTCTCCCTGTGCAAACAGGCTCGGTGCAGTTGTGGAAAAAACAGATTTTTTGTGTAAAAAACAAAAAAAATGTACGTAAGGGAGCAGCTCAGCTTGGAGACTCATTTATTGGGAGCTGATTCTCATGTATCTGGTTTCTGCCTCAAGTTCTCCTTGAACATCAGATCTGAAGTCTCCATATTGTATCCTTGTTCGTCTCAGAACTGTGCTGCCAGTGCCCCATTAAATTCTACTCTTCAAAAACAAAGCCTGTGTTCAACCCCCAAGTCCGACCCTCTCCTGGGTCCTCCACACCATCACAAAGAGCAGATGTTTTCTGATCACCTGTCCAGTCTCCTTCTTCTTCAACCCTGTGTCCAATTTGTATTTTTGATTTTTTTAATCTCCAAAATATCAGCATTTCCAATTTGTTTTTCATTCAGTGACTCTCCATGGCCTCATTGACTGGACAAGCTTAAACCCTGCAAATTTCCTGCCCCAACTGCTGTCAGGGTGTGATAATGAGATGGAGAGTTGTTTAAGGCCTTCCAGGAAGAGAGCAGGGGTAAGAATGTGGTGCTGCCAGGCCTTCAGCCTCTGCTTATATCTGCACTTCCTGAACTTTCAGCTGATGCCATGGGCTTGACTGTGTTCATTACGTGATCATGGCTGTGGTGAGGCGGCAGCTGTCGCCCTATCCCACCCAGCGGTAGTATGTGCCTGGAGCCCTAAGGGCTTTACCACTGGTCCTTGCAAAGATCATTAAGGTAGTTATTTATATTTTACATATATGAGTAGCATGTGAAAACTAAACATTTTACAGGTGAGTCATAATTTGGGAATGACTTCTTCACTGAGATGTGCATTGAATTCCCTGGAGAGCTTTCTAAAAATACACATTTCCAGGATCCGCTCGACACTCGAAATGCATGAGAATTCCCGGGAGCATATCAATCACTGATCTCGGAGAATGGATATGTCAGATGGACTGGAGATTCCCACTAACCGGACTCTCAATTTCTTGGCAGCTATCTGTCAGTTCATCTACAGTGGTAGTCGTGGTTGTGATTCAGTAACTGCCCCTGGCCCATGGCAGCACATGGTTTAATCATATCTCTGTGTATTTCTGTGCATTTGAGGACCTGCTGCCGGGTTCTCAACACACACCTTTGCCTTGAGGTGGAATCTGTGTTTTCACTGTCTGTATACTACCTCCCTTTTCCCTGCTTTCCTTTTCTTCCGCTGGAAATAACTTCTGGTCCTCTAAACAAGCTTTTCTGCTTGCAATCTTTCTGATGCACACCGCAGAGCGAGTACAAAGCCTACCACCTTTGTTGTCCACCAATGCGGTGTAACTGCAATAACGACGACGCGGCTTCACACGGGTTGTGGGACCCCGTGAACATTCTGACCACTTTGGACCCAGAAGTGCAAAGGTGTTAAAAGTGACAATGAGGACAGCTTGACACTATCAGTGGAGATGCTGAAAAGAAGAGAGAAGATTCAGAGCCATGTCGTCAGTACCTCCATTTCTCCCTGTGGAATGTCAGTTGCCCTTCATGTTTCACTACTGACGGCTCCCTTAGCCTCATGCTGCGCTGGAATGAGAAACTTTCCTCCTAGTCTTGATTTGCTGGTAACTAGCTGTCTGACCTTAGTTAACTAATTTTCCTTCCTTGATTCCAGTCTTTTCATCTCAAAGGGCTTTCTTGTCTGAAAATGCCCTCTTCTACTTTAACTCCGAGTGTTCTTCCAGGCACAGCACAGCTGTGGGCATGCCAGGGTCCTCAGCTTTTCAGTCTGTACTGGAAGGACTCAGCACGAGGCAGTGCTCTCTGCCACCATTGGTATCTCTTTAGGATGTGCATTTCTCAGGCAATCTACCTCCTCACCATCATATTTTTCATCTCTGACAATATTAACTGGAGAGTATTGTGCTGGATTCTAAAATCAATGAGGTCAGTACAATAAAGGAAGAGTAATTGTGTGTAATTGATAAACATATTTTGTCTCTTGCCACATGACTTTGAGTGCATGTGGATGTATACACAACACTTGCTGTAAAGTCTTCAAGATATAAATCTTTTTTTTTGGCTCACATTTCTTGGGAGTTTGGAAAGGAGGACAGCAATGAACTGCATTGTGTGCAAGAGGCCTGACCTGTGATGACTCATTTAATTCTAGATGGCAGAGGGTAGGTAACACATTTAGAAATACAGAAACTGAGATCCTGGGAATTATATGAGGATGTCCTTGTGCCCACATAGTGGAAATGGGATTGACCAGGTCTGCTCAGGTTAAGGGAGGACAAGACATAAAAGCCTGTTCTCCCTACTGAGCATTCAGGCCATTGCTGTGGGGAGCAAGTTGCATTTGAGACATCCATGAGTACCTGCCTGTCCAACTTCTGTTTTCAATTATATAGTTCACTGAAAACAATATTAAATGGAAAGTATTGAAAAAGCTTTTCAACATTTCAAAAATTTGTAGACTTTCAAAATTCGTTCTGTTAGATTTTTAAAAATGAGTAAATAAAAAACACCTGTATTATAGAGTACAGATGATCCTTGACTTATGAAGGCACAAATTACTTTTTTTTCTTTTGGCTGGAGTGAAAATAATGGCATCAATGGGAAGTGGTACTATACTCTCTTACAGTGCAGCCAGACAGTCACAAGGGTCAAGAACCGGTCCTCTGCAGTAGACTGTGTTGCCAGTTGATTTTGCCAACTGTAGGCTAATAGAAGTGTTCTGAGCAGGCATAAGTTAGGTGAGGCAAAGATATAATGTTCGGTAAGGTAGGTGCATTAAATGCATTTTCAACTTACAATGGATTTATCAGGACTTCACCCCATTGTAGGTCAAGGAGCTTCTGTATTTTTAAATGAAGGCTCTTAGGGATGATGTTTCCTGAGGGACCTTTATGACTGCTTCATTACTCTTTCAAGCTACTTTTGAATTGAACCAGAGTTTGGTACATGTTGGATTTGAATATCACCCATGGTAGCTCAAGCATAGGAGCTGCTTTCTACCACAATACTTATCATCAGGGGGTAATTTCTGAATTTGCCACAGGTGCTGGGAACTAACTTGGCCCTTTTAATCTATTGGTTCCTAATGAAGATTTAAGTAGAAGCCATTGCTCTTATTTAACTGGATGTACACACTAAATTTAGTGTAGTCATTCCAATTGAAATTCAATAGAAAATGGATTGTTAAGTCAGAAAACTCAGTTGGAATAACTAAGAAGATAACAAAGCACATTGCTTTTATCATCTTTTGAACTCAGGGGAGACAGATAGGTGAATGCACATGATAAGGAGGGGGTCTTTGGCATCATTCTGCAGAGTCGGGCTGGGAAGCAGGCAAACCCTGGCTATGACCTGCAGCTATGCTTTGGCAGCCCTGAGCACCTCCTGAGCTAGGTGCTTCCCTGGTGCCTTAGGATACTCCTCCCCAGCCTACCACAGGGCTCTTTCCATCTCACATATCCTTCTGGAATATAAGCTTCTGCAGGGCAGGTGTGGTGCTGTTTCACATTTACTAGCATTTTGGCAGAGGGATTACACATGGTCAGTGCTCACTACATACTTTGAAACCAAGTAAATGGATAAAAGAAAAACACACAGGCACTCATGCAAAACAGTTGCTCATTGCTGTTAAGTGGTTCTTACCGTAGCTCTTTCCCTTATCCATTAACGCAGTTATTTTATTATTAATTTGGTGCTCAGCTGGACCACTTGTATGTTCTTCAGACATTTTACTTTGGCTTTTAGACTCTTCTGGTTACAAGGAAGGATTTTGCATTCTACTCATGTCGTGAAAAAGCACACAGGTCTTGAAATGGAGCATGAAGCAGGGAAGCCTGTGGTAACCAAGGCTCCTGCCTCCTCATGATGTTAACCTCATTCTACTGACATCTGTGCTTTCCTCTGTGCACCTGCTCTGTCAATTTCTCTTCATAGCTGCCTTGTCATTTGGGGCCCTGCTTCTGGTTATTTTGAGTTCCAGCTTGTCTTTACTCCTCAGGGCCCCAATCCCACCTCCTGATTCTGATTTAACTCCATGGTCCTTTGACTTGAGCATCCCATATAACTTCCTCATTGGCTCAGGAATTTTTGCTTGCGTTCTTGGGTGAACTTTTGATTGGATGACTCTATTTGGGAAATAGACACACTTTGCCAGCCAACTTAGTGAATCTTTGCTCTAGGTTAGTTGCCAGCACTTATCCAATCAGTTGGGACCAAGAGGGGGTGGACATCCTGCCACAAAGACACACCTAAGGACTTCCAGGAAGGCAGAGGCTACAGCCTGTGTGTGAACCCTCTAGCACAGCCTTCAGCTCCCCCTCTTACAGCTCGGACAGCAGCTTCCTCATTGTTCTATGGGCTAGTAACATTTTTTTTGTAGAGTGTGTCAGGTGCTAGAATACAGCAAATAGTAAAGAGTTGATTTTGTGTATTATTCATTATCAATTCCTAATTTTGATATTTGTAATTAGCACTTTTGACTTGGAGAGATTTCTCCGATTATTTGAAGTCAAAATCTCAGGCTTCCCTGCTAATACACGTTAAGGATAAAAACTAAACCCACTAGATTTCTAATAACAAGTTAAGAAATTGTCCCTTTATGGGACGGTGCTCACCTATATGAATGCCATTTGCTTTATCAAAGAACTCTTTAATCTGGCTATTGGTCATAATTAGACAAGGTAGAAACAGTGTTACCGTGTTTCTTGAATAAAAATGTTTTTCATACTCTGTTGTTTTTGCATTCTTAATGCCAAGAATGTTTTGAAGACAACCAATACATTTATTGAGATTTTTCCAATCTAGGAAGTGACCTTAATTCCTTCATTTGGTAAATATCTATTGAGCTGCCCCTAGGTACTGGACACTGTGCAGATGCTGGCAATGGATTGCTTATAGGATAAGCATACTCCTTGTCTTTATGGAGTTAAAACTCCACATAAATAACCCAAGGAAATAACAGAAAATGTTCACAAGGACAAAAGAAAAAAAATATGTGTCAAGTAGCATTGTTGATGGGTGGAAAATATATAAATATTCCATATGTTCAAAATTATGAGACTGGATAAGTAAATTATGGTTTCTCCAAACATGAAAATCTTCAGTCATTATTATAAATTATGATATATCTCTATCTGCAGTGGCACTGAACTATGTTAATAATTTGTTAAGTCTAAAATAAATGGGTTACTCAATTGTATAATTTCATTTTGCTGAAAGTCTATGTGTGTATAAATGGCAAGGAAAGGAGTGATCTAAAGGTTTGACAATGTTTTTCTCTGAGTGCTAGAATCATAGATGCTGTTTGTTCCATTTTCTTTTTTGGTCCATGTGTTATTTACCATTTCTTCTACAAGTACATGGGCTAATTGAGTTATATACCAACGGTAATATCAAAAAGATAAAACAAAAGTAATAAACGCAGGCTGTGTATGAAGCATGATTTCAGCCCATACTACCTTATCATAAAGCACTTGCTTTGGGCTGAACTTTGTCACCACAAAATTCATATGTTGACGCCTGACCCCAGTACCTCAGAATGGGACTGTATTTGGAGATAGGGTCTTTAAAGAGGTAATTAAGTTAGAATGAGGCCATGAAGGCGGACCCTAAACCAACGTATCAGTTGTCTTTACAAGAATAAAAGATCAAGACACAGACATGCACCGAGGGATGACATGGAAAGACACAAGGAGGAGAAGCCATGTGCAAGAAAAAGAGAGAGGCCTCTGAAGGAACCAGCCCTGGCAGCGCCTTGATCTCAGACTTGTGGCCTCCAGGACTGTGAGACAATCAATTTCTGTTGTTTACGCCACCCAGTGGGAGGTTACTAACACAGGACTGTACTTACTGACCTTTAAAAACATCTTTCTACTGTACTTACTGACTGTACTTACTGACCTTTAAAAACATCTTTACATTTCTTGTCCTATTTCAACCTCACATCTGTGATTTGAAGTTTACTATTAATTTCCTTTTACAGATAAATAAATGAAAGCATCTAGAGGTAAATTCAACCAGATGATTTCCATCATTTCCCAGCCAGACCCCTGGGACTCAGGCCTTCAGTGCCAGCATAGCAAGAAGCTCCCTTCTGCATATCACCTTCCGGGGTGGGGGGGGGGGGGCGGTTTCCCCAGCCCCTTCCCTTCAGAATTATTCTTCTGATAACTCATTACTGCTAATGGCATCACCCAGTTCAATATAGTTTTTCCTGATTTTCAATGTTTGTCTATAAGCTCTCCTTCTATCTAGTTAAGACATTTGCATCTCCCCAAGATGTCCAGAAGAAAACCTAGTTGGCAGAGTGATAGTAAACATATTTTTAGGAGGACTTTTGGCAGGACCTTTAGAATCACAGCTTACAAACCAATTAAGGACACACCTATATGCAGTCACACTTGGCATTGTTTGTTTTGTCTTTACACACCCCCCACTGGTGTCACTGGCTTGTGACCCTGTCATTAAGTCACTCTGAATATCCTCCTCAATATAGAAGGTCACAGTGGCTTCTAGTAAGACCTAATTAACTATTCATTAGGGAAAATTCAGTGCAGCTCTAGATTTTAATATCTATAGTCCCCAGTAGTAGGAAATTTCCAACAGGCAGCCAGGTTGCCTTAATGAAACTCTGTTCTGGAGATATGAGCCTCCGGAGTCAGGATCCTGTCTCCAGAACTAAAGTAATAAGGTGCTCACGAGTATTGCAGCAATTCCAAAGTTGGAATACATCATAATGAACCAATTGAGATAGATCAACGCATCTGTTACCAATCTGACAATGGTCTGCTATGGAATAATATCTTTCAGCAGAAATTAGAAATGATAAGCATAATAGTCCTCTCTAAGAGGAGAGATGATTGCAAATTGTTCTAACAAAAATGATTTCTTTTCTATTTCATGCGTAAGATGCCCATGAAGAGTCATGTTTCTCCCTCTGCCAATATTTTATCCAGCACAAGCACAGCTTCCCCCAAGAAAACTAGTAAAAGCTATCAAGACCAGAATTGCATCCTAACTTTTATTGTGTGGGTTGCCAAAGGCCACTGGGTTTCTATTGTGCAGAAACAAGATGGCAACAATGTTCTCGCAATTGGAGTTCACATGACAAGCCCGCTAATTTATAGGTGAGGGGAGTTGTGTGCAGCTGTAGCTCTTTGGCTGATAATAGCTGTGCTGATCTTCTACCTTGGAGGCAGGTTGCCTCATATGGTGTAGCAGTCTGATGCTAAGCGGCCGGAGCAGAGGTGCAATGCTCGGCCATAATTTAAAGGACTATGACATGAAGAAAGTGTTATGATGTTTAACTTATAGGGCATCCAAATGTCATACACCCAAGCAAGTTCCTATTAGCAATAACTCAGTTCCTCTGAAGGGATTTGACATTCAAAACTGATGAGCCCTGGTCCCCGAGGTCTGCTTCGACCTAGCCTCGCCCAGGCCACTCGGTAACCTGAGTGGCCCAGGGGTCAAACCGTGATAGCCCTCTTCAATTTAAAGAGCGGCTTCTCCCCAGCTGCTGGGGTTCTGACTCGGCACAATAAATTTCCCAAAGAGCATAAAGAGCCATCTAGTGTATATCAAATCAATATCATTGTGGCTTGCAGCGATATCTGAGGCTACAGTTCACAAAATAAACTAGCCCAGGGGCTGGATTTCTGCCCTTGGCAATCAATCACTCTCCCAGGTCATGGATTTTAGTGTAAATTAACACAGCAGAAACCATCATGCTCCCCAGACGATGATATACTACAGGATTTGCTTTTTCTTCCAACGCGATTTCATTGCTTATGTTCATAGGTGATGTTACACTAAAGAGAAATAATAAAAGCAGTGATTAAAAAAAGGTAGAAATCGTAAAGTAAAACATTAGTATTCTTCTGACAAATATACATAAAGTATGTTAAAGTGGGTAAACAGTTATGGAGCATGAGGAAAGAATATAATTGTGTGGAACCTATTCAAGTATATAAGACTTTCTTAAATTGATGTCCGGTAAATAGTACTAATTATATCAGATTACTGCATGTGAGTAATGGAAAAATGAATATTTTGTAAGGGTGTTCCTCCCAGTTTTCAAAGGCGCTCTGTATCTATGAGGGGCCCAATGGACGTATCCTTGAAACACCTTTAAATAAGACACAATGCATCCCCTCAGCTTACAACACAACCCCCGCCATAGTCTCTCAATTTAGAAAATGTCTACTAGTTGCTGTCTCTGCTTCTTTGTTGAGAAGGGAAAGTTATCTTTTCCTCTAGTAAAAGGCACATAAGTATTCCATAGAATAATTTAAAATGTAGAATTTCATATGCAGACTCATAAACAAAAATAGATTTTAGGGAAAAAAATCTTGCAGGTTATAGAAAACTTTGCAAACATAGAGGTTGGTTTGAGAAAGATGAGTCATCTGTATTTTATTTATTTTGAAGGAATGAAACAGATTATCACACACCTCGACATACTTCTTATAGCATTATACAGTCTGTCAAATCAAATTGCCCATATACGGTGTGATGCACAGTGCATTTTTCCTATAGCTTAGAAAATATATCTGTTCTTGGATCAATATCAAAATAGGATATGAATATTTCAATTAATACTTTGCATATTAGCATATTTTGTAATTTATTAAAATGCACACTAGTGGCAAGATTGCACATCACTATTGCAAATGATGAGTTACTGCATTGGATACAGGCCACTAAGTTACTAGTTCAGGTGCAAAGTGACCCTCCCTCCAGTTTTTCAAAAACGAGTGGAGAGGAATGTATACTGTCCTTATGTCAAAGTTTCTTGACTTCTTGACTATCTGGTGTGTGGAGAGTGTGAACATTAACATAAGGTATTATTTTTATTATTGTAAAGTTTAGAAGCAGAAGTGTAATTAAAGCTTTAAATCAAAAGGTGATTTTTTTTTCACATTGTGGCAATATGTGTCTGGTGTTGTCTTGGACAAAGCCATATTTCAAACACAAATGTAATGTAGCTGAAAATTATTGAAACTGTCTTAAAATAAAGCAAATAATAATAATAAAATAGAACAAAAACCTATGCAATGCAGCAAAGTAGTTCTAAGAAGAAAGTTAATAGGAGTAAACACCTAAATCAAAAAAGAAGAAATATTTCTAATAAACAATGCAATGATGCACTTGAAGGAAAAAGAAAAGAACAAACTAAATCCAAATTCAGTAGAAGAAAAGAAATCGTAAGCCTCAGAGCAGAAATAAACAAAATAGAGACTAAAAAATCCATTCAAAAGATTAATAAAACAAAGAGTTGGTTTTGAAAAATATAAGCCAAATCAACAAACTTTTAGTTAGTCTAAGAAAAAAGAGAGGAGACTCAAATAATACAATCAGACATGAAAAAGCCATTGCAACTATCAGGTGTATACCACAGAAATACAAAGGATTGTAAAAGACTTATGAACAAATACATGCCAACAAATTTGATAAACTTAGAGGAAATGAATAAATTTCTAGAAACATACAACCTACCAAGATTAAATTATAAATAAATAGAAAATCTGAACAAACCAAAAGAAGTGAGAACATTGAGTCAGTTAAAAAAAAAAAAAGTCTCCTATTAAAGAAAAACCCAGGACCTGATGGCTTCTCTGGTGAACTGTATCAAACATTTAAAGAAAAACTAACACCAGTTCTTCTCAGACATTTCCAGAAGATAGAAGAGTAGAAAATACTTCCAAACACATTTCATGAGGCCAGTATTACTTTGATTTTTAAAACTGGACAAGGACACAACAACAACAACTACAAAAAACTCTAAGCCAATATCCCTAACAAACATAAATGCAAACATTCCCAATGAGATCCTAGCTAACTGAATCCAACAGCGCATCAAAAAAATCATTCACTATGATCAAGGGGTATTCCTCTCAGGGATGGAAGGGCAGTTTAACTTATGCAAATCAAAAAATATGATCTGCCCCATTAACAGAAAGACAAAAACTGTATGATCATTTCAATAGATGCAGAAAAAAAAACTTACAAAATTCAAAATTTATTCTTAATAAAAATTCTCAGCAAATTGCATATAGGAAATATATACCTCAACACAATAAAGGTCTATATGGCTAACCTACAGTTAATATCATACTGAAAAAGCTTCCACCTTCCAGCTTCTTCCTCTAAGATTGTTAGTAATAGAAAGATCCCCACCTTCACTGCTTTTATTAAACAAAGATCTGAAAGTCCTAGCCTGGGCAGTAAGACAAGAGAAAGAAATAAAAGGCATCCAGATTAAAAAGAAGGACGACAAATTGTCCCTGTTTGCAAATGGCATTATCTTACATATAGAAAACTCTAAAGACTCCACCAAGAAACTGTTAGAATGAATAAATAAATTTAGTAAAGTTGCAGGATGCAAAAGCAACATACAAAGAATTAATAGGGTTTTCATATATGTTTTAATAGTGAACTATCTAAAAAAGAAATTTAAAAAAGTACTATCCACAGTAACTACAAAAAAATACCTGGGAATAAATTTAACTGAAGAGATTAATCGTCTCTACAATGAAAACTGTAAAACACTGATAAAAAGCAATTGATGAAGACACAAACAATTGCAAGATGTCTCATTTTCATCTTTTTGAATTTTTAGTAATATTCTTAAAATGTCCAGACTACCCAAAGTGATCAACAGATTCAATGTAATCCCTACCAAAATTTCAATGACATTCTTCACAGAAATAGATAACATTTCAAAAATTTGTATGAAACCACAAAAGATCATGAAAAATCACAGCAGTCATGAACAAAAAGAACAAAGTTCTTTTTGGCATCACACTATTAGACTTCAAAATATACCACAAAGCTATAGTAACCAAAACAGCATGGTACTGGTATAAAAATAGACACATAGATAAATAGAACAGAATAGAGAGGCCAGAAATACATTTATGCACCTATAGCCAACTGATTTTCAATAAAGATTCCAAGAATACACATTAAAGAAAAAAACAGTCTCTTCAATAAATGCATCAAGGAGAATTGGATATTCATATGAAGAAGAATGAGACTAGACCCCTACCTCTGGCCATACCAAAAAAAAAAAAAAAAAAAACAAAACCTAAAATGTATGAAAGACCTAAAGGTAAACTCCAAAACTATGAAACTACTGGAGGAAAACAAAGGAGAAACTGCACAATATTGGGCTGAGCAAATATTTTCTGAATAAGATCTAAAGAGCACAAACAAAAGCAAAAATGTGCAAATGAAATTCTATCAAACTAAAGTGCTCTTGTAGAGCAAAGGAAATTATTAACGGAGTAAAAAGATATGGGAGAAAATATTTGCAAACTATACATCCAATATTAAACTATACATTCTAGATTAATACTCAACATACATAAGAAACTTAAATGTCTCAACAAAAAAATAAGAAGAACCCTATTAATAAATGGACAAAAGACCTTCTTAGACATTTCTCAAAAGAATACATTCAAATGGCCAACATGTACATGAAAAATTATTTAATAGCACTAATTATCAGAGAAATTCAAGTAAAAACCACAATGAGGTATTACCTCCCCCCAGTTAGAATGGCTGTTACCTAAAAGACAAAGGAAAAGAAGTGTTGGCAAGGATGTGAAGACTACAAAACACTTAATGCACTATTAGTGGTAGTGTAAACTAGTACAGTCATTATGGAAAACAGTTTGCAGGTTTCTCAAAAAATTAAAAATAGAACTATCACTTGATTCAGAAATCTTTCTACTGGGTGTATATCCAAGAGAAAGAAAATCAGCACATTGAAGAAATATCTGCACTCCATATTTCTTGAAGCACTATTTACAACAGTCAAACTATGAAATCAATCCAATTGTTCAACAATGAATAACAGTATAGAGAATGTGGTAAATATCTGCAATGGAATACTATTCAGTCATAAAAAAGAGTTAAATGTTGTCGTTTGAAACAACATGGATGAACTGAGAGGACATACTATTAAGTGAAATAAATCAGACACAGAAACACAAATACCGCATGATCTCACGCATATGCTGGATATTTTTTAAAAAGCTGATGAAGTAGAAGTGGCAGCAGTGGTGACCACAGATTGGGGTGGAAATAAGGACAAGCAAGATGGAGAGAGGTTGGACAAAAGGTACAAAGTTACAATTGATCAGGAGGAATGCCTTCTGGTGTTCTATTGAATAGTAGGGTGATTTTGATTAACAGTAAAATATTTTACATTACAAAATCATTAGAAAAAATGCTTTTGAACATTCTCATCACAAATAAATGATAAATGCATGAGATGATAAATATGCTAATTACCCTAATTAGATCATTATATAACATAGATGTGTATCAAAACATCAAATTTTATCCCATAAATATGTACAGTTACAATGTGTCAATTAAAAAATGCATACAAAATTAAAGAAAAAATGAATACACAAATTGCACAGCTAGAGCCCAATGACAGAAGCGCATTTTGGTCTGCAGCTCTTCATAAGTTGAAGGGAAATAGGCTCTACACTTTACCAATAGCGCTGTAGTTCTCAATGAGAGTCTTGTTAGCCACTTGTGCCCATATTTAACCCCCTTAGCCATGCTGACCTTATTTGTTTGGCTTGTTTTGGGACTGAAGAGTCACAGTAAAATGTACATGCTACAAGAGGCCATGCTTTGGCCAGCTCAAATTAGAAGTTGAGTTTTGAAAGAAATGCCTTGAACAACTTAATCTTGGTAGTAGACACATGTGGGTGAGCTTTTGTTCCAAAATAGTCTATGAACCATGTCAATGCAAATGGAATTTTCTTAAAAGACAGGTTTAATGACAAGGATTCTAAAAACTAAAAAAAAAAACACGGTGCAAAATTCATACTTACAGCAACCTCTCCTTACTCAATTGAATCACAGAGCAAGGTTTTGGACTTAATCCCAAGTTAGGTGCTGGAATGGAGCAAGACAAAAGGTAAATAAAGCCTAGCCATCATCATGGATTTCTGTTTCCAAGGCTCAGTAAAACAAGGTCCTATGGGTCTTTGTCAGGTACATACCCACGAAGAGGCACTGTGAAGAAGAGACTTCACCCATCTTTGGTTTAGACCTCTCACCTTTTTAAACATGAGAAGCCCAAAAGCAGTGGGATTGCAGCCCATACCATTGTTCCAGTTGGGAATTGTTCCCCTTGCTGCTGCTTGAAAGAATAAAGAGAACACAAAAGTTGTTGCTATGCACCTTCAAAACTGTGGGTTGTTGCTCTCTGTTCAACATCTTAACCCAACAACTAACTTGAGTAATTGTTTTTATCTCAGTTGATTGCCCATAATAGTGATTTTCGCAGTGTGTAGACAGCTTCAGTGGAAAATGCCAGCCAAATGAGTTATTAGTATAATGTAGATCAAACACTTGGCTGATTGATTGGAGGAAACACTATTTTTATTGTTTTGTAAAAGTAATTTTGGCTGGGCACGGTGGGTCACACCTGTAATCCTAGCACTTTGGGAGGCCAAGGTGGGCGGATCACCTGAGGTCAGGAGTTCGAGACCAGCCTGGCCAACATGATGAAACCCCCCGTCTACTAAAAATACAACAATTAGCTGGGCATGGTAGTGGGCACCTGTAATCCCTGCTACTCGGGAGGCTGAGGTGGGAGAATTGCTTGAGCCCCGGGTGCAGAGGTTGCAGTGAGATGAGATCGCACCACTTCACTCCAGCATAGGCAAAGGAGCAAAACTCCATCTCGAAACAAAACAAAACAACAGCAATTTTGGCATCAGGTAATGTTAAATGATAACACTTGAAATTTCCAGTAGAAAGCCATATAGCTTGACCAGTAACTGTCAGGAAACATATCGGACCAAGAATTGTGTCACACACATTTTCGTTTTGTAAGAAGATTCTGAAAAGTCATTGGAATTAAATATTTTCTTTTATATAAGGCACGTCATGCAGAAGACATCTAGTTATCCTTGTGAGTTTTCTAGTTTATGAAAGCAGTAGCATAAAAGTCTTTTTGCATGTAAGATGCAGGAGGTGGTCATCATCAAGGCTAGGACAGCATCTTGTCCAAGAGGCTAACTGATGAGTTAAGAAGTAGGTAAGGGAGCAAGTGGTCCTGGAGGGATTGGTAAGAGGCTTGGGAGAACATGATCAAACAGGGAAGAGTCCTACAAGTACTCAGCTGCTAAAACGTATAGGCCACGATTAGCAGGAGATTTTTAAGAACGAAGGAATGTGGGTCAAGAAACGTAGGATGACAAACACTCAACATCCTCGCATCCTTCCACATCTGAATCACAGCAGCTGCCATAGATTGCATCTATTCCTCCATATTCTACATCCAGAACTTCAAGAAATCTCGCTGGACCCACCATAAAATATGTTTAGAACCCACCTGCTGCCCTCCACCTGCTGCCCTCCACCTCTGCTGCCCTCCACCTCTGCTGCCCTCCACCTGCTGCCCTCCACCTGCTGCCCCCCACCTGCTGCCCTCCACCTGCTGCCCTCCACCTCTTCTGCCCTCCACCTCTGCTGCCCCCCACCTGCTGCCCTCCACCTGCTGCCCCCCACCTGCTGCCCTCCACCTGCTGCCCTCCACCTGCTGCCCTCCACCTGTTTCCCTCCACCTGCTGTCATGGCCTCTCCTGAACCTCCATTTCCCTTTGTCTGTACCCTCTAGCCATCCTCTGCTATTCTGACATCTCACTTGCCCTTTGGGAGGCTATTATCAGTGTGTTATGCAGAGTAAGCCTAGTAAAATGTGGGTCAGACTGTGATTCTGCATCGCTCCAACTCTGCAGTGGTTTTCTCTTGGATTCTCTACTGCGGGCCCCATGATCAGGTGTCCTGTGACTTCCCCTGGCTCACAAGATTCTAGCCACATTTTCTCCCTTGCAGTTTCTCAAGGGTAACAGGTGTGGTTTCCCTTTTGATCTTTGCAGTGACCATTTCCTCCATGAAAATGTTTCTCCCCTAGATAACTTCATGATTAATTCCTTCACCTCCTTTCTCAGTAAGGTCCACACCACCCGTCAAATTTAAAATTGGTGTACTTCCCTTCTCCAGCCTCAGTCACTCTGGTGTCCCATTTCTTCACAAAGCTTCCAACTCCTAACATGAGAAAGCATTTGCTTATCTACCGTGTTGTCGGCGGCTATCTGAGCCCTCCAGAAAGTAAACTCGCTGTGGCCAGAGATCTTTTCATGATTTTTCCACTGATGGATCCCAAAGTCTTCAGTAATATCTGATGTATGGTAGGGGCTCAAAGAACTTTGGAAGAATTCAAAAATGATGGAATGATTGACAAATATGCTTTTTGAGAAAAATGAGAGAGGTGGCCTGCTGTTGCAGAGTCAACCGGCTCCACATTTCTGTTAGACCTAATGGGACATCAGCTGGCCCTGAGGCTGAAGGCACCGAAAGCCAAGCACAGTTGGCTCCATACTAGGTAGTGGTGTGTGGAGCAAGTGTCCTTGGTGTTTCTTACTTTATTAACAGGGGTACTGTTCAAGATAGGAAACTTCGTAAATAATGACTCCTCCTACAACGTCTCTTATTTTAAACTTGGAATGACTTGAGGAGGTCAGACATGCGCATTGTGGGGCATTGCTAAAGGGTATATGGCTGTGAGTGTATGGCTTTTCCCATTAAGGTATTTATAGTTGGAGATAAAGAAAAAATATTCTAGGAAAATAGTAAGTAATTTCAACTTAGCAAACTGGCCATTTTGGTTTTCATTAGAAACAAGATGCTCAGGTTAATATGACATCATCTCTATTTACCACATTGTTTCAAGTTTTCCATTTGGAAAAACTGTAAGGATAGAGTATCACCAGGAAAGCTTCTATTTTATTATATTATTTTATTTATTCATAAAAATCGGCACAACCAGTTTATGATAATTTTCACATATTGTCTTAGTTCATTCAGAATGCCATGGCAAAACACCATAAACTGGGTGCTTCATGAACCACAGAAATTCATTTTTCCTAGTTCTGGAGGCTGGAAATTCAAGGTGACGCCATCATCTAATGTGGTGTCTGGTGTGGGCCAGTTTCTTGGCACATAGATGGGACCTTCTGGCTGTGTCTTCACAAGGTGGAAAGGGCAAGAGAAATCTCTGGGCTTCTTTCATAAGGTTGCTAATTCCATTCACGAGGGCAGAGCCCTCCCAAAGGCCCCACATCCTAGTACCATCACCCTGTAGGTGGGGATTACAACATATGAACTCAGAGAGAGGAACAAACACTCAGACTATAGCACTATAAAGTTCTTGATCAGGCACTCATGCAATATTTCAACAGGACGATGAAGGATACACAATTAAGCAGGTCAGTCCTTTATTTTCATGATGCCAGGCCCATTTGAATTACTTTTAATATATTCATTTACCTATTTTGATTTCAGGAAGAAAGAATCTCTCATTTGGAGCTCTTATTTTTAATCTGGAAGAAATATATAGAAACCCTGACAGGTACACAGTATGGATAAAGCAGCCAGGCGACACTTTCCTGTACAAAGTGATGATGGCACCATCTGGATTCAGCTTATTTGTTTTTGCACAGAATGTCATAGTTTCCAAATCTCTTCCTAAAAATATTTATATGTTAACATAATTAGGAAATCACTGAGTGGAAACATTACATAGGTTGGCTTTCATTATAATTTCTGCATAATAATGCTTATATTTTCTAGGTAGTAATTAGATGCATTAAGGATGAATGATTCCTTCCATGCTTATTGAGAGGATTTTTTTCTTCTAAATTTGTGTCAAGGGTCTCCTGCTGTGGGGAACAATGAATGTCACCAAGAAAGACAACAGATAAAAGCTTCTGAAATGAATCAATGGTCATAGACCAAAAATTTGGATTTTTAAAGTATCCAAGTAGAATACTGACAGAGCAGAATCTTAAATGTATATATTACTTGTACTGAGAAAAAATAAAATAAGCATATGGATTTATTAAGATAAATACAAGTTTGGATGAATCAAGTATATAACTGATATCACAGATATAGAATTACCAACCTAGTTTCAATACAAAGGTAGAAGTTAACAAAGGCTTTTGTTTTAATCTTGATTATTTTTAATCTGGATTATTTTGTGGTTCTTATTGAGCTGCCTTGATCTTCTGAGTCTCAATCACCCCCTCACATCATGGGCTGTTAAAATCTCTTCATTTTATTCAAACTAGAAAATGTCTGATAGTTTATAATAATTGCATTGTTTTATAATCTTTATGTGGATAATTATTTAAATATATATCAGAGCATCTTGGTTATTAACTTTTTTCAGTTTCCTTTTTAGGAATATTCATGTCCATTTTCTTTGTCTTGAATTCAAGCATGCAATTGATATAATTACATTAATCTCTTTGAAATTGAGTTTTCATTAATAGTTGAGTCCCAATTTTCTGAAGAGTCTCTTCAAAATTCAATCTCTTCTCTCTTACCCATCTGACAGACAAAATGTATTATTTGGAAAAATCATTTAAAATAGCATTCCAAGAATAAAATAGGGTTTCCATGTTTGGCAAATAAAAATAGAGGACATCCAGGTAAATTTGAATTTTAGATAAACAACAAACATATTTGAATATAAGTATGTTCCAAGTATTGCACAAGGCATTCTCATACTAAAAATAAATGTGATGCTTATCTAAAATTACCATTTAATTGAGCAGTCTGTGTTTTTTTGAGAACCGAAATAAAAAACACATTGTTATTCTTATTTAGATAACACTACAAGTGAAATATGTCTCTTAATATATTACCTATCATTTTATTTTGAAAACAGTAATCCATGATTTATCACTATGTGATATCTAAATTTGAATGTGAGTTTCAAAGTTTAGTTCACTTTTTTTGAGAGGTAAACATAAAATACCTTGAACAGGTTGAAATGGAAAGCATGGAACATGTTTTCTCAGTGTGCATAGCTAGAATTGAACAATAGATTATTAACCATATGAGGTGCAAAATACTGCTGTCACCTCCTAAGGGACTGTGGTACTCCCAGGCTGCCATGGTCTGGCAAAAAGAGATGAGGGTTAATTTTACCTGTCAACTTGACCAGGACAAAGGGTGTTCAGATATTTGGTAAAATACTATTCTGCTTATTTTTGTGAGGGCATTTATGGATAGGCTGAACTTTTAAAAAGAGAAACCGAGTAAGGCATATTGCCCTCCACAATGTGGGTGGGCCTCATGCAATCAGTTGAAGAAATGAATAGAACAAAAAGCTTGCTCTCGTCTGAATACGAGGAAATCCCTCTGCCTGCCTTCAAGCTGGGACATCATATGTCCTGTTCTTGGCCTCAAATTGAAACATCTCCTGGGGTCTCCAGCTAGCTAACTGGAAATATTTATTTATTTATTTATTTATTTATTTATTTATTTATTGCATTTACAGTTGAGAGAAATGTAAGAACTGCAGATTTTGAGACGTGGCAGCCTCCATCATCACCTGAGCCCATTTCTTAAATCAAATCTCTTTCTATTTTGTTAATTGGGATTCACAGGGAGTGGGGCAGAGGGCAGAGGGAGGAGTTAGACTCAGTTGCCCCAAGAGAGGCCACAGGTGATCCCATGGTGGCTCTGGCAGTGTCATGAACTTCAGCGTTGTCCCAGGTGAGTCAAGGGGCTGGGTCTTTTTACCCCAGGTGGTCATTAAATTCAGACTGACCCCTGAGATGTTCCCTTCAGCCAAGGGCAATTTCTGGAAAAAAAAAGTCAGCTCTTCAAGGCCAGTGGCTCACATCTCTGGGCTGCAGGAATGAGTATCTCAACACTGAGGAAGGTCTAGGTGCTAGGGTATGCCACCCGACCCCCCCAGGAAATTGTCAGAACACAGTGGCACCGACACAGTGAGTTCATATTTCCCTGTGAGGAAATTCCTTAGCACTAATCAGATTCGCAAAGAAGTCCACAAGGAAGAGGCAAAGCGAACCCACTCACCTAGATACTGAGAGAGCAAGGTAAGAACACAGTGTTCTGTAACAACATAATGTACCTGACATCCTTTCTCCCATCTCACTGCATTTTCAAAAAGTGAGGAGTCTTGCCTATCTCTGCAAGTAAGATTTGTCAGTATTCATTTTTTTCAGTATTGTTTAATTATTTTATAACTGCTAATACTGATCCACAAATTCTGTTCACAATAACATTCATTGAAAGGGAAACAAGATACTAAAAACGTTTCTTTGTGTGAATACATGATGCCTTTATAATGAAAATTCAACTTTTATTAAGCTCAAACTTGGAAGTTTTCTTATATTTTCACTTGATTTGGAAAAAAAAATTAACAGGACAACAGCTGGATATAATAGCACTTTCCTAAAAATGCCCTATTATTTTAAGCAGTATTTCCATGTTATATGTACAGATTCTCACCATTTATATTTTAATTATATGTGAGCATGCATTTATGGAGAAGAAGAGAACACCCTGACGGTGAAGCCATAAGTTTAAAAGGATGCTCAAATCATTCCCCAATGGAAATTCTTCAGACTCCATTCCCTCAGTATCCCCTCAGAAGCCACACATCAGTTTGAAGGACTGCCATTCGCCTGGGTTCAGCTGCTGCAGTGCATGGGCAGGAAGGCTCCTCTGTGAGCCCAGCACCCCTCTTAGGTCACCACCAAGTGGAGGATGGTCCCTCTGGAAGAAACAGAAGTCCTCCCTGAGGTCTGGCATCTGCATATGTTGAACCCACAAAAGCCATTGATTATTTTAACCAGGCTCAATTTGTCTTTGAAGGAGACATTTTAAAAAGCAAAAGAGCTTCAACAAACATGAAAGTAATCTAATTCAGACATAAACATGAAAGCTAATAAGATTACAATGAATTGATCTAAATATGACTTAAAATAATTAGAAATGATTTTTTATGGCATGCCATTTCAGTCAGGACACTTACATTTAGGAAGCAAACAGATTATTGCTTTCTATAATATTTTCTTGTTTTTATGACCTCAGAAAGAAGTATCAGTGTGTTCAGACCTGTCATTTAAAGCTTCTCCAAGGTCAATGAATATTCTGCATCTAAAGCAGCTCCAAATTTAGCCAATCCCTCCTCCTTCCCACTGTCTCCATGCTCAGAGGGTGACCTATTCTACATGAATTTATTGCTTTCTCCAGACATAATTTCACAGCTGTCTTTCAGAGAACAGAAATATTCTATTCTTAATTTTTGTTTTTAAGCCTATGGCAAAAGTATTGAAAAGAAACATTCTATTGATTTGTTAAGAGAGAAACTTCAGGCAAATTAAATTTAACAACGTTTAATTGAGCAAAGAATGATTCATGAATTGGGCACCCAGAACCGGAATCAGTTCAGAGTCGCAGTGGAGCTGTCATGTGGACAGACACATTTATGGACAGAAGAAGGAAAATGGGCTACAGGAACAGCTGGGTTACTTACAGCTCTGCTTTTGCCTTATTTGAACACAGCTGAGACTCAGCTGCTCTGATTGGCTGAAATTCAGTGGTTGTGATTGGCTGAGACTTAGCAACTTGTTACAAGAGAAAATTGCAGCCTATTTATACCCCTACGGTTCACTGTATATAAAGAAAGCATTAGGCTGAATTTAACCTATTTAAGGAGACAACTTTAGGCTAAACTTAATGTAACAAACTATTGAAGGTGGTAGGTTGTCCTTCAACATAGATATGAAGATTCAGAAAAGTGTATGGTAAAAATTTATTTGGTGTATACTCTGTCTTTAAATCAACATTAAGGGCTAAGGGGCACCAAGAAATGCTCCTTTCTTGCTTTTCTTTTACATTTTTTTTTCTTTTTCTTCTTTTATTTTGACAGCCTTTGAGTTTACAAGAAGTTAACATTTCCACAGGGTTGTAATTAAGTCAAAACCAGAATTTTCTGCAACATCCTGTAAATATCTAGACCTGAATGTTGAGTGCTGTGCCTTCTTTTTCTAAGTGAGAAACACTATCAAAGCTGCCACAGTACATGGATGTACTTAATACTGTTTAAAGTGAAAACAAACATTTGACATAAAATGTGTTTGAAGTTAGATGAATCATCCTACTGGGTTAGGGTTGTAGCAAACTTTCCCATTATTAATTAGTTTTTCATGCATCAAACTAAGAGAACAGATTTTTAGTACCTAATGTAACTCATCCTCATAGAACTAAACATTTGGTCCAGAGAAATCATGTCATAATTAGCATATTCATTTTTGTTTTTTCTCAGAGAATGTGAGCAAATTAAACAGAGCAGGTAATGGGAGCATTCAATTTAAAATTCAATATGACAAACATAAAATATTGGAGTTATTAGCAATAATAATAAAGCATATTGTACTTATGGTGTGAAAGTAGACATTTTATTTTCCTTATACTAAATTTGCAAATCACAATATAACAACTAATTATAGTTGTTACATTGACTTGGATTGATAGCACAAATGTGCTAAGCTCCATGTTTTTATGAAGACGCTTGCCTATTGTTTCCTTATAGAAAAAGATGAATCCTTATTTGGAAATGTTAAGTCATTATTAAAAGCTAGCATGAGAATCATGTTATACTCCTCAAAGCTAGCATCAGACAATATTATTTTATCCAAAAGTTTCTGAAGTTTAAACCTAAATGTAGCTCGAAATGATCAGATTTCCAGGTGTGAGATTTAAATAAATAATATGTAAATGTCAAGAAAATGTAAACTGTAATGACATAAAATGTTTTAATGACAATACGTAGTCAGTCTTATTTATCTATTTCAAGGATTCAATACATTAAGAATTGCCTGCAAAGCTTTACTGAGAATTATAGCTATATTTTATTAGTTCTTTATTTCTTAATTTGTAGTACCTTGGGCTATAATTCACATATGGACAGAGAGCTCACCAAATAATTACCTTTGCTATCTCTCATATGCTTGGGAAGCAAGAGCATCCCTCCGTGTGGACTGGAGCTTCTTCTGCATCCTGAATGGTGCTGTCCATTCCCTACAAGGACAGGCCTGGAGAGGGGCTGTGCCAGAGACCCTTTCTGTACAAAACAAATTCCCATGTAACAAGTACACCCACAGTCACACCATGAACATATTTTTAAACCCTTCCTTGAAATACCATTTTGTATTTACTTGGTGTTATAAATTTTCCTAATTCTTCTTTTATATTTTTGTTTAAAGAAGTATGTACAGGATAAATTAATAAGAAGTAGCAAAAAAGAATGACTAATTTTCCTCCCATTTTTGGGTAGAAAAAATACACTTCTGTTGTTAATTCTTGATCTTTTTTGTCTTGATTATCTTTATTGAGGTATAAGTTAGATATAAAAATGCCACCAGTTTTGGAAAATAAAAATATATTTTGACAAAGAGATATGATTGTTTAGCCACCACAATTGCGATATAAAACATTTCCATCATCCCAAAGTGTTCCCTTGTAGTCAGCACCCAATCCCTGATGCTACTGATCTGCTCTCTGTCACTGTAGTTTTAACATTTTCAGGAGCTCATCTCAATGGAATCATACAGTATGTTCTGTTCTATTGCACTGTTTAGTTGTATTGCACTTGGGGGTACAGCCCAACGTTTTACACATTGGTTTGTAGTCCTTGCAAGACTTAAACCTCATTTGGGTGAACATTTCTTCGAAGTCAACCAGTTGTACTTGCTCAAACTTTCTCAAGCATATTCACAGCCTTGGTTGTATCTTCTTTTCCATGTGACATACTCAGGTTTCCTTATCACACAGCTCATCATCATTAGATCCCATAACTTGAAATATTAAAACCGCTATGACAGCTTCCAATGACTAGTTTCTGGACTACAGGTGACACACACTATTGCTCTTTGAAAATTACTCTTCTTATTAAACCCAACTTGGCAAAAGCCTCTATAGTGGCCAAAGTAATGAGAAAGGATGATGATGATGATGATGATGATGATGATAGTGATGATGATGGTGATGATGATGATCATGATGATGAAGATGATGGTGATGATGATGATGAGTTCTCCAGAGTCCTAGACAATCCAATGGCACTGAACTAAGAGAGTTCAGGAAATACCCTATACACCCACGAGGAAGAGCAGTCATTATTTGGCAAGTATGTTAGATGCCAGGATGGCGATTCTGGAATACCCAATCCCTACCTGAGTTCAGAGGTAAAGAGGAAGGCCCCCCAGCAACAGAAACATTTTGTGATGTGAAAAGTAACCATTTAAAAGATTTCTTC
Source organism: Pongo abelii (assembly GCF_028885655.2). Lineage (NCBI taxonomy): Eukaryota > Metazoa > Chordata > Mammalia > Primates > Hominidae > Pongo > Pongo abelii. The sequence goes on from NC_071989.2 coordinate 4,355,784, forward strand.
CTCAGATGCCTCATAGGTCAATGTTCAATAGATGAAATACAATTTTACGACAACATGTTATCACAACTTTTAGGTAATAGTTGAGAAAATCAATGTGGATGTCATTGGGCACTACTTTCTATCAATATTAAATAGCAAAAAGAACAGAAGAACTTTGACATTTATGTTTGAGGCTCTAATGACAAAAGGCAATTCTAACAAAGTGGAAGCATTAAAATATTCCTGCTATAATAAATAAGAGGCAGATAAGGAGACTATGAGCTATAATTGGAAATAGGCCCCTTTTCTTTAAAAAAAAAAGATAAAAAGAAGAAAAACAAAAAATAAACAGAGCTTTGACATGCAGTAATTGGAGTTGTCATATTTCATCCATGCAATTAAAAGTTAAACCCATTTTCTAAGATTGTATTGTTTAATTACAAAAGTAAGTACATATAATTAAAAAGTTAAATAGATATTGTTAGATGCACTGTCAGCAGAGCACTGAAATATATCAAATGATATTTGAAGACAGTTTCTGTCATTTCAAATGATTACGAAGCAGCCTTGTCATCACAAATGATGAAAACAACTGGGATATTCCAATTATTGGTTATTTTTAATATTTACTCTCATGCTGCTTGAGTGTAAACAAAAAGAAAATGTCTTTTTTCTATTTAATCTAAAAATAGGTACCATCCACCCGTCAGAAAAAGTAGAGCAGAAAATCTGAAGAAAGATACATTTTTTTGGAGTCTGGTAATTTATCTGCAGGTAAGAATAACACAGCTTTGCAAAAGGCTGTCAGAAATCTACTTGCTTGAGTAATTCATAGGCACCTCCACACTTAATGTGAATGCTTTGCCTCCAGAATAGATAAAAATTCCGCAATAATAGACGAGACTAAGCAAAATAACCCACATATGTTGCAATGGATTTTTATTCCTAGAAAAATATGCAATATCTCCTTGTACTAATAGTTTATGTTCTCTGGCTGATACCCCACTTTCAGACCTAATATCTGGAACTGATGTGTTCCTAGTAGTGTAGACAGCTCTAGTACCCCTGGAAGTCTCTTTCAGATAATCCACTTTCACACTCAAAACCCATGTGTAAGTTCCATGCAGCGGTAACTCAGGGGCATGCCCTACACTTTGTAGAAGGACAGCTGCAGCAACCGCATCCCTAACAGGTAGTTCAGGCTACCATAACCAAATACTATAGAGTGGGCAACTTAAAGAAACAAAAATTTATCCTCCACATTTTTGGAAGAGAACGATCCAGGTTGCAGTTGGTTAGGTTTCTGGTGAGGGCTCTCCTGGGTTGAAGCCTTCTCCATGTCCTCACATGGCCTTTTCTTGTGTGGTACAGGGAGAGAGAGATTGAGAGCATGAGCTGTCTGCTGTCTCTTCTCACAAGGACACTAATTCTGTCAGATCAGGGCCTCACACAGATGACCTCATTTAACCTTAATTACTTCCTTAAAGATTTCACTCCCACATACAGCCATACTATGGGTTTAGTGCTTCAACACATGAATTTAGGGAGGACATGATTATTGAGACCACAACATTTTGTCCTTGGTCCCCCAAAATTCATGCCCTTCAAATATGCAAAATACATTTATTTGATTCCAACAGCTCCCAGTTAACTTGTTCCAGCATCAACTTTAAAGCCTAAAATTTAGTTTTATCTGAATATCATCTAAATCCCAGATATGGGTGTGATGTGAGTTATAATTTATCCTGTGGCAAAATTTCCTTTTATCTGTGAATCCCAAATGTGCTTCCAAAATATGATAGGATAGGCATAAAATAGATATTCCCTTTCCAAAAAAAAAAAAGATAAATCAGAAGGCAGAAAAGAAATTGTTTCCAAGCAAGTTCAAATCTGGCAAGGCAAATTTCACTAGACGACAAGGCATGGAACTTACCTGCTTTGACCTGATGCTCTGCCCCAAAGGCTCATTGAGGCAGCAGCATCTCCCTATGGTCCTATTCAGGGACTGCAGAACTGCCCTGCCCTTGAGACTGGGGTGGGAGCAGGGAAGCTTCCTGGCATATGGAAGCTAAAGAGGTGGCCCCATCCTTTGAAATCTAGGAGGGGCCAATCCTGCCCCCTGGGCTAGTGGTGAGAGTGGCAGCCCAAATGATCTCTGAATCTTCTTTGAACGATTCCCTTTTCTTAAAGGACAAAGCAGGTTCACAGCTGATTAGCTCTATTGTTTCATCCTGTAGAACCCAGAAGTCAGAAAGCCTTTATTTTGTCTTTGTTACCTTTAGTTCAAGTTGGCAGTGTCTCGACCAGTGCAATCCCATTGCTATTTCTGGCTAGGCAGAGCTGGCTGATCAAATCCATGAGTTGCTCTTACAGACTCTTCATCAAACAGTTGTTCACCCTCAGTGCTCTCTTCAGAACAGGTTTCTCATGGTTTGCAATGCAAATAGACCAATGATTTTTCAAACCCTCAAGTTCTGGTTCTTTTTTGCTTGGCAATTTTTTCCCCATATATATTTTTCTTCTCATATTTGACTGTAAACTGTAGGGTGAAACCAAGATGCTCCTTCAATGTTTTGCTTAGAAATCTCAGCCAAGCTTCCAATAATATCACTTACATGTTACACCTTCTGCAATACAGTAGAACACAATTCATCCAAGTTCTTTTGTCACTTTAGGACAAGAATCACCTTCCCTCCAGTTTCTAATAATCTGTTCCTCGTTTCCCTGAGACATCACCAGAATGACCTGTAATGTCCACATTTCTATAGCTCGTTCAAGGCATTTCACGTTTTTTTGTTTGTTTGTTTGTTTTTCTAGAATATGCCTAAAAGCTCTCAAGCCTCTGCCCATTACCTAGGTCCAAAGTCACTTCCACATTCTTAGGTATTTGTTACAGCAGCATTACACTTTTTCTACCAAAATCTGCACTAGTTGGAATTCTCCCGAGAAACAGGACCAACAGAATGTTAAATGTGTTTTCTGCCAAGATCCCTACTCTATTAGCCTTTTGCATGTAGGTCTTGGTCAGCACAACCTGGCCTCCAGCAACGCTGAGCTTCTAGCACTTCTGAATTCCAGGGACCACATGGTCTAAAAAAATCCAAAGATCCCTATAAATGTTATGTGCTCTTTTTACTTTTAACCATTATCAGAATATGGCAGTGCACATTACATAAATTAGATCTTCAAAAATTCTCCACTAATAGTGTTCGTATTTTGGGTTCTTTTGTCAGGTTCTGTAAATACCAATGTAGGGCTGTGGGACCATGGGAGGATATAAGAATGTGTCACTGAGGATGATATGAAAGTGTCCCTATCAGAGTGCCCAGCCTTGTTATGTTTCAATGAGCATGGTTATAACCACAGGAAACGATTTTGCTGTTATAAAATGGACAAAGAAAGTCCAGGTCCTCGACTGAATGGTTCTGCATGAGAGCATGTACCTTCTAGGTGACCTGCTTTTAGAACTTTCTCTGGCACTAACTAAGGGTCAGACTGAAGATGACACAGGTGTACTGAGATGGAGTTTTGGTTGGGTAGAGGTTGAGAGAGGGTTGAACTGATCATTACTGGGCAACATGCATGAGAGGTGATAAAAGGTATGTTTGAACAAAGACCCATGAGGGTGATTAAGCACTGTTCTGCAGTGATGATGGAAGAGATGTTCAGAGCAAGTTGTCTGAAGAGACCACATTTGAGCTGATTTCTAAAGATGAACTCTGTTGGGAAGAAGCTCATCCCAAGTAAAAGGGACCACTTAGGCTAAGGCCCAAATACATCTGCAAAGGGGAGAGCTCAGGGTAGGCAGAAGCAGTTTTGCAGAACTGGAGAGAAGACAGAGCACAGAGGGGCATGCACACCGTGTTGACTGGTGAATACAGAGTGTATCGAACTTACATTGCAGGAGTGTGAATTTGGCTCATGTGCACTAGACTATGGTAGCACATACATGCTTGTGACTAAGATGAGGCTTTCACTCTCAAGTTGATGAATGTGAAGAAGGACATGTTATCTGCACAGGCACATTATCCCAGCGCAGCGTGGCAATTGCTACAGTAGATGAGGCTCACCAGATGACCAGCGTCCCTGAAGCAAGCTCAGCAAGAGCCCCACTCCTTTGTGCCATTACTCTGAGCCAAGTGCTTTTCATGGCTCTTCCTAGAATGAGCTCATTTACCTGCCGGGCAGTACTCTGAAGACGGTGCTATTATTATTTCTCCTCTGCTTTTGGGAAGCAGCAAGTAACATATTCAAAGCCACACACCTGGCAAGCAATGAGGCCTAGCTGCAGACCCAGGTGATACTCCCAGCTATGCCATTCCTCTGTACCTCTGGTCTATATGAGCCTTCAGTATCACAGATTCAAGATGGGTATCTCTGGAAGTTGGGGATCTAACAGCCTTCTGGAAATGGGCTCAGAGTGACATAGGATTTTTCTCAGCCCCTTTGTCAGACTCGTGACGGGGTGAATGTTTACTTGGCCCATTGCACTCAGCTTTTTGCCAGAGGGAGCATGTGAGCAAGTGAGTGCAGGACCTGACTATCCACTCTGGGCACTGGCAGGACCAAGCTCCGTGTGGGGCCCATGGCCAGACCAGGAGGAGGTGCCTGCGACCCCGAAGCTGCAGAGGAGGTGCTACAGTACTCACTTATCTCCGCTGCCCATGGATGGCTGTGTGTTAACAGCTCAGTTGACCTCTTGCCTCATCACGTGGGGCAGCTTCCTTCCACCACAGAGGACAAAGGGCCAGTGTGACAGACTTTTTTGGTACTCATACTCAGTGGATCCTGAGCTCTTCTCCAGCATCCTGAAAGAATAAGGTTGCACAGACACTTGAAAGATGGTGAAGGCAGAGAATTTTACTGAGCAGTGGAAATGGCTCTCAGTGGAGAGGGGAGTTGGAGAGGGGACGGGAAGGGCAGGTTGTCTTCCCCAAAGTCAGGTCATCGCCTACCCAAAGTCTGGCCGTTTCTTCGCCTAAGTCAAGCCATCTCTCTTCCCCAAAGTCTTGTGGTATCTCTCAGAAGTTAAGCCATCTCTCCCTCTATCAACTGAGTCTGAGAGTTTTATCAGCACAAGATGGCAGGGGGTAAGCTGTAGTTTTGGAAAAGGCAACATTTGATGGGTAAAAAGATATGATTCAGAAAGGACCAATTGGGAGAGAGGGGGCAAACAGGAATAAAAGTTGTCACTTTGGAATGTGGATTTCAGGCTACCTTGGCTTGAAGGTGAGGTTTCACTGGGGACCAGTCCCCGTCTGCCTAGAATTTCTCTGCCTCCTGCCTCCATTAATAGGTACAGAAATCCTTTGCAGGCCCAGATGGTGGAAAAGTCAGTGGTGGGAACCTCAAACCAAAGTGACAGCCACATTTTCTGCAGCAAGCCTTCCCTGAGTAACATTCACAGGCAGCCTAGCCAGGAAGGAAGCCAATAGGCTCTGGCCATGATCACTGGCCTGGCCCCAGGACCTAGCTGCATACTTGGTGTGCCTCAGAAGTCACAGCTTCTACCTGAGTTTGTAGGTAAAAGCTGCGTTCCCAGGTCTACGAAAAGTTCCTAGAAGTCAGACAGGGGCTACCTCCTAGTCACAGTCCCTCCTGTTCACTTGAATTAGAGGTTTCCTTAATAAATTCATTCATAAATTCCTAAATAAATTCATTTGTTAAATTTATAAAACTGAGATACTAACATCCACTCACGAAGACTAAATAAAGTTACTATTCATATACCGGCAAGGGACCCACACCCCTAGACCTTGGCTGGGGTTCTGCAAGGGTATGTGCTCATTTCGAAATCCTGATGCTGCAGCCAGGATCATTGACCACAGGATGTAGGTGGCCCTTGCCCATGTCAGCACCTTTTCCTCTGTGCCTTGTCCTCTACAGTCTACTCAGATGGCTTTTTCATATGCAGCAGTTATTGAAATGGTCTCTGCACACCAATTATAATAACTGCACAGCCTTCAGCTTCCACCTGGGTGAAGCGCACCAAATGCAATGTGAGAAATATTGAGGCAAAACTCATTATGGCATTTCTTTAAAAATACGTTCTACAATGTGTTACATCCATGCTTATGAAAAATTAAAGAGATGAGCAGATCATAGTTTATTTTAGATAGATTTCCTCATGCCATTTGCTCTTGATTTATTTTTCTTTCTTTTAAAGTCTGAATTTTCTTTTTTAAAATATGAAGCTCTCTTACTGGCTTCGATTTTAGAAGATAAGCAACATATATTGTCTGCCAACCTTTCAAGAAGAGGAATTTTTCTATCTGAAACTGCGTATTTGATCGTTTTAACATCATTTTTTAAAAACGTTCAACCTTCTCAGGGAAATTACTTTGCATATAGTAATTTGATATTACATAACACTTTATTGGCATTATGCTTCTAGAATCAGACCAATTTAAGGAATGTCTTTTTTAAATTTTTAAATAAAGAGGTGGTAGAAAAGAGAGGCACAGTGGAACACGTCTAGCCCAAATCTTTATGCAGAATGCTTGTCGACTCTGGAAGGGTGACAGCTGTTCCTAATGCCATCTGGGGAAAGGGCTATGTTTTATAATTGTGTTAATCTCTTTCCAACCAGTCACTACTACAGGTTCTGACTTTTTGAGGTGAGAGAACCTCAGGTTTTGCCTCAAGCTGGTCATTAAGTGTTGCTAATGATAGCTTTCCTGAGGAAATTGGAAATAACAGGGTGTGATTTAATATAAATATGACATGTCAGGTGCTGCCCCCCAAAAATGTCATTGTTAAGGTGGATTAACTTGAATTGCACAGAAAGTATTGCCCTGTTTTCAAGTAGAGTAGAAAAGGACTCTGATGCCTGAACAAATCTCTCGCACTGCCATTTTGATCAACGGCTCTTCATGGGAAAGGCAGGCTGCAGTGGGCTCTGGATTTTGGCCGGAGCTGCAAGATTAAGCTATATTGCTTCCTTTTTGTTTGTCCAGGCCACATGCCAAGTCAAAGAGGTGTCTTGTTCAGGATTCAGGCCCCTCACACGAGTGCACAGGCTTAGCAAGCAAGTGAAAGTGAGAGGTCAGGATCTCCAGGAACGTGTGATGTTTTGAAACAAATCACTCCAAGATTTCTATTGCCCACTCCTGCTTCCTAGTAAAAACTTGCATACACTTTCTTTAAAAGAGTTGTGATCTAAAAATTAAAATCCCAAATCCAAATAGAAAAAAAAGTATTACTACTTTAAGATTTTTTATTTACTTATATTTTTTACAAGACATCTCTGTGATTCTCAAGGAATGAGAGGATGTTTAGGAACCTAGAGATAGGAAAAGCTCATGGAGAGTGAAATGAGTACATTGTTTGCTGGGTACTGTGTGAAGGATGACATCCTCCAAAGTTCCATCTCTCACCAGAACCCATGCTGACCTGCTTGGACATGTGTGTGCCCACATGTTAGCTGGATATCTGTGACCTTAGCAAGGCCACATGGCCTTTCTGAGACTCAGTTTCTTCATTTATTAAATTTATAAAACTGAAACATTGACATCCACTTGCAAAGACTAAATGCATCACTAGACGTGAAAGCACCTAACCTAGCATCCAGCATGTGGTAAAGCATCCAGTGAATGCCACTGAAATATGAATTACTACAGACCAGTTTTGTTAAAGTAGAAACGTTGAATTTGTTCATTCGTTCTAAACCTTTAATGCATGCCTATACTCTTTCAGCTCTTTCACGGTCTGTGCTTACAAAATTTAGCATCATTCAATTAAATGCGTTTATCAGTAGAAAATCAGTGTGTTTCCCTACACAGGCTGCCGCCAGTCTCCAACATCTCTAGTCAGCATATCGAAGTCGCCCTCCCATGTCGGCACATTTGGATTGAACCCACTGTACAGGAGCAGCATAGTAGGATGGCTGACCTGCAATGCAGAAATCATTATGTAAGAGAATGCTCTTTGCCCATAATTCTCCTTTGTTTTATTCATTTATTGATCTTCATAATAGGGCAGCATTACCTTTGTAATGTAAAACACTGGAAACATTGGAGATGTTGTGTATTTAGCTTTGAAGGTGTTATTTTGCAAATGCAAATTAAATCAACTGTTCAATCCATGTCATGCTAGCCAAGAACCTTGTCAGGGTCACACCTTCCCAATTGCCTTCTTCTTCAGCACTATTATTTGTTACTGCATTGGGTTGAATTGTGTCCCTTGCCCCCAAATTCGCACTTACTCAAAACGTCAGAATATGACCCTATTTAGAGATGGAGTCTTTACGGATGTCATCAAGTTAGGATGAGGTCCTTCTGGATAAGGGTCAGCTCTAAATCCAATGGCTAGTGTCTTCATACAACAGGGGAAGACATGAACACACAGAGGGAAGAAGGCTGTGTGGGGACAGCTGCAGAGCCTGCAAGATGCAGCTCTACGCCAGAAGTTGACAGGAGCACCAAAAGCTGGGAGAGGCCAGGAAGGATTCAGCCTTTGAGCCCTTGGAGGGAGTGCAAGGCCTTAATTTCAGACTTCTGGACTCCAGAATTGTCAGTAACTTTCTACTGTATTATTATTATTATTATTATACTCTAAGTTCTGGGGTACATGGGCAGAACGTGCAGGTTTGTTACATAGGTGTACACATGCCATGCTGGTTCACTGCACCCATCAACTCATCATCTACATTAGGTATTTCTCCTAATGCTATCCCTTCCCTTGTCCCCCACTCCCCAACATGCCCTGGTGTGTGTTTTTCCCCTCCCTGTGTCCATGTGTTCTCGTTGTTCAACTCCCACTTATAAGTGAGAACATGTCTTATTTGGTTTTCTGTTCTTACGTTAGTTTGCTGAGAATGATGGTTTCCAGCTTCATCCATGTCCCTGCAAAGGACATGAACTCATCCTTTTTTATGGCTGCATAGTATAATTTCTGCTGTTTTAAGCCACCTGTTTGTGGTCCTTTTTTGTAGCAGCATCAGGAAACTAACTCAGTTCCCAGCCTCGATTTCCTTTCCTTAGACTGCCCCTGCTTGTAAAGGGACAGACTTGGGCCCATGACAGCAGGCCTTGCCCAGTAGTCATGGTAGCTGGGGGTGAGTCTTTCTCCATCTGTTTCCTGCCGTGGGATCACGCGTGGCCTATTCAATCTAGCTGATCCTCAATTTCCACATAAATAAAAACAGGGCAATTGAAAAATTTGGAGTATAACATTCTACTAATAAACATATAAAACCCTGTTAATAGCGATATTTATATATTTCTCATATGATAAGAACTATATGAAAAAATCTTCATGTTAGACCAAGATCAAATGGAAAACCATCTTTGATGATTTCTGCAAGTAATTTAGGGAGAATTTAATTTCAGCTATGCCTGCCACCTTTGAAATATATATCATGCACGTTTGAATGCAAAGTGTTTGTAGAGTAAAAAATGTGGTCTCTAATAGCAAGGACATGACAAATGTCTGCTGAAAGCACAATTATAAACTAGTTTTGGATTTCTTGGGCAATGGGGGTGGAGGGTTAATATCATCATCTGTACCCAGCTGAGTAGTCAAAAAAATCCTGGCCAATAACTTCAGTAATCAGCAGCTGGAGAGACTTGGCTTAGACTCTGCCCTTTCCTCTTGTCTTCCTGCTGCAGATTGCAGCAGCTGTACCTGGGAAGCCCACCAAATTCAGGCCAGGATGAGGTCGGTGGAGGCGCCAAAGGTAGGCAAGGTCTGTGTCTCGGTTGCCATATGTCTTCTCCCTCTGTGTCTCTCTGGGACTTCTTCCTCAACGTGGTTCATTCCCTTCCTAAGTCCCTCCAGCTAAGGCACCTGACTTGTCATTCATCTGTGTGTGCCTGTCTTCCCTCCTTTCCCAGCTCCTGTTGAGGACGGGGGTGTCTTGTTCATTGGCCTGAACAGAAGTGAGCTAGAGGGATTACTTGTCAATCATGGTGGCTTCTCAGACTACCCATTTGGGCATTCCTTCAAATAAATGGCAACTGAAACCCCATTGTGGCTGAGTAGTTATGCTTCAAAAATGGTCTTCATTCCTTTTATCTGTTATCCTTATGTTGTAAAAAAAATATAAGAACATGAAAACAAATTCAAAAGAAGACTCTTATTTTCTCACCCCAACACTAGGTTGTTTTTGTATATTCCCTCTTAGTCTCATCCACACATACACAGATACTTCCCTAAGTTGTAATCAAAGAGTATAAATGTTTCTGTATTCTGCATTTTTATTTAACATAAGCATTTTTCTCTCCTGCTATGCAATTTTGTACACATTTTAAATGACTCTAATATTCTTCCAAGGGGTATATTGGAATTTATCTTTCCATGTATTCACAGACATTTAAATAGTTTTTCTCCAAACAATTAAAAAGTTTTCTTTATGTAGTTCTTTTGAGTCTAGGCTATTAATGCTAAGTATACAACTTTAAAGCTGCTTTATAAGATATAATTTACAATTTCAATTGTTTATTTTAGTAAATAAAGTGTAGTGGCCACCTCGTGTCTGTAGAAATGTCATTTTTGCTGACATAGATTATTTCCTTGGACACGTTCCTCAGATTGGAATTTCTGCAGTTCAGGGATCAAACCTTCTGCCACCTTAACACATGTTATGAGGCTCTGTGTTTAGTCTGAATCAATATTCAGGGCCAATGTGGTTGCACGAGTGAGTGATCTTTCTTTACTAAATATTTGTTTATTAGGAAAATAAGAATTAACTATTAAACATGTATACACAAATATAAATGATAATTCGTTCCCATGACATAATGGCAACACTGAATCCCTCATATATATGTGAATAAGAAACTGTCTCAGAGAAGTGAGTAAGAGCCCCAACTTCCCTCAGTTGATGGGTGACAGAATGGAACTAACCATACAACTTCTTGAATTCCAGGACGTGCTTTACGGAGTGTTAGTCCAGCACGGTGCCAACCAACTCACATTATTAATGTGAGTTGCCCTCCCAAGTCAGCTACTCAAGTCTACATATTTTATTTCATATTTTTCTTTAGTCAAAGAGAATCCATTTATTTATTCATGGAGTTCCTGTTGTGTGCTGGGTATAGTCATAGGAACTCAGGATGCAGAAGTAGCCCACCCGACAAAGCCCTGCTATTAGGTGCTTACAGCAACATAACCAAGCAAACGCACAAAGAAGCAAGAAACTAAGGAACTGAACATGTAGAAGTCATGCCATGCAGTGAAGTGATCTGGGGAGGTGTGTAGTGGTGGTTGGGGAGAGCCTCTATGACAAGGTGACATTTCAGCAGAGCTCCCAAGGAAGGGAAGAAGACAGTTAAGGGCTTATCAAGGAAAGAGCTTCCCCAGCTACAGCGGTAATAAGAGTGAAACCCTGCGCAGGAGAACAGGAAGATGAGCATGAGAAATGGGCAGAGCCAGACAGGAAACAGGAGACAGACAGAGAGGGAGAGAGTAGCTAATGTCAGAGGACTGGTGGGAGGCTGGCTGATGTAGGACCTTCTGGGCTGTAGGACTGCCAACATTTTTCCAAGGAGGTAAGAAGCCATTAGAGAATTTTGATCAGAGAAGCAATATGATCTAAATTGGTGTGTGTGTGTGTGTGTGTGTGTGTGTGTATGTGTGTGTTTAAGGGTGCCTCTGGCTAGGAATAGGTGGAAGACAGCAAGAGTGGAAGCGCGAAGATCTGTTAGCAGACTCAAAGACTCATGGTGCAGAAGTCCAACTGACAGGCGGTGGCAGCCTGGGCTGGAGTTGTGACTCATGAATGGGAAATGAGGGTTCACTGAAAATATCCAGAAGACAGAGCCAATAGCATCTACTGATGAATCAGTTGTGGGGTGAGGGATAAAATTTGGAATTATGAACACCTGGAAGTTTTTTTCTTCCCCTCAATAATGAAAGTGAGTTGTAACAAGTGTTGGGACTAAACGATGGATGCATTTTCCCCGTTGCAGGTTACTGTAAGCACTTTTAGAATTTTTCTATAGCAATGCCAATGGTTGTATTTGTAAAGAACGTTGTAATGAACAAGCACATTCATGCAATATTTTACCCTTTCATTAGCAACATAAGGGTTCGACGAGGAGTTGGCATACCATGCCATGCTGAGCTGGGAGTAGCATTGTACTAGGAGTGGTCAGGTACCCCAACACTTACTTTGAAAAGGTACAAAACATTGAGGCAGGTGGCAGGTAAGATCAGAGGCTTGAGTAATGGAGGGGGAAGCAAGCCGATGCCACACCTATGCAGGTAGTGAGGTCTAGGTAGTGATACTTCTGCAGATAAAGACAGGCACAGATTTGATAGTAGGAGAAAAAAATGTATGTTAGAAAAAAGAGTGATGAACAGGATTGTGATGTGTGATCCTAAAGTAGCTCTTGTTAGTGTCTTGTTTTGGAATTTGTTTTGTTTTGTTTTGTTTCTCCCTGTCTTGGTGTAATGCTCAGATTCTGTGAGTGAAAGAAAAATGTTTCAAGCTATGCACATAGAGAAAAGATGAGCAAAGATGGGCTAGGGAAGCCCTCCGCAGCCCCTGCCTCTCCTGCTTACGTGTGGGCCCCTGGAACTGGCCTTCCCTCCCTCCCTTTGGATCAGAAAATCCCAGGTACAGATGCCAATGTGAAGCAAAATGGAAGTATTTGTGGAAAATCTTTTGACTTTTCTTTTGAGTTAAAACACATCATGAGGGTGTATCAAAGAAGGTGATTGAATGTGCTGTGGAATTACATGGGAATATACAAATGGATTTCTCTCAAGAGAGCAAAGGGAGCAAAAGACCAAGAGGAGAAAGGACTACAACTACCCAGGCATGTTCCATCCAGAGGTAACAGCGGGAAAGATGAAGTGGTCAAAATAGTCCTCCTTCAACAGTGGAATGGCTGAGATTGTTTGATAGAACCTATAGAAAACTTGATCTGGAAATTCACTTCTGTGCTCCTTTTCTGCTGCCCACCAGTATCAAAGGCACAGTCAGCATGAGAAAGAGAGTTCAGTGCCTATTATTAACAAAGTTAAATGTGACTGAGTGGCAACAGGGTGAAATATGCTGATGACACACAATTATTAGGTGAGTCAAGACCACAGAGGAAAGTAAAGCCTCCTAGATGGGCTGAACAAAACTCAGTAATTGGGCAACATGATAGCAGATGAAATTCACTGTAGACAAGCGCATGGTGAAACTTACTGGGAGGAATAAATTAAATGCCTCGTCTATGCCGAAGAGCTCTGAATTTGTTGTAACCTCCTGAGAATAAGATCTAAAAATCATCATAGCTCACTGAAAACATCTGCTCTATGCAGAGCACCAGTCAAAAAGAATGAACAAGATGTCAGGCTGTGTGAAGAAGCAGATGAAAAATGCATGAATGATTTAAAGTCATTATAGCGAAAACCCATTGTATAATCTTTTGTAAAAACCAAGAAAGAAAAACTTAAAAGTGGGGGGGAAACCAATGTAACAGGGGTCAATTGGCTATGCATATGTTAAGACTTCAAAATAGAAGGGAGAGAAATAAGCAGAATCATTTTCTATTTTCACTTCCTATATATGGATAATGTAATATAGTGTATGCAGAAGGACTAAAGTCAGCTTGAGTCATCTTCATTCAGGAAATGATTGCAGAAGACTAAATATGTCATGAAATTCCAGGGAAAACATATTTCAGGTAAAAGACTGTGAGGATTTCCTTCTAAGGGAGCTGGTTTTAGTTTCTGCAGGTGGTGAGCAGCTTAAGTTGGAACCAAGTGTTCGGGAAGGGGTTTCAAGAATTTTTTTTTTGTCAGCACATCTGTCCCAAGCCATCATATAGAAACCCATGGAAAACTTCATTTCACGTTCACATTTAGTGTTTCCCATTTCCCTCTACGAGCCAAAGTCTCCTCATAGTGTCTTTGAATTTTCTCTGCTTCCTACACTTCATTCATTAGCCTCTCCCAGCCTCAGGGTTAGCACTCATTAGAAATATTGACAAGTTAGCCTTTTCATAGTATTTATTTCTGTGTTTATTGAGAAGCCTCCTAGTATTTCACACATGGAGATTCTGGTTCTTCCTTCATGTCACAATCACAATTTTTATTCAGCGATATGAATCTTCCAAGAAGAATTTAGCCATTTTACTGAAGACTGATAAAGAACTTATTATTACCAAAGCACTTAAATCCTGCACTTACTAGAAATAAACTCTCTTCTTTGAAACAAATTAGAATGTGCTCTAAAAGGTGACTTGTTTACTGTTCTTTTTTGAAATAAAGCATCACTGAATTTCATGCTGTGATTCAATTTAGGAGAAGCAGTCTCAGTAAAAGCAGCACTTATAAAATGGAAAACTTCAGCAGCCTAGGCAGGGCCTTCCTGGATGGAACCGGTGTGGGGTCAGGTTTAAGACCTACTGATTTAGACAGTCCACCTTCTGGCTTTGGAATCCTCATTAAAATTGCCCTGCAAACCCCGGGCTTCCCACTCCTTTGCCCTGCATTGTTGCTTCCGTCGTGTGGCTGCACTGCTAACACCTTCATTATTTTCTGTCGCACTAGATTGCATCATGGCTGGGTTCTTCTGCCTTTCCTCTACCCAGGCCCTTTGGCAGGTAACTTCACAGAGTCCTTTGACCATGGATCCAGCAGCTTCTTCCCTTGATTTGGTTTAACCAATAGCATAAGACAGATGTAAGAGTGTCCAGGGTTCCAGCCCAGGCCTGGAGAGTCTTCATGTTTCAGTTCTCTCTGGAGCGTCTGCCTTCATCATGAAATGGATGTGGTTGAGTTTGCCTGCTGATTTCATGAAAAGGGTTAGAGAAACATGGAGCAGAAGCCAGCTGATGCCCACTGAATCCACATTCACAAGTGGGCCAGCCAAGATCAGACTAGATCAGCCAGTCCCAGTCTTACTACAGGTGAGTGAGCCCAAGAGAAACTAACATAGATCAGCTTGCCTCATGCATCCTTATAGACTTATAGGAAATAGCGAATAAACATTGCTTTTTATATCACTAAAATTTGGAGTAGGTTTGTTGTGCAACAAGAGCTAACTGGTATACTTTTGCATTTATTTCCTCTCTCTCTCCTTCTAGAAAGTAGGGATCCTGTCTGTTTTATTCACTGTTTTTTCCTAGAACTCAGACGTAAGTTCCTGACCCCTAGAAGAGACTCAGAAAACATTATTGAATGATGACACTTAGTCAATCAGCCTTGGCCATCAAATAGCCCTGAGCTCAACTATCAATGTTTTGGCCCCTTGGAGCACTGGTTGGAAGAATCTTTCTATAAAAGTTAGATAACATGTATCTGAGGATTTGTGAGGCCCTAGGTTCTTTTTTGTTGTTTTTGTTTTACAACTCTTTAAAAATTTAAAAACTATTTTTAACTTCAGGAGTGGACAATAAATAGCCCCCAGGCTACGGTTTGTTGGCCCCTGCCTAAAGGATGGCTTTTCCTGAATGCACACTGGCATTATACATTGGGTTGTCCTGGTGCACATCAGGGCTCTCTTCTATGAAACTCATTATTCAATTATTCATAGAGACTAAGATAGCAGCTGCTGCTGAATCAGCTGTATCAAGTTTTTCTCTATGGGCTCATCCCAAAAGGAGTGACATTCCTGAGCCACTGTGTTGCTGTGGCTCATGGACATATTGGAAACTGCCATATTTCCATCATTTCCTTCCTCACATGCAAGGCTTAAGACCAGTTTCTTGTCCTACTGTAAACCAGGAAGCCTTGTGAATATGTTTTTATGGGCATTTTTCTCTTTGTTTTACAATTTTCTCCCTCTCTCTTTTTATTGCTTCAAAGTTATCCTCTACTTATTTATTCAATTATATGAACTGTAAAGTATCTGGATTCTTCTCATAAGAGGCAAATAATACATAAATAATTTTTAAAATGCAGTATTTATAAATTAAGATGTTCATCAAACTGCTCATGAATTTGTGAATTTTAAAAATGAATCATGAAATAGTATTCTACCACAATAAACTAGTTGTATTTAAGGACTAATTCAACTTATATTTAGATTTGGCGAAGATGTCTTTTTGTTTTGTTTTGTTTTGTTTTGTTTGAGGCAGGGTCTCGCTCTGTTGCCCAGGCTGGAGTGCAGTGTCATGATCTCAGCTCACTGCAAACTCCACCTCCCGGGTTCAAGCAATTCTCATGTCTCAGCCTCCCAAGTAGCTGGGGTTACAGGTGCACACCACCACGCCTGACTAATTTTTGTATTTTTAGTAGAGATGAGATTTTGCCATGTTGGCCAGGCTGCTTTTGAACCCCTGACCTCAAGTGATCCCCCTAGTTCGGCCTCCCAAAGTGCTAGGATTACAGGCATGAGCCACCATGCCTGGCCAATGAAGATGTCTTTTTACAAAATGACATAAGAGACAAAATATAGACTCAACCTAAGTGCCTGTCAAAGGATTAATGGATAACAAAAATGTGGTAGGAATACTCAAGGGAATACTATTCAGTCATAAAAAAGAATGAAATCCTGCAATTTGCAAAATGAATGAAATCCTGCCATTTGCAAAAAAGAATGAAATCCTGCCATTCGCAGCAACACAGATGGAACTGGAGGTCATTATTTTAAGAAAAATAAGCCAAACACAGAAAAACAAATATCACATGTTCTAGTTAGTGGTGAATCTTTTATCAGAATCCAGATCTTCCAATGACTAGTGCAAGCTTCCTTGCAGGATACCAAACTGCTTATTGATGTGAAAATTTAAATGATAGAACTGTAATTATGAAAAAAAAATGTTTTTCAGCCAAAGGTATGTGAACTTCTTAGGCATAGAGTTCCCATATTAAAGCAACTTGCATAAATTCTTTTTCCCATCTCTCTTGTCCCAATGCAGTGGTGTGTTAATTCAATTATCAAAAGTTAAGATAAGGATCTTTATGTCCCAATATTCCCCTCATTGTGTTTATTCTCCATGGCTTCCAAAACACCTGTGGAATCAGCCTTCCTTGCAGGAGAGATCTAACTACTGCCAGAGATTACCTTGTTCACTGCAAATCTGAGCCCTATTCTGATGAAATCTACCTCTTAAAATTATTTTAACAAAAGATGAAGGAAGACAGAGTTTCCATACTGGTAATTACATGAAAGGAAGTGAACCACTCCACAGAGAGATGACATTCTCCCTGACATTCTCCTTCAGCCCCTCCTGGCATTGTCCCTTTTCTAGGTCATGGAGGTCACCTTCCTCAGTTTCCCTTGCCCCTGGCATCTGTGCACTGGCTGTAAAGGGGAAAAGAGGATGGGAGAATCCAGAGTATTTCTCCCTCACTGTGCTTCAGGAAGTGTTCTCTGGCCGTGGTGATATCTTGCTAGGCCACTGAGGGTGCTGAGCACTGCCATCATGCCCCTAGTTACCTTCTCACCTTTGGGGTTTGGTGACTTAGCCCTTCCTGGACACCAGTTTGATGACTGGCCCCTCCCCTCCCATCGAGGCTGTCAGAATTCCTGCACTGGCTGGTTTCTGGGCCACCTCACCTTCCTCTATTGACTTTTCAGTTCTTTCATCATCTATGTAACAAATTCCCTGCTTTCTTTCCCCTCCGCTTAAAATACCTAGAGCCATTTTATTTTCTGTTTAGACACTGCATAATACAAACCAGTTACTTACTCTTTTTCATTTAAACCAGAGAAAACTTGAGTCTCACAACAATAAAATGTCTTGCTGAAAATCCCATGCCTGGTAAGTGGTAGAGTCAGGGTTTTAACTCAGATCTGTCTGTCTCACAGATCCACAGCTGGCTGATTCGCAGGGTGGTATGAAAGGCTACTGATGAGATGGGGCTACGCTGGCTTCTGTTGGTATTAGTACTGTGGAGCCCTTGCCTTCTAACTGGCAAGAGATAACCATCCTCTGATTCTAGGAGCTATAGACAGACGATTCAGTGTTTTGACCCTGTTTCTTGGGTATAACCCATGATAGTCCTTCTAAACCTGTATTGGATGGGTGAGTGGGTGGTTATTGACCTTCAAATGGTGAACCATATGCAACTCGGAGGCCTGTCATTGATATCAGTGACTAACATGACACAAGACAGGGCAGGAGAAAACTTTGACAATCACTTGAAAGAATAATCCCTGGGCAGCAGTTGGAGTGTGCAATAATTAATCAAAATCATCACAAGCAGTAAGTGTAGCCAAGT
Source organism: Pongo abelii (assembly GCF_028885655.2). NCBI lineage: Eukaryota > Metazoa > Chordata > Mammalia > Primates > Hominidae > Pongo > Pongo abelii. The sequence goes on from NC_071989.2 coordinate 4,373,868, forward strand.
GCAGCTGATAGTGGTCATTGTAATATTTCCCAGCACACATAAAGCCCCAATCATTCTATCAATTTTTTAGACATGTAAATTCAGTTGTTACCTTTAAAACACAAAATGAGAAAAAGCCTTCATCCTCTGCACCTTGAAACTGCACGGTAATATTTACTGTTTTATTGGAAGAAGAGCACCAGTGCCTAACATTTCACCGTTTCACCTCCAAGGCTTCTGGACCATGTCAGAATAAAAGCAATCAATATCAGTTAATAAGCCAGATCAGTGTTATTAGTATTCTTTACAACCTTGGCATACTTCATTTCATGTACAGATTGCCTATGAAAACTTGGGCTTATATCTTGTCTCGACAATGCCTTACATGGTCATTCAAATAAATAATGTGCCAGAATTATCTTATGCTTAATGCATCTGGCTCTATATTGACTCTGGAAATTAAATTTACTCCACAATACTATTGACAGCTGGGTCTCCAGCATATTTAATGGATTTGAATGAAGATGGGGCTATATCTTGTGCCTTCAAGCAAAATGTTGATAACCCATCATTTTCATAAAACGTAAGAAAGTGCTTTATCTATAAATGTTCTATCTCTCAGTGGACTAAATCAATGTAAGAGCTGTTTGCAATGGGTTGAACTTAGCTCTATGTAAGAAAACAAAAAGGAAACTCTCCCAGGCAGGTCTGTAAAACAAGTGCTTGCCGGTTCATTAAATGTGTAGCTCTGAAATCTCAATGCATTTCAAAGAAGTAGTTTAGTCCCAAGGAATAAAACTGTGTCCTGTGAATTTGATTTGAACATAATGAAAATTCTCATAAATGTGTATGTCCAAAGTCAGGGCCAGAAACAGGGCTCTCCAAGTTTCTACTGGTTTATTTCAAGCATAGGGAGGGTAAGCTATGCACTCTGCCTGAGCCACTTTTTGACTTGTGAAAGTGACCTCTGGAGGGGAAATAAATGTAAACTACTTTAAAGATCAATTATATATGAAAATTCTTTGGCATGGGCAGGCTTGATTTAATAAAAGCAACCTATCAACTACTACTAACAGATTTTACTGGCCTCACCTCCAGCCATCCCTGGTATAAGAAGGCATAAATGGAAAGAGGTATAACTTTTCCAATTTCTAGAGATGTGTTCTATTCTATAGTTGATTTTGAGATAGCTCTTCATATATTGCTCTAAAATAATACAGTCCAGAGTAATTTTGGGGCAAAACCACACAAGAGTTGGTTTGTGTGTGAGAGTAAGAGAATCACGGTGAGGGTTAATTTATGGGGGAAGTCACTCACTCATTCACCTCACTTTCCAGAAGCTCCCCCATTGGGTTTTATTGTAACATGACTAGTGATTTATGTCCTTGACTAAAGCCCTTCTTCTCATTAAGTTTCAAATAACCCTACAGAGGGGTATTGTAGAGAATTTGCAATGAGGAGCGACTTACAGTGTCAGACCATAACCAAAACTGAATCCAGTGGCAGCCACATTCTGTAGAAACACGCAGAGAAGAGCTAAGCTTGGGCAAGATTGGCAAGATTGCTGGGGAGGGTACAGTGCACTATAGAGAAAGAGTTCCAGCAAAGCTTCATTGCCCTCATAACTTCAGACAGACAACAAGGCAGCTATCTGTAGGTGACTAGAAGCAGTGGGCAGCACAGGAGGGTTGAGGGTAATGAGAGACATGAAGAAAGCCTCAACTAAAAGGGGAGAAGGGTCCAAAGCTGTTCTTACGTCTGCCGCAGTCACAGTCACAACAGGGTCTGGGGCTCACATTTTCACACATGTGTTCCTGGTCAGCCCCTTCCTTCCCTCTGTACCTTACTGGACATAGCTGAGGCTGCATTCTGTGGGGTGAGACTGCAGAACACATGGCCAGTCAGCAAGGGGAGAGCCCTGGAGATGGGAAGGTTGGAGCCACAGGGTCTGGGAAACTGAGACATGCATGTTCAGTGACCTAATTTGATTCTTTAGACATGGGAGGCAAGTGTGGGTGAAGATGACCTGGTTCCCCTCAAAAATTACGCTTCTGTGTGTCAGTTTTTTAGGGCTTCCGTAGCAAAGCAAGACAGACTGGGCAGCCTAAGATAACAGACATTTATTCTCTCCAAGTTCTGGAGACTAAAAGTCTGAAATCAGGGTGTCAGGACTGCTGTTTCTGGAGAGCCCAGGGGAGAATTCTCCCTCACCTCCTCCCAGTTTCTGGTGCTTTTTAAAATTTTTTTATATATATGTTTTGAGATGGAGTTTCGCTCTTGTTGCCCAGGCTGGAATGCAATGGCACGATCTCGGCTCACTGCAACCTCTGCCTCCTAGGTTCAAGCGATTCTCGTGCCTCAGCCTGCCGAGTAGCTGGGACTACAGGCACGCATCACCATGCCTGGCTATTTTTGTACTTTTAGTAAACACGGGGTTTCAGCATGTTGGTCAGGCTGGTCTTGAACTCCTGACCTCAGGTGATCCACCTGCCTCAGCCTCCCAAAGTGTTGGATTACATGCATGAGCCACAGTGCTCTGTCCAGCTTCTGGTGTTTCACGGCTTTCTTTGGTGCCTCTTGGCAGTTGCAGAATGACTCCAGTCTCTGCCTGTCATCACACAGGCCCTCTTCCAAAGTTTCTTGCTCTTATGGGATAACCTTCATTGAATTAGGGTTCACCCTAATCCAGGAAGAATTTTTCTTCCCTTGATGACCTCCACAGAGACCCTATTTCCAAACAAGGTGACATTCACAAGTCCCAGGGGTTGGAACTCCAGTATATCTTTCCAGGGTCACAGTTCAACCCATGACATGTGATGCTGCATGGATGCTGGACACCTCAGAGAGACACTGCTGCTTTTTTAAAATGAGCAGTGAGTGTCTGATACCCTCCTTCCCACATTGCCTCAGCCACATCTCACAAATGTCCGTAAGTGGCATTTTCATATTCATTCTCTCGAGATTTCCTCTTGATTTTGCAGAAGTGAGTTAGTTTCAAAGAATACACTTCTGGAAAGGAGGCCATGGGGGTAATGTTTTACTTTTGAGACCAGTCAGTAGCCAAGTCCATGAGACTTCAGGTCCACAAGATGATCACGGACACCCAGGCAATAATCTGCAGAGCCTGACAGCTCCCACGTGGGCCAGCGTGGCCAAGGCCAATGCTTCCCCGTTAAGGAGGAAGGAGTTAGGCTGGAAGAAGAGGAGGGGCCCTGCTGAAAGCCAGGGTGGGTGATTCCATCAAAAGCTGAAGGATGTGGCCTTGCAGGTTCCGTTCTGGCCATAAACATTCAGGAACAACTTGCTTTGATGGCTTATTTATAGAAAAGTAGAAAATTTTCATAGCCTGTGGTCACTTGATACTGGTCAGCCACCATCCCTACAAAGAAGACCTGTGAAACTTAATAATACAAATCCCTACACCCCCATCCCATTCTCTCCCATCTGATAGACATTTTTGCCTTCTTGCCAATGTAAATCACTTCGTTCAGTAATGAAAATCTCTTCATTAGTCCTGTGGACAAATCAGGTAATTCCAATATGTTAAAAAATAAAATGGTGATACAGTTCCACTTAAAAAAAATTAGAAGTCAATCTCCTGAACATCAAGATAAGATGTTGAACAATAATGTCTTATTGTGACACAATGAGAAAGCTTTCTCTGCCAAATCAAACAATAATCTTAACATTGCCAATTTTCTATCCATACCAAAAAAAGAAGAGCATTTTTGTAATACAAAATAGCCATTGTTCCACCACAGTGTTTCTTCTGTCAAGATTTAACTAATTATCTTAAGTACATGATAATTTCCTCTTACCCGCATATTTTTGTATTGCTTTTATTGAGAGACTTTCCAGAAATAAGGTCTCTTGACATGCAATGTTGCTGCTTTTAATAATTCAGAGTATCATGCAGAATTTTGTCTTAGAAACACTCTTTATTCCTTCCTTCTACATGTATTATATACTTTTATATACTTTATCTATATACTTTATATAATTGTATATAACAATTATATACTTCATGCTGAGTGATAAGCACTGTGTGGAATGAATGAGATGTAGACCTTATCTTCACATCTGTCAGAATGGCTATTATTAAAAGATCAAAAAACAACAGATGCCAGTGAGGTTGTGGAGAAAATAAGTGCTTTTACACTGTTGGTGGGAGTGTAATAATGTGGCAATTCCTCAAAGATCTAGAACCAGAAAAAGCATTTGACCCAGCAATCCCATTGCTGGGCATATACCCAAAGGAATAGAAATAATTCTGTTATAATGATACATGCACACATATGTTCACTGCAGCACTATTCACAATAGCAAAGATATGAAATCAACCCAAATGCCCATCGATGACAGACTGGATAAAGAAAATGTGATATGTATACACTCTAGAGTACTATGCAGCCATAAAAAGGAATGAGATCATGTCCTTTGCAGGGACATAGATGGAGCTGGAAGTCATTATCATCAGCAAACTAATACAGGAACAGAAAACCAAACACCACATGTTCCCACTTGTAAGTGGGAGCTGAACGATGAGAACACAGGAACGCATTGGGAGTCAACAACACGTACTGGGGCCTGTTGGGGCCGGGGGTAGGAGAGCATCAGGAAGGATAGCTAATAGATGCTGGGCTTCATTCCTAGTTGATGGGATGATCTGTGCAGTAAACCAACATGGCACACGTTTACCTATGTAACAAACCTGCACATCCCGCACATGTACTCTGGAACTTAAAATAAAAGTTGGCAAAAAAAGAGCTATGAATTACTTCACTCATATTTAAAATAAAAAGAAGAGGCTGGGCACAGTGGCTCACTCCTATAATCTCAGCCATTTGGGAGGCTTAGGAGGGTAGATGGCTTGGGTCCAGGAGTTCGAGACCAGCCTGGGCAACACAGTGAAACCCCCTCTCTACAGAAAATAACAAAAATTAGCCAGGCGTGGTGGTATGTGCCTACAGTCCCAGCTGCTCGGAAGGCTGAGATGGGAAGATCACTTGAACCTGGGAGGTGGAGCTTGCCATGAACCGAGATCTCACCACTGCACTCTAGCTTGGGCAACAGAGCCAGATCCTGAAAAAGAAAAAGAGAAAGAAAGAAAGGAAGGGAAGGAAAGGGAAGAGAAGGGAAGGGAAAAGAAAAGAAAAGAAGAAAAAAGAAGGGGTTGGACTTAATTATCTCTATTTGTTTCCTTTTTGAAAAACAACTAAAATACCTTTAGTTGTTTCCTGCATGATTTCTTTTTTTCCATTACCCATTTTCTTCAATGTGTCACATCATTCAAATCCAAGTTCTTATATCAGCTTATGTGAAGCTTTCAAGTTTGTCCACATTAAATCTTGATAGCCAATGTCTGAAATTATAATCCTGCAACATCAGTTCATCAAGAGCCTGAAATTATTAGTACCCCAACAAAACTTTGAGTAAAGAAAGTTACACTAACTGACTCTCAGCAAACTGTATTTTGCCAAAAAAATACTTGTTGATCTGTTCAAACCCAAAACTTGAAATAAAATATATACATGTGCAACTCTCTTTAATAGAGAAAAATTCCAATGTTGCAAGTCATCCAAATTACAGAACTATCAACGCAGATTGGAGTGGCTGACTGAGATAATTCAATGAGTGATGTTTATATTCTCTGTCTTGCTTCTTGATGATCTAGGTGTAGGTTTTAACAATTTACTGGCATTATTTTACCATTGTCAGATGAAGGTTTGTGCTATTATTTCCTTCCTCCCTCCTAATGGGGCTCAAAAGTCTTTGAATGAGTTATCACTGAAGAAACAATAGAACATGTTTTCTAAAGACAGATGTTTTTGTATGAGAAACTGTATACTTTACCACTGAGAAAAGAGTGTTTTTGCATAACAGTACAAATATGATATTTACATACGCTTCTCTAAATTCAGAATGAAATCCTCTTAACATTAACCAGCCTAGAGGCTGGGCTAATAAGGGATCATCCTTCACACAATTTTATTTCTGTGGTCCTGGTTTGATTGTTATATAAGCATCATCTTTGCATTAGTTTTGTAGAAGTTTAAACAGGAAGGTAGAAAATTTGGTAAGAAAATAACTGTTTATCTTATTGAGAAATACTTGGATTTGCCTCATGGAAACAGCCACTGTCGAATCTAGAAGAATAGTGTCCCACAAGTTATAATAGAAAGAGCTTCCTTATGTGAAATTCATGCTTCCATATTTAAAGTGTTTTCTATCTGGTCCATTATTCTCATGAAGGAATGACATATGTGGTCATTTCATGCTGTTTCAGCGACCTTAACATGACTACATGGTGAAATAAACTCTGGGTAAGGTTGCATTCAATAACGAATAGAGTGTTGTTTATAATGTTGGTAAAACGGAGTTTTAATCATGCATCTGACTCCAGCAAGTCACAATACCTCAGAGACTCATTGCTGTCTTCCACAAATTAACAATTCCCCTACATCTAATATTTGTTGTAAGAATTAGATGGAGCCACATGTTGAAAATTGTTTGACTATCACTAAAGCCCCATATACACAAAAGACAATGTTGTAACTAACTGGTTAAGAGGACAGCTCTGTGTTTATGTGCTTGCTTTTAACAAAGCCAGAAAGACTAACTTTTGTCCTCTCCATGGGAGAGGAGGTGGTGTGTGTAACACTTGGATGGAGGAGATGGGAACTCAATGACAACCCTCTTCAAACTATGCCAAAGTTTTCTTCTCTTGGAAACTACAGGCATTCTCCCCTTCATCTTATGGGGCTTTCCTGTTCAAATAGCTAACCCTACCCACATAAAGGGAACGCCTGTTCTGAGGTACGTTAACATGTTTGTGCAGTTGTGTCATTTACATTGACCATATGTTAATGGTATGTACCCAAAAGCTAGTCTTATTATAAGAGGGTTATACATCAATAGTTCTGGAAAACATATAAGTGAATAGGGTTCTCAAAGGGCATGCTTCAGTGAATATGCATTCCTGGAGCTCATCTATAAAAAGATTTTCAGGCACGCATTCAGCACTTGGTCTTAATTTTCTGTTGATTTTTAAGCTCTAGCAAACCACAAATATCTCTGTGGTCTTCTCTACCAAGTTGGTTTCACAGATGTAAATGGAGCAGCAGATCTTATCTGAAATCGGAATTACATGCAACAAAGAAAAAAAATAAAGAGATGGTGCAGAGCTCAAAAGCTTTACACATTCCCCTAATAAGCCATTGGAATGTCAGTGCCTGATTTGTGATGAGAATGATCATCCAATACACTTAATGAAATACATATCATGAGAGATACTTTGTTCTTTGTTGTCTGGCTTGTATTTTTCTATCTTGACGCATTTCTTTCTCTGTAAAAACTTCTTGAGTGTCCAATGGAAAGAAATCTTGTTCATTTTTTTTGAACAGAGAATTATAGCACTAAAATATGAAAATGCAACATGTTCCTTTATTAATTTTTAAAATATGAATCATATTTGTGTATACATTTTGTCTATTGAATATATGATAGATGTGTTATGAATCCCATCTGAACAACCACATTACCCATTCACCCTAGTCTCTGACCTCAGGCATCTTTCTCTCGAGTAGCTTCACCCTGTGCAGGTAAACATGCTTTGCTGAGAGTGTAACCCTGAGCTGTCCCTGATTCATAGTTCACTTCAGATAATGGTCAGAGAATAGGTCCTACACTCTTTTGAAAGACAGGAAAAATAAGTGTGAATATCACAAAGAGGCACTTGAGAATCAGGAAAGTATTAAAATGTTCTGTAACTGTCATTTCATTTGTAATCCAATGCTGACTGTCTGGGGCAGGGCCCAACACTCTGCAGAATGAGTTGAAAGGAACCCTGGTGACCTCTTTATGCCTGGGGCAAATTGGCCTTAAAGGGAGCACTCATATATCATGGAAGTCAATAATTTGTTTCATAAACATTATGCATATAACAAATGAAAAAATAATTAAATCCATTTTTGAACACAAAGGGGACACTCACTAGTAACACATGAAAAAAAACTGCAGCATGCCTTATCTTATAGAATGTTTTGCAAATGCTGATTTTTAGTTATGATGCCAGATTTTCCTGAAGTGTGACATTTCAGTACTATTTAGAACTCTTCTAATTCTGAGAGAATGCTCAAAAGAATCACTTCATTATCCCATTCAAATAGAAACACATCTTGAAGACTGATCATTATTTTAATAATAGAAGCTAGATTGCCCATAAGTTTTCTTTCTTTCCTTCCTTCCTTCCTTCCTCCCTCCCTCCCTTCCCTTCTTTCTTCCTTCTTTCCTTCCTGTCTCCATTCCTTTCTTTCTCCCCTTCTTTCTTTTCTTCGTTCCTTCTTCCCTTACTTTACATTCTCTTCTCTTCTCTTCTCTTTTTTTTTCAGTTTGTATCATCCAGCAGGACCCCAGATAAGAACCATAACTCTAAATGCCATGCTGTTTTTAAAGAGGCCAGTGATGTTATAGCAAATAAATGTTGACAGTAAAATACGGGTTCAATATTAACTCTACTTAATTAGTCAGTCTTGTAACCTAAAGCCTTTTCAATTGAAGAAACACTATTTCATTTTAATATATTAGATAAAAGTTTCCAGGACTTATGCCAAGAAGCTGGCAAAAGTAGAGAAGACTGAATTTGGAAAAGACATAGATATTGTTTGCATATAATATGTTTCTATAGAGCAAAAGTTCTTCATTTATTTCTAGGAAAATATGTAACCATCATATTTATGAGTTTTAAGACATTTCCCTTATGTAGAGCAAAAGCTTAAGCAACTTTAGATTTGAAGTTTCAGTAGAAGAAGAGAGAGGTTGAGGCATTAATGACAGTTAGAGAGGAACAAACAAACCACTTCTAACTCATTCTCTGATTTATTTGCTGGAAGAATAGCCTTCATAAATAAAAAGGGTTTTGTTTATCTGTTGTAGCTCATTCATTTATTAATTTGATTTAAAAATAAATCTTTATTTTCACTGCCACACATTTACTTTTCCATGCTGTAACGGTGCATCTCCAGCCCCGTGATTCACTATAGCTGTCAGCTGCTCTGGCAACAGTCTGGGAGGTTAGTAAATAAGGATAGTTTTATTTAGTCATATGGATTTTAAGGTCTTCTTAATCTTTCTGTCTTTCTCTTTCTTGGCTCTCATCAGTCAAAGAAAGCACCAGATATAGCTATTATCAGATACTCTGTAATTTTACTGGCACCTCAAAGACTAAAATGTCTCAGTGTATCCTGGGATGTGTAAATCTCTGTTTTTTTTTTTTTTTCCTCCAATGTTCTACTTTTCTTTTGCTATTTTCTTGGTGAGTTAAAATCAACATGGATATGAGTTCCAACTATTGGCTATGTATAATACTACATGTAATAGCAATTAACAAATCATCTAGTATGATTCTCTGTGTATGCCTAGGATGAAACAGATGTGTGTGTGTGTAGGGGGACGGTGTGAGTTTGTGTTAAAACTGGGAATCCTGTTTCCCTGGTACTTTTAAAGAAATGCAAGTGAAATTCACAGCTTCCAGATGGCAAAAACCAGTATTCTGACTTGGTTAGTATATTAGAAAATCATTTACTAGTGATGCTTAGTATATGAGCTGTTGTGAACTAATACGTTGCAGAATTCACATATTTTCAATCCAGTAAAGAAAAGTTATTTAGGAAATGTTTTGTCTTATAAAGATTTGTACAATAGAAGATGTAAAGTAGATTGAGAGAAATAAATGAGATTCAAAGACCCATGTCTCATAAAACCTTTTTTTGGTTATGAATATATCCAAGATCCATCTTTATTTTGCCCCACTCAAAGATATCCAGGTTAATTTCAAATAGAAAAAAATACACACATTCTTTCTAGTCATGTTTTAAAAAAAATGCAACTTACTTAGCAATTTTCACACAGAGTTAAAATTCCAACACTATTCAGGCTCGTTGTCCTATAAAGGAAATACTTGCTGTCTGAGCCTATTCCGTGTGCTCCCAGGTTTTGATGCAGCGGCCTCAGAAAGAAAAGGAGAGGACGGTGCAGGCAGAAATGCCTTTGGGAAGATGCATCAGAGCCCCAGGTCACTCTTGCTAGAACTTCTTTCTCTAATTCCCTTTTCATTTCAGTTATCTTCTGCTCTGAAACAAATGGCCCGTGCTCCATGAAATTTATATGAAATTTACAACAGGAAATGACCTCTGACAGACTTGTTTTCGACCCCTTTCTTCCCACCCCCACCACTCAGTCTGCATCCAATGCCATGGCCTGGCACCTGCTCGCATCCATAGCCCCGTGGATCTCATGATCATGAAGCATTTACACCAGGAGATGTCTTTTTCTCTCAATTAACGCAATGGCATTATTTTATTAAGTGGTTCATCATTATTTCAGAATAATTTCACTGTTTGGATGTGTTCAGTGTATAAACTCCTGGATAAAAGATTTCCACTGCATTCATAGATAGTCCCTGCTTTAAATCAAGCCACAAATAGGGTCTCAAATTTAAAAGATAACCAGGAATTGGCAAACAAGCATGAAACTGCACTAGTTTTATATTGTTAGTCTTTCTTCCAGCAATATTTTGGCATTTGCCCTTGGTAAAGGTATGGAGAAGAGTTTCAGATGAAGTGAGAATTTTTCCAAGATAAAAATTTCAATAGAAAAGATATCAGAAATATATCTCTCTACCATAATATTTTTTTCTTTTGTAGGTAGGCATTTTTATCTACATTTAATAATATTGATAATCATTGTGCTTAATTTAACTTTATTGCAATTTAGCTAATCACCAGCTATACACAATTATGATTAAACCCCAATGAAATATTGGGCCTATTTCACAAAAAGCATTACTGTAAGTTTTGTTCTGGCACAGACCCACAGTAACCTCTGCAAGTAATTAAAACATTATTTACCTGGGTTTCTGTATCTAGTTTGTCTACTAGTGCTTTTGTTATCCCCAAAAGACCTGGTGATTCATTAACAACTTTTTGAGATCTACAGAGCTTTCATCAGTAGCTCTTTTTTTTTCTATGTTCCACTACTGCTTTCTCCTCCATTTCTTATATTTAAAAATGCAGTGGTTTCGGGTGTTAACTTATACATAAATTTCTAATGACCTCCACAAAAAAATACAATTATTTTTCACAGACAGCAAGGAGGTATTTAGTGTGCATTGAGGTAGAAATAACCATGCCAAGAAAACAAGCAAATGCATAAAACCTCCAGATAGATCTTATACTTCAAGTAATCATTTTAATGTTATCTCTTATTTTTTTAACATAAATTAAATTGTATTTCCAATTATACCAGTAGTGGCAAAAAGCATATTGCTGAGCTGGGTTCCTCTCATGAGTTCTGACTTACATATCTATGTACCCCGCAGCTTAGACTCACTGTGCCCACAAGATCCTAGTGCAGGGGACAATCTTCTCCAGTATCCTTAACCTCTGTAAATGGCACCACCCCTTACCCAGATATTCAGGCCCAAATTTTGGATTTCTTTGTTCATCCTTCTTCCTCCCTTTTCACATATACTTTCCCCAGGAGTGTGGATCTGCACCAGAACAAAACTTACGGTAATGCTTTTTGTGAAATAAGCCCAATATTTCACTGGGGTTTAATACTAATTGTGGATGGATGGTGATTAGCCAAAGAGCAATAACAGAAATCCCCCTCTCTGTTGTTAAATACATTCCTGGGATGATCACTGCTCTCCCTCTCCAGTCATTAGGCCCTCATACGAGGCACCATAATCTTTTACCTAGAGCTGACAGTGCCAGCCAGCCTTCCTGCCCCGACTCACCCTGTCGAGTGAGTTCTTCATATTGTGAGTCAAATCATATATCTCAATCACATGTGTTTAGCACTCTCTAACAGCCTTTCATTCTATTAATTGTGGAATCCAAACTCTAGGCAGTCCTGTCTACCAACGTGCTGGTCCCTAGGCCACCTCTGACCACCCTCCCTTGCCCTCTGTTTGCTTAGCTATATCCTTGCCCTTGCTGACTTATTATTTCCAGGAAGAGAACACAGCCAGAATAAGGGCTGCTGACCTTAGAGTCAAGCAGCCATTATTCTTGCTATATTATGTTCCTGGAAAGCTATTTGCTCCCACCTTGACAGAGCTTGTTCTTCATTACTCAAGTTTCACCTCAACTGCATCTTCCTTACACAAGCCCTTCATCTTCCCTCAGTATTCTCAGGAAAAGCCATGGATACCAGCATTGAGGGCTGAATTTTAGACTTTTCTTATGCATTTCTATACAAGGATATAAACTGATGCAAAGACATAGATTTCTTTTTAATACAATAACTGTAATTGTATAAAATCAATGGCAATTTCCTTATTTCCTAACTTGGAGATCATCTTATTTTACATCATACCGTTGTATCTCATTTTTTAAAGCTTCTAAATAGCATCTTTCAGTTTTATTTTTTAATTTTTTAACTAAAACTTTAAGAGGATTTGCTGATAAACTGGACATCAAAGGTAAGAGAAATCAATGAATTCAAGATAGTTCCTAGATTATACCCTTGCAAAATAGCTTATTGACCCATTCTGACCTCAGAAGCCATTCTCTTATAAACTCTTCCTGCACATGTGCAACTTTGCCCTGTGGTCGATGTCAAAACATAAATTACTACGTGCTAGAATGCATTTTTTTTTCAAAATGTATTTCCAACTTGACCTCTCAGTAGCTGAGTCCATCCATGCTTTCATCAGCAGTGTGCCCTCTTCTATGCGTCAAAATTTAAAATTTTAGCCAATTTTAGGGAGTATATGGCACTTTCCTACAGTATCATGAACTCAGATAAAAATCTGTTACTCTAAATGCGGCTTGCATTCTCAACTTCATAACTCAAATTGAGAAGAAAAGACCTGAAGAAATACCTAATGTAGATGACATGTTGATGGGTGCTGCAAACCATCATGGCACGTGTATACCTATGCAACAAACCTGCACATTCTGCACATGTATCTCAGAATTTAAAGTATAATAAAAAATAAAAATAATAAAATTAAAAATAAAATAAAAATAATAAAAATAATAAAATTAACAAAAAATAATAAAATTAAATATATTAAAATTTATAAAATAAAAATAATAAAATTAAAATTAAAAGTGTTTTAATTTTAATTTTTTATTAAGTAAAAAATTAATTAATTTATTTATTTAATAAAAATTAATTTCTTATTAACATAGAAAATAAAAATAATAAAATTAAAAGTGTTTCAGAGCAACTAAACATAAAAAGGCCAGTCAGGAGCTGAGAGGAAGGCTCACATTTGAAACTGCTCAGTGGGCTGCAGCACTTTTCATCTTTTTGTATGAATCTGCCTTTCCACAAACAAGTCAGTTCTTTCAAAGTAGCTCCTGTATTTTTTGTTTATATACCACGGAAACGAGCATTCCATTGGGAGACCCATCTAACACTCACTTTATGTTTCCCTAAATAGTCCCATCCTTTGTGATTTTGATCAGGTCCTAAAATAAAGATTATTGATTGTCAAGTACATCAAGGCTGCTCTTTCGTTCATTAGTTTTCTTTATTTGATTTCTGCAAGGCCTATCTATTGCTTTAAGGCTTTGGGAGACATCCACATGAAGATTCATCATTTAAAGTAAATGTGGCAAATACAATTCTCTCTGAATATAAAGCTCAGAAGGGCTCACTAGGGAATCTCAGTCATTAAGGCCAAGAACGTATAAATCTCTCTGAGGAGGGATAAAATTTCAAAGAAGACACTTCTTCAAAGTGAATATAAGAAGAACAGTTTTTCTAAATATAACCCAATGTGAAATAGAGTTGAGACATAATTCCATTAAAACTGCCTCTGCATGGGCGGAAAGCTGTTCCTGAAGCCAAAGCATAGAGAACACTCCCCAGAAATCCCGGTTTGGGCTGGATTGTGAAGACTGCTTTCTCTTTTTTGGAAAATGTGGAGGAATCTAAAACAACATATATTTCTTATGAAGGTAATAACCCCAAGTCAGAGACCATGGGTTGCAAAGCACAGTTTTCCCAGATCTGTGGGCTATGGTATGTGGAGCCCGGGCTCAGGTGAAGCTGCTGAGTATTGCCCTTCGCACTGTGGTCTCCCAGATGTGTGCCTGCAGGAAGCGGGAGGCATGCATCAGGAAGTGCCAGGCACATCTTGTCCTCAGTTTTTTCAGAAGAACTCTCAGGGATGCAAACCCAAAGAGAACATGGCAAATTTCCTGCCTGGCATCAACCCATCAAGGCAATCGAAGGCCTTCCAGAGCCCCTCTTCTGTCACTCATCACATTCCTACAATTTGGAAGAAGAATCCAGATCATGTTACTGGTCTCACTACCCATAAAATATAAGGTTAGTGGTCTTTAGATCACACACCTCTGAAGAATGTCAGTTACGCAGCAGAGAATTTACAACTGGAGCACCAGGTAGCTGTGCCCAGAGGAACTAAAGGCCTTGATCTAGTTCCTCAACTTCAGCACCATTGACATTTGGCACCGAATGATTATTTGTTGTGAGGGGCTGTTCAGCTCACTGCAGGTCACTTAGCATCATCGCTGCCTCCCACAATGGGAGAGCAGTGGCCCCCTGTCAGCTGTGACAAGCAAAACTGTCTCCAAAGATTGCCAGATGTCCCTGGGGGAGCAGACAAATTACCTCATGTTGGGGTTCATTGACTAGACTATCAAGTCAACGTTTCTCAGCTAAAACAGTTGTATTTCAAAAAGTACAAGCTGATGAATTCAGCTTCAAGAAATGCTTGGAATTAATACATACTGTACTTTGGTTCTATGAAAATTTCAATCATGGTGTCTATTTCCTTAATTTCTTATAGTGACTAAATTTATTATGTATGTGACATTTGGATTCTGGATAAAACAACTACTTAGTTTAGGGACAGAGTAAGAAACTCATTCTGAAGTTAATAGCAGCTTTTGCCAGAAAAAAGAAGCAGGCTGGGAAACACTAATGAAAATAAGGTTTTTCGATGAAAGTCCCAGCAAAGATTTTTTTATTAAATGAGTTTCTGTATCTTGTGAATGCCTTGAGTTAGAGTAGCACGTTATGCCTGCTCATGACTGTAAATGATAGCCTACGTTTCTACTAGTAAAATGACAACCGCTCTTTTTTTAAAAATTTTCCCTATTGTTTATTACTTTGGTTTCTGCTGTTTTAACATAGATTTGATGAGGATACTACTTAAGTGTTAATTTGGAAATTTATTGCATCTACCAATAAAATTGTAGAATCCTGTTCTCTTTCACAAACTGGTCAAGCAAATGGAAAGACCTACAGACATCCATGTCCAAGAGAGATAAAATGAATTGCTTTTCCCAAAGGGAAAAAAAAGGTTAAGAAAAGTTTGTGTTGAAAGTCAGAGACTAAGCAACGAAGCTTCTAGGTAAAAGTGAAATGTGGTTAGTCTCAGTCAAGGAAGAATGCAGGATTCACGAGGAAAATAATAAGTAATTGTTCACTGTCCACACAACATAGTTCTTTCTGTTCCTGAAAACAAAAGCATTTCAAATTCATTCATGAAAACATTCACAGAAGGAAAATTCTGAATGTTGTTTTTGGGATAGGAAAGAGTATCCCCTCGGGCTCCTTAAATCATCAATGCTGGGTTCAGAGCAGGAAAGGGGACAACAGTAGGGCTATTGTCACCCACCTCCGAGCACCTACGGAAAACCAGTATCAACAGCAAGATGAACAGCCAACAGGGCGTAGCAGAGAACATCCGTTTTTCTCTTTTTTCTCCTCCTCCTCTGCTTCCCAATTCTCTTTTTTCTATAGCAAAAAGCGTATGTTGCCATTTTGTTTTACATCTTCTATTTAAAACCTGTACTGAATTTGAATTGACAAAATTGATCAAAACTGTTGCTACAACATGGTGCTATGGGCTGGCAGAATCAACTGGACTACATCCCAAGTTTTTATTCAAGCACCAGCAAGAAGCTAATCCTCACTCAAAGACACTCAAGCCTGGTTCCTTGAGTCTTGCAGAGGCTAGATAGATGCTTTCTTTACATCACAGCCACATGTTTAGTACCTTATTCATAAATTGAAGCAAAATATTGTTTCATAGTTACCTACTGTCACCAGCATAAAACTTACTTTATATGATGGTGAGGATGAAGGCTAAGGTCTATGCTACTGTTTTCACTATGACAAATTTTTCAGTGTTTACTTTCTGGCAAGTGTCTTGTAAGTTATTATAGGAAAAGTATTATGGCCTTCATTTTTAAAAACTGACAAAAACAGAGGAATAAAATGATTTTTTTTTATCAAATGTCATGCTGACAAATAATGCTAACCATAATAACACTATACTAACAAATAATTTTTTAGATTTCTTTTAGATTACAATAGATTACCTATTAAAAATTTGATTTTAAAATCAAATTCAGCTTTAGATAATTTTCTGCAGTACATGGTGGTGTATAGTTAATAATAGTGCATATTCTGGCGCCCAGATGATTGCATTCATGTTCTGTCTCTGATGCTTACTAGCACATTTTCTGGGGAAGATAATCAATCTCTCCATGCCTCAGTTTCCTAACCTGTAAATCAGTAATAAAGCAAGCAATTACCTCATGCGGTTGGTGTGAAAAATCAAGTGAATTGGCATATGTGAAGCATTTGGGCCACTTCCTGACACACAGGTGTTCAAGACACATTACCTCTGAGTTTTCCTAACATGATTCCTCTTGGATTCACTGCCCAGGAACAAGGGAGGGAGCCCCACAGCATCAGATATGCTGGTGTCATTACCAACAGTTACTAGTGTATAGCTTGGTGTGTACCACATGCAGCCAGCCTTAAGCAAACCGCGTGTTTATCCCTAACTCTTTAAACCTAAGAGGAAATCAAGGAACAGATGGGCTCAACCATCCAGGTCTTCCTCCCCCAGGCCCCTGCACATCCCTATTCCATGCTTCTTCCATTCAGATCCAAGTACCAAGCTCTCTCTGTACAATTTACATCCTTCTGGAATCCCTTGATCTAAAAATATTCTTTGCATGTTTGCTTAGAAATCTAGCTTAGAATTTGAATTGCCTCCAGTTGTAGAAACTGCAGTTCAGTGAATATATTGAGAAGCACACTTTAAGGACATTTATCAAACCTATTATACAAGGGCATCTTCTATAGAACAGAAAAAATGGCAGCTGAGAATGAGTGGCCATCAATGCAGGGTCTTAGTCTCAACAACTGGTGAATCTTTTACCTTGAGTTAGAATTGATACAAACTAGAATCCAACACAGTCATCACAAAAATAATTTTAAAGATAACATAAACTCTACTTGTTCTTTTCATCTCCTTTGATTCTTGCTTTTCTGCTACATTTTTAGACAATAATTTATAAGCCCAATTTCATTTATCTTGAGGAAATACATTTTTTTTAAGTTGGTGGATCAGCAGAAATATGATTGCCAGAATTCAGTGTTCTGCCCATTATTCAAGAAATTTTTTATATCCCTTCCTGTGTCCTGAGAGTTAGGCCTCCTGGATTTTCTGGCCTAGCCCTCTGAGATTGGGGGCAAGTCAACTTGCCTGTGAGGTGCGTAAATACCCTACCCACTCCCTTACCATACACCACGCTGGTGTGATCACAAGACCTCCCTGTCTCTACAATATCACCTGCCAAAATGCAGGTGAATTCCCAACTTAGAAAGAAAATTAATTACTCTTGAACTTTTGATGAGATGGGTGGTAAAAGTTATTTCATAGAAAAGCAGAGCCTTGTTTTGCTGAGGAAATTATGGAAGCATTCCATGAGGATGGTCAGTTCTGCTCCTCTGAGTCAGATTCTGGGAAACTTTTGATCCTTCTGTGGTTAACATCCAAGCCTCTCAGTTCAACATGTGAGACAGGGTTATAAAATTGAACAAAAAGTTATACATACCCAGAATAGTTTATTTCAGAAGGAGAGAGAACTTTTCTTTTATCCCACTCTCTCCTGAATTCTCACATGACTTTTTTAATTGCTTTTAATGTAAAATAACTTTCCTGCTTATTTTTCTTACTACAGTGGTTACGACAGTTAGCCCATGGCTTTTTAATGTCAAAAGTTCATGGTATGACATAACATTTCTAAGATTCAATAGCTATTTTCTTTTTGTTGCCTTCTACTTATGTCAAACATCAGTAAAACCTCTAGTCTGTAAAAAGAATATAACTTCAAAACAATTCCAATTAGGGTAGAATAAAACCTCAGTATTCACTTCGATCCTATGTGTAAACAAATAGACTGACATGCAGTGAGGGTAAGTGATAATTTTTTCTAGCATCAACTTAGAAGGGGGTTGAGCTTATTTCAGTCTGATGCAGGTTCACAGACCACTGGAGTCCTAAGGGGTCAAGATCTGGAGGAGCTGAGTCACACTGGGGGAATTGCAGGTCCCCTACACAGCACTGGGGACTGTGGTAAAGGAGAGAGGACACAGACTCTCAGTGTCCACGCTTGGTAAAATTGTATGAAACAATTGTTTGCAAAGTTTATGCAATAGGAAGTGTGGGGGTTGAAAGGCATAATATTTATTTGGATTAGATACCACACATTTTTAATTTGCCCTAAGAAAAATTACATTGGAAAGAAAAGACTTGGAATGATTCCTTTAATAGATCTAAGGGATAACATTTTTTTTAAGGCTGAGGAGTACAGAAAGAACGTTCTTCTGCTTTATTTATTTTTAATTGAAGATGCTATACAAGCATTTGCCAAATTATTCAAGTGAGAGCCATAATTAGGCAATGCAAGTGGGGAGAGAGGAGCAGTAAGTGCCAAAAACGAAGCATCTATTTATGGATGTTACCACACATAATGAAAGCAAAATAGTTGTAGCTGTGTATTAAATTTAGAGTATGTTCCTAATAATATTCTCCATGTGTGAAACAGTTGGTGGGAACTATCAACATAGGAACAAGTTCATGATGGCTGGATGGCTAAGAAACTAGTGCAAATAATTAAGGATTAAATAAATAAAAGAGCTGAATTTGAACCAAAAAAATAGCATAGGCTACAAGACTCTAGTACAAAGTGATGTTGCCTGTTCTGAATTATCTCTTTTTATTGCATTCAAAATGTTAACTACATAATTGTCAGATAGCGCCTTTGCAGACAAAGCCAGAAATTTTTCCCCTTAATATGCCCGGTGGAAATAGAAGAATTTAGAAACAATATTTTATTGCTCAAGTGGATGCAGAATCCTACGATTAATGTGTTAAAAATAATCACTTGCAAATTTAATTATAGTTCTTATGCCACTGCCTTTTCAAATATAAGTAGGATATGTATGAATTCTCTGAATCCTGACTGGAAGGCAACTTCACAAAAGTATTCCTATAGCTATATCTGTTCACTTCAGCCTGTTGGCCAATTCATTCATTTGGAAAAAAATGGCTCAAGACAAGAATTTGACTGTACTCAAGAAAGAGATGGTAAGAGTAATCTACCATTGTACCATTTTGTACCATTTTGTACCATATGTACAAAATGTGTTGCCCCAAACAAGAAAACAAGTTCTATGTTTTCTTAATTGCAAATGTTAATCTTTCACAAGATACAAACATAAAAATTCTTCAGAAATTTTTTAAAATGTATCTCCATTTTCTAAAGTCATTGCAGGAAATTTTGCCAACTCCCTCATAAGCATACTCTCAAAAATGATGACAGCAAATTATGGAGACTGCTCTGGTGTCCACGATGTGAGCAACATAGCTGTGAAACCGAGAAAGGGGAAAGAACATCCTGTGACTCTAACAACCACACAAACGTCTAAAGAATCAAAACCAGTTTTTGCGAAGTTTAGGACACATACATAAGCTATGAGGCTTCCTCTCCCTAGGGTGTTGGCTGCTATTTTCTCCTATTTTTTCCAACTCTCTTGAAAGGTCATGCTCGTACATACAAAATGCGTTGCCCCAAACTGATACTCTCTTAAAATAAAAAATAATTCAGAAAAGTTATTTTGCTTTCAATTAAAAAAACAACAAAATGTTGAGAATATATTTTCTATCACATCCTTTACAACAACAACAAAAGAACCACTCAGCTTTCCAGTCTCCAAATTTTATTTAAATTTTGCCATTTATGCCTGATTGTTTCAAAGGGTTTTGTAACACAGTCGTCCCCCTTTATTTGCAGTTTCTTTTTTTTGTGGTTTCAGTTACCAGGTCAACTATAATCCAAAAATGTTAAATGGAAAATTCCAGAAATAAAAAATACAGAAGTTTTAAATGGTGAGTAGCTTGATGAAATCTCACACCTTCCTGTGTCATCCCGCCTGGGACATGACTCCTCCCTTTGTTCAGCACACCCATGCTATGTACGCCTACCCACCCATGAGTCACTTAGCAGCCCTCTTGTTACAGAAGGACTGTCCTGGTATCTCAGTGCTTGTGTTCAAATAGCAATTATTCGACTTAATAATGGCCCCCAAATGCAAGAATACTGGGCCTAACTTGTAAATTAAACTTTATCAGGGAGGTACATGCACAGGAGAAAACAGTAAATAGAGAGTTTTGTTCTACTTGCAGTTCTAAGTATCACTGGGGGTCTTAGACTAGATGCCCCTTACATAAAAGGGGACCACTGTACCTTGTAGGAAATGCAAACTACGTTTCAGGTTGTGTGACAGCAAAATATTCTAAGGAATCTGTGACCAATTAGCCCCCCTTGTCCCTTTGAAGGCACTGTCAGATAATGCCCCTGCCCTCCAACGCCTTCCTTTTATACACATGCGGTCTTCCCTTGGCAGCAAACCCAGTGTGATCTGGCCCTTGTCTGAAATTGTGACCCCATCTTATAGCTTGTATTCTAGTCCTCCAGTCCCACCAGGCTTCTTTCTGTCATGGGAACATAAGAATCATTCCCTGGCCTTATAAACTGTGCTGTGGTTCTTCAGAAACTCTCCTCCCCATGCCCGTCTGTACCCAGCTGTTTCCTTCTTGTTCTGCAGATCTCAGCTCTCCATGTTACTTCTCAGAGAAACCTTTCTTGCCCACTCCATCAACGGAAACCACCCAAGCTTGGTGCCCTTTTCCTGTGCTCTACCCACTGACATTTGCTACTTTCACTTTAGGTTGGTATTTATGAATTGGGCTATTTCCTTTCTCCTCCCCTAGAGGGAAAGATTGGTGAGAGCTCAGGCCTTCTCTGTCTTTTCACTGGGCAGCCGTTGCGTCTACAAATGTGAATACAAAGTGTTGTCAGGGAGGCTTGACAGACCCTTGATGAATGGATGGATGAACAGATAAATAACTAAGTGAATAAAGGAGAAACTACAGGGTGTAGTAACAGAATAACCATCGGTGGATCCAGTTGGTGGGTGAGACTGGAACAGTGTGGACTCAAGCTGCATCTGGTAACAAAGTCAGATGTCATGGTCCAGGTTTAGAGACCGGTTTGGAAAAGAGGATCCTATTTCAGTTTAGAAAAGGGGTGGAAGGGGACAGACTGCAAGTGCAAAGCTGAGCTGGGAGTCCTGACCTTGGCGACTGAGGCGGAAGTGGACGGATCGCCTGTCTGGGCTGAATGCAGGATCCCAGGTGAGGGACTGCTTCTGGTTTAATTCAGTCTTTCTAAACAATTTCTTTGTTTATACGTGATATGGCATGCATTCAGCCTGAGGATTAATTTCCTCCAAAAAAATCTTCTTTTAGAGGGAATAACTAATGTACCTAGCAGGTTCCCCCCTGAAGAGCTTTGCAAAAGATTCCTGTAGCATTTTCGGTTTATAATCAAATGAGTGGAACTCTTTCATAGAGCACTTCTGTGTCAACACATACTCCATTCCAGCGTTCCCTTTTCAATTGTGAGTTTGGTATTTGCTTTGTTTTGTTTTTCTTGTCATTTTCTTTGACAAGATTCAGCGTGGGGGAGAGGTAGTGACTAACCCGCTGCTCCCAAAAAAACATAAAAGTAACTTAGATTCCAACACTCTTCAACATGCAGCTGTTCATCCTGTAAAGGATCTTGGCAGCTAAAGTTCATGATGAATTTTGAAATACAGGAGATTACAATACTCATATTATCATATTGTTATAGGACGATTGTAATATGAAGTTAAACAACATGCTGAAAGGCATGATTGTTGAAATCCTTCTTGCAAAATATAAATAAATTGCTCTCGTAATATTTTTCATGAGAGTTGATTATTGTTAGCATGTGAAACTAATATGATAAATTAGAACACCCTGGATGAGGTTCTATTGTGTAAGTACACTTACCGTAGTGCTATTCATAGGAAAATTCCTCTGAATTTGGCAGTATTTTACAGAATAGAATTTTATGGACTCTGGTATCAGTAAAGCATGCTGCCAAATAAACTGATCAATAATAAATAAGTAACATTATTATTATTATTATTATTGGTGGTGGTGGTGGTGTTACTTGCAGAGGTCACATGAGCTGGGCCACCACCCTGCCTTGAGGACATTGCATAGAGAGCTTCTCAACAAGCCAAGACAAAGAAAAAGTAGGTCTGTCCTTCCATGCCCAGTGAATGTAGCACTCATTGTGTTTAGTCTGGGGTTCTCTTCTCTGATTTTAATTTCAGATCTGTATTTTTGTTACCCTCAAAGAAAAGAGCAAAATTATTGTTGATGTGGAAAATAGAAAAATTTGAGAACAACCAGTTTAAATACCCAGTTTTCAAATTTGAAATCATGTTTCAGTAGATAAATCTGGACATGATGGCCGAATATTACTTTGGGGTTCTTTGAGGGTGAGGGTGCTTACTGCCTACTCATCATATGGGATTATCAAAGTCCTGCCTACCTTCCCCTGTGCTACAGAGATTGTGAGTTGAATGGACTGAGAGAGAAAGGCCATGTGTAGATTCCCGAATGGCAGGCTAATATCCAGGTCCAATTTCCATTTCAAAGTAGCAGAAGAAAATGACTTTCGTTGTGAACATGACTATAGATTATTCTAACATTTCTCTTTAAACATGCCTGATGTAACTTTAACTGACTGATTAAGATCTTGTAGGTGTCTTTTTTTTTTTTTTTTTTGACAGAATCTGGCTCTGTCACCAGGCTGGAGAAGATCTTATAGGTGCCTTTGTGGAAATAAGTAGAGTCCGACAGAGGAAAGCCACATTAACACAATAACAAAAACAAGAGCGACATTTTTGTTCTGCCTTACATTACCTCTAGAGCAATAGGCTAAGTTAGATACACTCAAAGAAATTGCCTCTCAAGCTTGAGGACCTGGACCACAGAATGTGGCAGGTGTACTTTGGAAATTACTCCATGGGAAATCACATGGGCCTTCAGTTCCCCGGGGAAAGTTGGGGAACAGCCTGCTTTTAGACAGAATGCTGAGTAACCACAGTTTGGAAGAGAAAAAGAAAAAAAGTTGATGTGATGAACAGATGGAAGGGCTTGATGTTTTTAAATGCAAGTTAAAGAAGAAAGAGGCAATAAAATACAGAGAAATAATACTTTTCAAGTATGAAGAGATCATACTGCGGGAGTTGGACACGTCTCCAGAGAGACTCATTAACATCTGTAAAAGGAGGGATGCTCTTCGGTCTCTAATGTCAATCTTCTCTTCAAGCAAAGTTGGCAAACTGGAAATTACGGAGTGTTGGAAACAGAGAGGGCTGCATGGAGACAGCTGTTGGACAAGAGCTCTGATGTTCAGTTAAGGGATGCAGCCAGAGGAATACGTACCCCAACTCCCCATGATCTGTTGGGCTCTCCCTCTCGGTCTCTATCTGTTTCCTACATGTCAGCTCCTGAAGTGCAGGATATGCTGGAAGAACTAGAAGGTGGAAGTCGAGGTGCTTGGGAGCAGTGAATGGTCACCAGCCCAATCCCAACAGCTGCGCATGTCCCATCAGGTCCCTCGATCTGAAAGGGACCCAGGAAGAAGAGGACACATTGCTGCTGTTCATTAAGTTAGATTCTGTTACATCACAGAGGGGAAGAATGGGTAAAAAGTAAACTAGTAGTATCTGCTAAAACACTATTTTATTTTGTTCAAAAGCCTATGAACCAAGAAAAGACAGGAACAGACACAAACATGGATAGATAGAATTCAGTCCCATATCACCTAAGGTATTGAAACATGATGGGGTTGAAAGAATACAGAATAATAAATTGGGCAGGTAATGTTCAAATTATAATTTGATTAACCGAATACGCAAATGTTCAACTTTACCTACAATCTAGGTTTAAATACACTACGAATAAATAAAATTGCTAATTCTGTGAAAAAAAGAAAATGTCAAAAGACGAGAAAAACAATTGCTCATACTCAGAACTCGTTTGTAGTTTATGGATAGCATGAGTATCGTTTTGTGTTAAGTTTGCATAACTGAGTATGACCTCTCTTGGTCTGGGATCCTAGGAAAGAAGACTAGGGTAAGACTTGGATGCTGTTGTTTGACTGGGGAGTGCAGTCCCAGAGATGTGTAGTTGAAGTCAAAGAAAAGTAAGGCAGGAAGGAGGGGTGGGGCACCAGAAAATTCTGCACATGGGGTCACTTCTTCGTGAGGAAAATTAGTCTGTTGGGTGACCAGTCCCTTGAGGGGAGGAATGGAGGAGAGTCGTTGCAGCTTTCTGCCTCTTTTTGAGGACTTCTTTGGTTGAACGTCTGCTCCGTGTGGCAGTAACTCCCCAGCACCGCTGGGTTGCCTCACCTGGAGCCTTCAGCAGTCTCCGGGAAGCCAGATCTGTGCCCTTCTGCCAGGGTCTCTGGTATTGTCCTGTAATCTGCAGGATGAAGGACACTGGAGACATAAGAGACTACGAAAATCTGAAACAGCACAGAAAATATCGCCAACTAGTAAAAGTTTAAGACACCATCATTCAAGTGAAAATTTTAAATTTGAAAAAAATCCAACTTGTTAAATTCCAAACTTAGACCGAATGTTGCAAACAGTAATTACTGTTGTATTTTTTGTAACATTGTTTTATTGTATTATTTATTGACAAGTACATAAACAAGACATATTTTACTAATGGATAATGAATATGTCTTGGTAGATAATGATTTTTAAAAATTCAATTATGCAAACTTGTGATTGTGAAAAGTCATTACACATTTTTATTTATAAATATTTTTACAATGTAGTGTTCAGATTTAATTGTATACTTGCAACTTCTCATCATGTCATTTGCATATAAAATCTATATAGATTTTATATGCAAATGACATGATGAGAAGTTGCAAGTAAAGTTCACTAATTGTGTGGTTTGTGTCCTTATTCCCATTTTGAATGACAATGAAAACTAAGAATATATGTTTAATAACGTCTTCTTCCAAACGCATTATGGTTCAGCATAAAGCATAAATTTTATTCAAGGGTTTACTACAGTTTCATGATTTGAAAAACTCAGAAATATTACTCAGCCCAGATAAAATATTCCACTCTGGAAGAATGTGTTTGATTGGTTGATGCCTTGGAGATCAATTATTCTGAAATAGTAAGTTCAATCTGGCATCATTCAAAGTCATCTCTCCCACAATCATCTGAAGGAATGATAATACGGCAGGAAACCAAGAAAAATGAAGGATTTTTAAAGCCTCCATTGCAAAAAAGAATGGGTTCTTATAGTCACCGTGACCTTGGTGCTGGGTATTTTCTGGGGGATTGATGACCTCCTTGGATGTTCAACTCTCCCAGCTGATCATTAATCCCCAGGCAATGCCCCTGTCTGTATCACCATTGTTTAATTCAATTATTTGTGGTGTGGGCTTTACTTTGTGAATATTTTATTGTTCAGTGGGGCTCCCTGACTTTCCTCTCTGCCTGTGCAATTCTATTTCTTTGACATAGACCAGCTCCCGTTTGCATTCCCTCACACACTCAGAGCTACCTCTCATTCATGGAGAGGAAAATATATGTGCATTCACAGATACAGATATGGTTATGCGAACATTTTGTGTGGAAATATTTATAAACAAATTCAAATAAACATAGACTATTAATGCACATATATGCCAGTTTTATAAATCACCGTAGGTTGTTTTATCAGAGTGTGCACTTTTATAGGCCAGAATTGGGTATCACCATTTAGATAAGGTTGGGTGTTACTAGTAGAATAAACAGTTATAGTCTCTTAATGTAAGAATGGAATTTAAATATTAGAAGCAGAAAAAAATGCAATGTGAATAATCATCTGAGGGTGCAGGTATCTGGTATCTGGGCCAATGCCCATGTCTACACGTGGTTAAGGACTACGTACCTTCAGACTGATGGGCAGATGGGCATGGTACCTAGCATTCAGCATTCGTGGCCAGAGAGATCAGATTCACCTGAGATCTAGAGTGCTTTGAATGCATTGCTACTTCCCCTATTAGGTACCTGAGACTAGAGTGCTTTGAATGCATTGCTACTTCCCCTATTAGGTACCTAGGGGGCATTACTACTCCAGTGTTTCTGAGAGGGTTAAACATGGAGCTATCACACGGTTCATTCTTGTGAATGGTATGCAGACATATTCCATAGGTCACATAACTCTCAGTGTGGATATGTGTGAATGTGCACACATACAGATGTATGCAGGTTTATTATAAGCAAAGGATTCCATTTGTAATGCTTGTTTCTGTTCAAGATGTTTTTCTAATAATGAATGAGTTTATTGAGTTATAAAGCTCTCACCTCATTTAAATTGAAGTAATTTAAAATAAAATCATGATATATTTCAGTGATACATTTGAATTTTATTAATTTGTTATATTTATAAACACTTTGTATTTTATTTTTGTGCATACATTACATGTAATCTAATTTTATAAGTATGGCAATAGTCCTACAAATATTGGAAACCTTATCCTCCAAGAAAGCATACAACCGATTGATAAATGACTGAGTTTTACCCAATCACTTCTTTGTGTCGTTGCAATACTAGACACATTTTAGAATTTCTTTTCTCTTACCGTGGTAATTTCCATGAATGCATACATTACCATGAGTTTCAAAGCAATTGATTGTTTTTTAGGTGTTTTTCTTAATATCTACGCCATTGAACAGTGTGTTTCTCACTTTAGGTACTACACAGAACTTCCTTTAGGATAACTGAACTGAGACAGCTTCTCTCTGCCTTTCTTCAGAAGCTTTCCCATTTAATCTACATTTAAAAATCAGTAAAGATGGACTCCTTTTGCTCTTCAGGAAAGAGTTGTAGTCTTCTCAATGCTTGTCAAACAAACACAACAATAAACAAAGTCCAACACAATGATAAATGCAATACATATCTTTCTATGGAAGTTTAAAATTTAAATATTTCATGTGTAAGAATATTGCCATTGATATGCACTTACATTTTATAATGAGCATGTAAAATAAAACA
Organism: Pongo abelii; assembly: GCF_028885655.2. Lineage (NCBI taxonomy): Eukaryota > Metazoa > Chordata > Mammalia > Primates > Hominidae > Pongo > Pongo abelii. The sequence continues at coordinate 4,401,145 of NC_071989.2, forward strand.
GTGTGGAAACCACTATTTTTAAGGATGTATGTTAATCTGATATGTTAAACGAGCTAATCCAGATGTCATTGAATGAATTAATCTAGGCATCATTTCATTCTAATAGGATAATCTTCAGCTCTCACCAGTGGAATCTGAACATCCAAGAAATTTCTGTTCAGTTTCTGATGGTCCAGGACAAAAAAAAAATGTTGTTTCTGTCTTTTCAATGGATATTGGTTTGACATAGTAAGGTCTTGTCCACGCTCTGAGTTGTTTTGCCTCTTTGGAGATGCTTTTCTTTTCTTTCTCTTTCTTTTTTTTTTTTGACAATGTATTCTCAAGGTTTTAGATGAAGACATTAAATTAATATTCCAGTAAGTAGAATATTAAATTGGGAAAGCTGACCTCTATCTTTCAAACATTTTTTTCATCTTTATTAGATATGAAAGACACAGACTTTAAAGTTGCACCTGCAAAAGCCACACATACGACTTAAACTTTAGCCTGAAAAACCTGATGCTGAATATACACCTTCCAGGTCCCTAAATTCTATGTAGGTATGAACACTTGCTTAGGTGAGTGATATCTACAGTTGATTAGTAGCTACTTTCCTGCTAAGTATTTTGAATGGCTCTCTTTGTATCTAATGCCATGCCGTGATAGGTGTTACTGTCATCATTTCCAGATGAAAGATAGGGTCATGGATTGAGGGTTGAGTGCCCCAGAGCCTGCCTTCCTAAGCATGATGGTGTGCCACCCTGAGGAGACACAGGGACATGGTGATGTTTTGCAGCAAATAGCCAAATGCCTCAACTGATAAACTAAGATTACACATGAGATCACACAGAATGAAATTCTTACTAAGCTGTAATAGAAATTTTAGAGGTATCTGGTATGCATCATGTTGGAAAACAAAATAATGTTTAGAATATTTGATAAGAAAATATAATAAATTTACCTAAATTAAAATAAATTATGTTTGGAAGAAAATTTTCAGTGGATGATCACAAAAAATACATGACAAAGATATAAAAAAATTCCCAGATTTGGGGGGAGGGTTTAAAATAACAGGAACCGTTGAAAGTGGATTTGTGTACGTTTGTTTATAGTTTCACACATTAAAATTTCTAAACTCCTAAATTCTTTCTTTTGTGAACGGCATGAGTACATAAAATATTGTGTCAGTGTTTCCACTATAAATGTTATTTCTCAGAGATTTACAACATTTACCATAAAAATGTGACCTCCGGCATTAACTATCTATTCTCAGCAGTGAGACTGACATTTTTACGTGCAACCTTTTATACACAAGCCAAAGAAACAAAGCTAGCAGTAGGGTTGTTTGCAGGCCAAGTATAATTGCTGAGAACATTCTATAGCAGTTTAAGATGCATACCTGAATTATATTCACTGAGAGTCGACAGCATTCATGGAAGGGCAGTTAATTAGTCTGTAATCAGGTCTAATCATATTTTATTTGTGAAAACACTTAAACAAGCCTGACATTGGTCTGGGTGTTACCTTTTTCCAAGAGACTAGAGCCCGGCTACTGGCTCTCCCACCTCCCCTGACTTCCACGTGACAGTTCACTACACACAAATGCGCTTTGTGGCCTTACTAGTTTATGAGAAAGGAAAATGTAGGCATCTAGTAGTTCCTATGAGAAATGAACATTGACTTTCTCTGAAGAAAATATAAATGGATTTATTTAATTGGGCTCCGGTCATTGGAGCAATTAATAATAGATTGTGTCATAGTGAGGGCTTTGTTTGTATTTAAAGCAATAAATTATAAGTATTAAATGTATATTTATTCCAAGTTAAACTCATTTCTAATTGACATGTTACTTAGCCCAAGGCTTTTAAGATCTTTTAGTATAATTAAATTAATAGAAAGCTATAGATCACAGCATGATAAGCAAACAGCCCAGATTTTAATATGACAGATATACACAACAGGCCATGTAAGGAGATCATTATTATTGGTTTAGGTTCAGCAAAAATACAGCCAGAATGAGAAGAAAACAAGCAGGTGAAGCCATGCTGAAGTGGGGGACACGAGGGACTCCATATTTGCCCTTGTCTATCTCACCAGCATCAGAAATTCCAGGTTGGACAGGAACTTCATTATGAAAATGTCCTGGTTGGATTGATTCCTTACACCAGAAGCTTTTAAACCCAACATCAAACATTTAAAGGGTATTATGGTCACCTCAGGCTTTGGGTAGTCAAAAAATGGAATAGTATTCCACTTATGTAGTGCCAAATTAGCTATCTCTACTTCTTGTGAATTTTCAAAATCTGAATTTATTCAGTGGTTAATGATAAATGCATATTGTAAATACTATCAACCGAGGATGCACTGAAGACTTCAATTTTTATAATTTCATTAATTTGAAAGCCTCAACATGCTTCGTAACAGTGTATTTGCCTTGTTCTGACAATGTGCTGCAGACACATAGTCTTCTTTAATATCAGAAAAAATTGAGAAATAGGCTGTGTTCATAGGCCGAGTTGCTTTTTTCAAAACCAGAATGGTTTGTTTTTGCCCATTGTGCTGACATCAAATGTGTTCTTCACACTGATGTAACTCGTCAGTGAATGGGGGCTCATGTCCATATTTCTAGCCTCCTGGCAGACTGATATTTGTCATTTTATATGTCCCCTTTTTATGCCAAGAAATTGCACCTCAAGGACAGTGTATCTCTTATTAATCTTTGTATCCCAATGGTCATTTTGCCATTCACATAGTAGGTATGCAGTAAATGCTCATCTAGTGAAGGAATGCATTACAGTCCGGGCATTTCCTGCTATGAAATGAGTCATCTTCTTGGTGAGATAAAACCTGAGGAGTTGCATGAATCTTCAAGGTAAAGTTCTGTGTATGCAAAGACACAGATCCTCTGGCATTTGTAAATCTGCTAATTGCTTCTTGAGTGTCATTAAATGTATAAGAGGTCCTAAAATCAAACCAGTAGGGCATCTTGTCCAGGTTGTACTTGAAGTTTTACTGAATGCTTATATTTTTTAGTTTATTGATAGCAACACTTTTCATTCCCAAAATATTATACAGACACTGTGTTGCAGTGTAGACAACACAAAGTTTTATTGCTTCCGTTTTTGGTAGGCTAGGTGTTTCAGTGAGAGGGGATGGGGGGGTTCTAGAATTTTTTTGTAACGGTTAATTACATTTTTGTTTATCTATCCAGGTAAGAATTCTTACGCAAAGAGCTCCTGAGTATCATGTATTCCATGCGTCAATTTCCATGTGGCATTTTCTATATTAATGGGACAGCTGTAGCCTTTTAAAATAAACTTTTTACTTTAAAATAATTTTAGATTTAAAAAGTGTTGCAAACGTAGTACAGGGTCCATATATATTGCTTGCTTGGTTTCCTTATTGTTAACATTTTATTTATCATAGTGCATTTGTCACAACTCTGGGAACAACACCCGAACATTACAATTAACCAAATGCCAGAACTTATTCAAATGTCAATAGTTTTTCCACCGATTGCTTTACTTTGTTCCAGGATCCCATCCTAGAGACCACAATAGTCCGGTCTACATGGCTTCTGGGAGGTTTCCTAGGTGTGTGAGGCTGCGCCTGGTTCTTCGTATTCAAAACTATTATCTCCAATATTTTCCAGAGGGACCATGGGCACTGCCTTCTTTGCCCCCCTTCTTCCCTTGATTATTAATTCCTTTGATTACTGGGGGAGCATGTGGCAGGGGCCTGCTTGGATGTTCTTGGAGCACTTGCTCCAATAGCCTGTGTTTTCGTACTGAAACCTGATGGGGCTGTTACAGCAGCCATGTCAGTAGGAATGCTGAGGCACACAGGAAGCCCTTCTGGCTTCCTCCCAGCATGGGGAGAAAACCCTCCCGGAACGGCTCACTCACAGTGTAAGGGACCCACGTGGAACCTGTCATGAGGCTACTTCCCTCATCCTAATACAATAATTTTCCTTTACCTTCTTTTACACTGTGTTTCCACAGGAAAGCCTGAGTGTCTAGAACACATTCACTAGAAATGCTCCTGGCCAGAAGAAGGCAATTAAACCAGTCAGTACTGGTTTCAGTTCATCTGGATTTCATATTATTAAACTAATGGAAGGTGCATAAAAAACAGGAACTTAATTAAAAGTTTTGTACAAGAGGCATATTTTCAGAGACCAGGGCCATGGTAGTTTTGTAATATGAGTAGTTTAGAAGACTGAAATATTTGGCCAAGGTTCATGCCATTCCTTGAAATATATTGATCAGTGTGAAGTGGAGCAAGTCTAGGCTGGGCACTTTATTTTGCACCTGCAAATGAGAAAAGTCATTACAGCTGAGGAGATGATTCAGCCAATGCAGTATCTGACTTCTCAGTAGGGAGGACATTTTTTGTCCGGAAGTGATGGATATATATGATTCTAATGAAATGGGCCATTAAAATTTAACTAAGAATATAGAGCACAATTTTAGTTTTTAAAGCCTTACTTAACAATCAGTATTCAATTTACCTCTAAGACTTTTGAAAGAAATATAGAAAATTTGATGTGATAGACTGTCAGATTCATCAGTTATGTCAATGTATATATTTGAATCTGTTATTTCCTTGGTCTATTTAATTTTGTGCCTAAGGGCTTTGAAAACCATCTATTCTAGAGAATAAGACCTTTATCTGGGATTTAAATAGGTCATTTAACTTTATTGTTATTCCGCACAATGATTCTAAATCCAATAATCTCGGTGAAACCCTTAAAATACATTTTTAAGTTCAATAACATAATTAGGAATTAAAAAGCACAAAACAAAAGTTTAATCGGCACAATTACACTACTTACCAGATGTTATAATTTCTTTAGTTATATTTCAATTAAAATTTCAAAATTTCTGAATATTATGATCTACTTTTAAAATTGATCCATTAATTGTCCCTAAACCAATGTAAGCACAGGTTTTCTTTTCAATATCTGCTACCTGATGTAATTATCTTATATATAATTATTTTATCACAGGCAGTTTATGAGCCATGCCTTTGTATTAGCTGTCTCTCTATACCTCACAATGTGCAGGCTGGAATCAATTACATATTTTAATATGTTTTATTTAGGAAAAACAGGTGGCACCCCCAGCCCTACCCCATAGTGTGGTGATATTGTGATGATCAACCTAAATTTAGATCAATGGGTAATTAAACTGGATTCCAACATTGTAATACAATGTGAAGCCCAGATGGACTTCAGTTAGCAAAATCCCTTTATGCGCTGAAATAGACTTGACTTGAGCTCTTCACAAACCCTGGCTGGGATATTTGGATTGGAGTACATGGTTTACGTGGGCTGCTTCTCAAATGTCTCCATTGGTCAGGGACACCACCTGGAAGGCTGCCTAAATGGATGATCCCTAGCCACAAGTATTAGACCTTTTCAATGCAATCATACATGACAAAGAGTTGATAAAAGAAAAGTACAGAAAAAATATGAATGAGTTCTGTGTTCAGTGGATTAATTGTCTGATTGATGAAACTTGTGGTTAGCCTCAGTCAGGATTCTTCACATTGTTGGCTCTCTGCTTAATTCTGCAATGTTGGGAAGATCATCATGAAACAGCACAAGCAAGTGAACTCGGAAGCCTCCTGGACATTTTATCAGACAGGTGATAAAGTCCTTTTGACCTCCATACTCAATTTAGTAAAACCAAAAGACTAGACTCGATTTTCATCAAGGTGTGTCTGGAGGCGTTACAATGTTGCTGCTTTTCTTTGTGCTAATCTCTAAACCAAACAACAATTGTTCCAGTCTGTGTCTTTAGTTGCACATGACATTTTTAAAAAAAACATTTAAGCATGGTAAATTAATACATAACTAAAACTGGTTTAACTTGGAAAGGGCAGTTAGAAAGAGATTTGTAATTTATTCTTAAACCACAAAGCTAGATGTCTACCCATTGTTTTAATTAGTAAGGCAACCAATGCAACATAACATTTTTTAAATCCTTTTTTATAGAATACATTTAGATTTAGAAAAAAAGAAATGAAGAGTAAATAAAACAATGGTTACCAAGGTCTAAGCATAGGGGATCTGGAGGAGAAAATGGGAAGGTGCAGGTCAAAGAATACAAAGTGACAGATATGTAAGATGAACAAGTCCAAAGATCTAAAGTAAAACATGAGGAGTACAGTTGATAGGTGTACTGTGTTCAGGATTTTTGCTAAGTGAGTAGATTGTAGCTGCTCTTGCCACAGTGGGAAGAAAGCATAACTACCTTAGATCTGATGCATATGTTAATTTGTTCCACTATCGTAACCATTTTATTGTTACATATCTTATAACATTATGTTGTATACCTTAAATATACACAATAAAATGTATTTCTTTAACACAAAGAGCTGCTGTGTATTGTTTTCTCAGATTTCCCTCATGTTAACATATTACATAAAGATGTCACATTTGTCAAAACTAAACAAATTATACTCAAAACTATTAGTAAACTGCAAACTGTATTTGAATTTTAGCAGTTTTTCTACTAGTATTCTTTTCTGTTCCAGGATCCAATCTAGAATCACACAGTGCCTTGTTCATTGTGTCTCCTTAGCATCCTCTAATTTATGATAGTGTCACAATCTTCCTTTGTTTTTCATAGTCTTGAGACTATTGAAGAGTAACTGGTATAGTATTTTGTAGTATGTTCCCCAGTTTGGGTCTGTCTGCTGTTTTCTTATCATGAAACTAAAGTTATGGGATTTAGAGAAGAAGATCACCGCAGTGAGGGGCCTTCCCATCACATTGTTCAGAGGTTGCATTGTGGGTATGTGGCATCCTGTTCAGGGCAGCCTTGGCTACTGGGCTCAGGTAGGGCTTCCAGGCTTCTCCATCATAGGTCATGAAGTTCTCTTTTCCAAGCACTGCTGTTTGCAAGGCAGTCCCTAAGTGTTACCTATACTCAGGAGAGAGAGAGAGAGATGAAGTGCACCTTCTAGAGGGATGTGTCTACAGCGTGTACTTGGACTTGTTCTGTAAGGAAGATCTCTGACATGACATTTTAAAAGGAATAACACTTGTAGACATCTGCCTCATCACATCAATAATCAAAGATGAAAGTCAGCCAGTGACAAATCTTCCAGAGATAAAGTGATCTCTGGAAATGATCTGGAAATAAAAATAATTTCTTCATTATTTTTTCTAAGTTGCATGTTGTCAAGGTAAAACAAGGTAACTTTTAATAGAAACATCATTTCTGAAGGAAACACATAGGAAACATGGAAATCTGATTCTGTTAAGAAGAGATCTTAATATAGGATTATCCTCTATGGATAATCAAGTAGATTTTTCTTTTTTTTTTTGTGAGAGTTTTATGGTGACAGGTCTTACATTTAAGTCTTTAATCTATTCCCAGCTAACAACTTTTTTGTGTATGGTGTAAGGCAAGGGTCCAGTTTCAATATTTTGCACGTAGATATCCAGTTTTCCCAACACCATTTATTAAAGAGACTTTATTTCCCCCTGGTGTATTCTTGGTCACCTGTCAAAGATTAGTTGGCTCTGTATGCATGAATTTGTATCTGGGTTTTATTCCATTGGTTTGTATCTGTTTGTATGCAATTACCATAGTGTTTGATTACTACAGCTTTGTAATATAGTTTTAAATTAGAAAGTGTGATGCCTCTAAAAATTTTTATGATTGTTTTAAGAGTCTCCTGTAGCTACATACAAATTTTAGTTTTTTTCTTTTTTATGAAAATATTTAATATGAAGATATTGAATGTTAAGTTTTTTATTTTTTATGAAACTATTAAAATGCTTTGAAACATTTATTCATTTTAACTTTTACTTTAAGTTTATGGGTACAAGTGCAGGTTTGCTATATAGGTAAACTTGTGTCATGGGGGCTTGTTGTATGGATTATTTCATCACTCAGGTATTCATCCTAGTACATTATAATTTTGATAGGGATCGCATTGAACTATAGATGGCTTTGGGTAATATGTGCATTATAACAACATTAGTTTTTTTAGTCCATGAACAAAGGATATCTTTCCATTTATTTCTCTCTTTTTCAATTTCATTTATTTGTGTCTTATAGTTTTCAGTGTACAGATTTTTCATCTCTTTTGTTAAATTTATTCTTAAATGTTTTATTCTTTTTTATGCTACTGTGCATGGAATTGTTTTCTTAATTTTTAAGAGTACATTCTTATTGTATAGAAATGCAACACATTTTTGTGCATTGATTTTATATCTTGCAAGTTTATTTTATTCATTTAGTAGCTTTAATGATTTCTTTACATAGGATTTTGCCATTTGTCAAGAGAGAAAATTTGACTTTCATTTCTAATTTAAATTTTTTTTTTTCTTTTTCTTCCCTAATTACTCTTGCTAGGAATTCTAGTACGATCTTAAGTAGAAGTGGTGAGAGTGTACATTCTTGTCTGGTTCCTGATCTTGAAGAAAGACTTTCAGCTTTTTATCATTAAGTCTGAGGTTTTCTGTGGACTTCTCATATATGGCCTTTATTATGTTGAAGTACATCCCATCTAGATCTAAATTCATGGGGGTTTTTATTATAAAAATAAGGTGAATTTGTCAATTTTTTCTATATCTGTTGATATAATCATATGATTTTTATTCTACATTCTGTTAATGTGATGCATCATGCTTATTAATTCACCTACACTGAATCATCCTTGCACTGTAAGAATAAATCCGACTTGATCATGCTACATGATCCTTTTAATGTGCTGTCAGATTTACTGATCACATTTTGCTGAGAATTTTTGCATCTACACTTATCAAAGAGATTGGTCTCTAGTTTTCTAATAGTGTAATCTGGCTTTGGTATGAGGGTAATACTCACCTCATCAAATTCTTTATTAAATTTGAAAGTGTTCTCTCCTCTTCAATTTTTGAGAAAAGTTCTAAAGGATTGGAGTTAATTCTGGTATGGATGCTTGGTAGAATTCACCCTTGAAGCCTTCTTGTCTTAGGTTTTTTGTTGTTATTGTTGGGAGGTTTTAAATTACTGCTTCTGTCTCCTTAACTGTTTTTTGTTGTCGTTGTTACAATTTTCTGGTTTTTTTTTTTAATAATTCAGCCTTGCTTCGTTTTACGTTTTAGTACATTTCTTTTAGGTTATCCAATTTACTGACAAATAATTGTTTATAGGTCTCTTATGGCCCTTTCTTTATGTTACTGTGGTATCAGTTGTAATGTCTCTCATTTATATTATATTATATACTATTATTTATTATCTATTACAATACATACAATTATGTATATATAAAACAAAATCTACCTTCCAAATTATAACCCTTAATGTTCAAACGCTCTCCCTTGCTTCTTCTTTCTCTGTCAAGTGACATGCTCTAGATAAGTACACATTTCTACCCGTGCTCTGTTTGTGCTCTTCCAACTGAGAATTGCTGAGAGAAATATAACAACTGACATGATGCATTTATACAAATAAGGTTAAAGAAACAGAGTGGTATAGTCTGAGTTGAGAGGGGAGGCATTGAGTTTGATTGCCTACATGAAGAAACAGCTCAATAGGGAACTGCAAATTATAAGATGCCACTACACACCCATTAGAGTGGCTAAAATAAAAAATACTTGAGCACACCAAGTGTTGGTGAGGATGTGGTAGAACGGGGACTCTTGTGCCTTACAGGTAAGAATGCAAAATAGTGGAACTAATTTAGAATACAGTCTGACAGTTTCTTACTAAGTGCATAATACGTATCATATAGTTGAACTATCCCTTGCCTAACTATATACCCAAGAGAAAATGAAATATATTTTCATACAAAGACACTTATACATGAATATTCTTAGTGGCTTTATTTGTAATAGCCTACAACTGGAAACAAGTTAAATGGCCATCAATAGGTAAATAAGTAAACACTGTAGTCTATTTATATAAAAAAATTACTACTCAGCAACACAAATCTATGAACTATTGACTGCAACAACAATATAATTGAATTTTTACAATAATTATGCAGAGTAGTAGAAGCTAGATAAAAAAGAATGCATATGATATAATTCCATTTATAAAACTGATTTATATTGATAGATTAAATCATCTTAGAAGTTTCTCTGAGGTAAGCTTGATGTGTAGGGAAGGACAGAAGAAAGGGATAACAGAAGGCATGAAGACATTATAAGGGTGATAGATGTGTTCACTATTTTGATTCTGGGGATGGTTTCATGGGTGTATACAATGGCAAAATTCATCAAATTTTATACTTTAAGTATGTGTAGTTTATTCATGTTAATTACTTCTTAATAAAACTGTTAAAACTTCACAGCCTGTTGTGGTGATGGCTACACTCACAGCCCATGCTTCACCACTGCACAATGCAGTACATGCATGTAACAAATCTGTACCTGTACCCTGTAAATCTATTTAAAAACTAACTAATAAAAATAAAATTGTACAGCTTGTGTTACCCATCTACAATGTAAAATTGTTAAAATTTTTGAAAAATAATTCAAATTTAAAACTGAAAAAATGCTGTCAAAGAATTACCTTCATTTGCCTGTCTTTTGGATAAAAGCCATTTTAATGGGGATGAGATGATATCACATTGAAGTTTTGATTTGTACTTTGCTGATGATTAGTGATGCTGAGCATTTTTTCATATAACTGTTGACCATTTGTGTGTCTTCTTTTGAGAAAGGTCTATTCAGATATTTTGCCCATTTATTAATTGGATTATTTGAATTATTTTATTGAGTAGTTTGAGCTCCTTATGTATTCTGATTATTAACCCCTGGTCAGATGGGTAGACTTCAGACATCTTCTCCCATTCTCTAGGTCATCTCCTCACTTTGTTGATTGTTTTCTTTGCCATGCAGAAGGTTTTTAGCTTGATGTGATCCCATTTGTCCATGTTTGCTTTAGTTGCCTGTGCTTCTAGGGTATTACTCAAGAAATTCTTGCCCTGTCCCATGTCCTAAAGAGTTCCCATGTTTGCTTTTAGTAGTTGCATAGTTTCAGGTCTCATATTTAAGTCTTTCCTCATTTTGATTTGATTTTTTTATATGGCAAGAAATAGGGGTCTAGTTTCATTATTCTGAATATGGAAGTCCCGTTTCTTGAAGAGACAGTTCTTTCCCCAATGTATGTTCTTGGCACTTTTGTCCAAAATAAGTTTACTGTAGCTGTGTGGATTTATATCTGAGTTCTCTACTCTGTTCCATTGGTCTATTTGCCTGTTTTTCCTCCTCACTCCAGGTAAAATGCATTTTATCCAAAAGACAGGCAATAACGAATGTCTGTGAGGATGTGGAGACAGGGGAACCATTGTAAACTGTTGATACGAATGTAAATTAGTACAGCCATTATGAAAAACAGTGTGGTGGTTCCTAAAAAATACTAAAACTCAAACTACCATGTGACCCAGCAATTCTCCTTCTAGGTAGGCAGCCAACAAAAAGGAAACCAGTATACAGAAGACACGTATGCATTCCCATGTTCATCATAGCACTCTTCAGAATAGCCAAGATTTGGAATCAACCCAAGCATCCATCAACGAAAGACTGAATAAGGAAAAGGTGATAGGTATACATAATTAAATGTTATTCAGACACAAAAAGAATGAGATCCTGTCATTTGCAACAACATGGATGGAAGAGGAGGACATTATGCTAATTGAAATAGCTAGGCACAGAAAACCAAATTTCATATATTCTCACTCATATGTACGAGCTAAAAGTTAAAGCAATTGAACTTCTGGACATAGAGAGTGGAATCAATGATGGTTACCAGAGGCTAAGAAGGGTGGCAAGAAGGGGAGAAAAAGTGTGTATGGTTAAGGAGTGCAAAAATACAATTAGAATGAATAAGATCTAGTATCTAATAGCACAACACAATAATAATAATCAACAAAAATTTATTGTATATTTAAACATAACTAAAAGAATAAAATGGGAATGTTCCTGACATGGTTTGGATTTGTGTTCTCACTTGTATTAGTCTGTTTTCATGTTGCTGATAAAGATACTCAAGACTGGGAAATTTCCAAAAAAAAGAGATTTAATTGGACTTCCCCATCTGGCTGGGGAAGCCTCACAATCATGGCAGAAAGCAAGCAGGAGCAAGTCACATCTCAAGTAGATGGCAGCAGGCAAAGAGACAGAGCTTGTGCAGGGGAACTCCTCCTTTTAAAACCATCATATCTCATGAGACTTATTCACTATCATGAAACAGCATGTGAAACCCTTGCCCCCATTATTCAATTACCTCCCACTGGTTCCCTCCCACAACATGTGGGAATTCAAGATGGGATTTGGGTGGGGACACAGCTAAATCATATCATTCTGCCCTTGGCCCCTCCCAAATCTCACGTCCTCACATTTCAAAACCAGTCATGCCTTCTCAAGAGTCCCCCAAAGTCTTAAACTCATTTCAGCATTAATTCAAAAACCCACAGTCCAAAGTCTCATTCGAGACAAGGCAAGTCCTTTCCACCTATGAACCTGTAATATTAAAAGCAGGTTAGTTACTTCCTAGATGATGGGGGGGAACAGGCATTGGGTAAATACAGCCATTTCAAATGAGAGAAATTGGCCAAAACAAGAGGGCTACAGGGCTCATCCAAGTCCAAGATCCAGTGGGGCAGCCAAATCTTAAAGCTCGAAAATGATCTCCTTTGACTCCATGTCTCACATCCAGGTCATGCTGATGCAAGAGGTGGGTTCCCATGGTCTTGGGCAGCTCCACCTCTGTGATTTTGCAGGGTGCACCCTCCTTCCCAGCTGCTTGCATGGCCTGGTGTTGAGTGTCTGCAGCTTTTCCAGGCACACTGTGCAAGCTGTCAGTGGATCTACCATTCTGGGGTCTGGAGGATTGCAGCCTTCTTCTCACAACTCCAATAGGCAGTGCCCCAGTAGGGATTCTGTGTGGGGGCTCTGACCCCACATTTCCCTTCTGCACTCCCCTAGCAGAGGTTCTTCATGAGAGCCCCGCTGCTGCAAGCAAACTTCTGCCTGGATATCTAGGCATTTCCATACATCTTCTGAAATCTAGGTGGAGGTTCACAAACCTCAATTCTTGACTTCTGTGCACTCGCAGGCTCAACACCACATGTAATCTGCCAAGGCTTGAGGTTTGCAATCTCTGAAGCCACAGCCAGAGCTCTACATTGATCCCTTTCAGCCATGGCTGGAGCAGCTGGGACACAAGGCACCAAGTCCCTAGGCTGCACACAGCACAGGAATCCTGGGCCCAGATCACAAAACCACTTTTTTCTCCTAGACCTCTGGGCCTGTGATGGGAGGGGCTGCCATGAAGGTCTCTAACATGCCCTGGAGACATTTTCCCCATTGTCTTGGAGATTAACATTCAGCTCCTCATTACTTATGCAAATTTCTGCAGCTTGCTTGAATTTCTCCTCAGAAAATGGGTTTTTCTTTTCTATCACACTGTCAGGCTGCAAATTTTCTGAACGTTTATGCTCTGCTTTCCTCATAAACTGAATGTCCTTAAAAACACCCAAGTCACCTCTTGAATGCTTTGCTGCTAAGAAATTTCTTCCACCAGATACCCTAAATCATCTCTCTCAAGTTCAAAGTTCCATGAATCTCTAGGGCAGGGGTGAAATGCTTCCAGTCTCTTTGCTATAGCATAACAAGTGTCACCTTTTCATCAATTCCCAACAAGTTCCTAATCTCCATCTGAGACCAACTCAGCCTGGACCTTATTATTTATATCACTATCAGCAGTTTTATCAAAACCATTCAATAAGTCTCTAGGAAGTTCCAAACTTTCCCATATCTTCCTCTCTTTTTCTAAGCCCTCCAACTGTTCCTGCCTCTGCCTATTACCCAGTTCTAAAGTTGCCTCTACATTTTTGGTTATCTTTTCAGCAACACCCCACTCTTGGTACCAATTCACTGTATTAGTCCGTTTTTACGCTGCTGATAAAGACATACCTGAGACTAGGCAATTTATGAAAATAGAGATTTAATTGGACTTGCAGTTTCATGTGGCTGGGGAAGCCTCAAAATCATGGGGGAAGGCAAGGAGGAGCAAGTCATGTCTTACATGGATGGCAGCAGCCAAAAAGACAGAGCTTATGCAGGTGAACTCTTCATTTTAAAAATTCAGATCTCATGAGACTTTTTCACTATCATGAGAACAGCATGGGAAAGACTTGCTCCCATGATTCAATTACCTACCACTGGGTCCCTCACACAACATGGGGGAATTCAAGATGAGATTTGGGTGGGGACACAGCCAAACCATAATACCACCCAAATCTCATGTTGAATTTTAATCCTTGATGTTGGAGGAAGAGACTAATGGGTGGTGATTGGATCATGGGGGCAGATTTCCCTCTTTCTGTTCTCATGATAGTGAGTGAGTCTTCATAAGATCTGGTTGTTTAAAAGTGTGTAGCATCCACAGTTCCTAACACAGAGAAATGACAAATGCTTGAGACAATAGACACTCCAATTATGCTAATTTGATCATTACATATTATATCCCTGTATGAAAACATCACATACACCCTGTAAATATATACACCTATTATGGACTCATAATAATTAAAAATTAAATGAAGAATTAACTTCAAAATAAGACACTGTACCCAGGTCATTGAAATGTGAATTATTTTAGACTTTCAAACCAAATGAAAGGTAAGATCTCATTCTATCTAAAAAACTACAGAACATCAAAGGAATAAATGCTGCTCAATCTCAATTTTTGGTAGTTAACAAAGCCAAGTAAACCCAATAAAGAAAATCAGCCAATCACAGCTAAGAGTGGAGATGAAAATATAACATAGGACACTATTATCTCAAATTCAACAATAGACTATTTTTAAATACCCTCATAAGCAAGCATTGCATTCTGCAGAAATTAAAAATAACACAGCTTACTCTTGGGAAAGCCACTGATTCTTGTTAACACATAAATAGGTTAAATAAGAGCTGTTACCCACATCACAATATCATGAGATTAAATGCCTCCACATTTAACTTCTTCTCCTAACATAAAGTAAAAATAAATATCTTAATGGATTACAATAAAAATGATAGCTTAAAAACCTGATAGGGAACATCTTTCTTAAACTGCGTTATTAGCATACTTAAGGATAAATGCCTCCGGCATCTCCACCACTAGGATTATTATTTGAATGTTTCAGTCTGTACTTGCAGAAAAAAAATGTTAAGTTGCAAATGGTCTACATAAATAAAATTATTGTTTACAAACATTTGAGTCTCTCTTTGAAAAATCCAAAGGGATCAACTGACAAGATTAAGACACCTGGTTGCAAAATAAGTATATTCAATATTAAGAAAAAAAATCCCCCTACAATAACAACAAAACTTTGTATAACTTACAAATCAACCTAAGCACAGAAGTGGTTCACCCACCTAAACGAGAAGGAGCACTCTAGTGAGTTACATAAAAAATGTGAGCATCACAGGGAGGGGCTACATTTTCCAATTTTAAAAATAACATTTTAAAAATGTCAATTATTTTCAAATTAATCTACAATGTAATACAAATTAAATAAAAATTTGAATATGGTTTTATTTGGAACATGGAAAAATGGTCATAAAGTTGTTCTACTGGCAAGTTGAACAACCTAATAACACAGACAATATTGTGAAAATCATCTCAGATCTGCCTCTTCTGACTATTCCTCATCTCCCTAGAGAATCACCAGACTCAGAGGAATTTTGGGGATGTTGGAAAAACCATCCATGGGACAGACAGTCCTCTTGTTCTCAAATGTTACAAAAAGAATCAGTTCAGACTCGTTTCAGTTTCTTGAATCTGGTTTAACAAGAATCTGAGTTGCTGTCAAGAGTTTCTTATAAATATAGGTTTGAAAATTGCAAATAATATATAAGTTAAATATAAACACACTATGAACATTTCAAGTCTAATTCCAGGAAAATATTTTACTACCATAATAGTTTCAGTGGGTCAAGTTTCCCTGATCTTGTTAAATGATAAAAAAGATATTTGACAAATTTCAGCATTTTCTTCACAGAAAAAAACTAGACATAGAAATAAGATTTTGTTCACAGGAAAAACTGAACACATTAGAATTCAGTATACAACATTGTAATTAACAGAGAAACACTAGTAAAATTCTAATTAGTGTCAAGAGCAAGAAAACTGTAAGCCAACATTGTTTCTGGGGGTCTTAGCTAATACAATGGAAAAAAAGGAAATAAATAGACTACATAAATCGAAAAATAAACCCCAAAATGGTCATCATTTCTATTTAATTTGTCACTTGGAATTCTAAAAAAACGATTAAAGAACGTTTGCCAATAAGATACCTCCATGATGTGTCCAGATAAAGCGTGATGTTCACAAGTTAATGGCTCTCCCACATATTAACGAGATCTGGAGAGCTGGTGTATGTGTGGAATTTAAAGTCGTTGGGTGTCTAAAACTGACAAGCAGAGTGTGAAGCAAGCAGAAAATATGGAGAGGAAGAAAGAATGGGCTATGCCAATAAACTCCAAGTGGAGGATTTTAAGAAGGGGTCTAGGAAAAGGCTGCACAGAGACTGAGAGAAAGATGTCCCAAGGCGTGGAGACCACACCAGTGTTCCTCACAGGCCCCCCAGGGTAGGGGCCGTGGTGGATGCAGAGCCAGCCGCTGGGCTCTGAAGTCCATTTGCTGGTGGCACTGTGGCCATTTGTCCGTGGCCTGCTCCTTACCCTTGGCTGAGCTTGGCAGGAACGGCGAGACAGGCCTGCTCTTGCCAGCTTCCCTACCCTCACTCGTTCACTGCGCTCAGACTCCCTGGTTCTGACATCTCTCTCAGCTCTCTCTGACTCTGTCCCAGATTTTCCCTCATACAGATAGTTCTAATAAAATCTTTTCTTGTTTATTCCTCTTGGCATTTGTTTCTCAGAGGACCTGAACTTTTGCATAATTAAAATGTCCTGCTGTGTTTCAGTTTAACGAAACAGGATAATTTAAAAAATAATAATAATGAAAGGACCCAAAGCTTTCACTGACAACAGGATCTCAAACTTAGTAGAGCAAGGAGCTGTGGGCAATGTTGTCTTGGAAAGGATGCGGGGGCCCACATTTCCTGGAACTCTGGCAGAACAATAAGGGAGGCCCAGTCCAGTGTCCAACTACAGGGCTCAGAGGAGGAGCTGGTTTCAGAGACTTCAGTATTGTGAGGTTTCCCTCTGAGCCCCTGAGCCTCCTGTCCTTGGGGCAGAGGTGGTTGAATAAACCTAAGTTTGGAGATTTGTAAGATTAAGGGGTACAGGAATTTAAGAGCATTGCTCCTTGCAATATAAAATGTAGATAGAATCAGAAGAGTAAATTCGCTGAGGAATGAGGCTGGGGGTGTGAAGGCACAGCCTCAGGGGAATTGGCTTTGAGACTGGAGGACAGATGTGGATAGGCAGAGGCATAGTGCAGTGGACCCTCCAGACAATCCCAGGCCATGGCAAGGTGTAACCAGTAGTGATGGCCGCAGATGACAGAGGCAGGTAAAGACAGAGGTCTTCCCGGAAAAGACCAAGGCAGTGAGTAAGACTAAGGGGCATTTAAGAGAAGCTTGACAAATGGGTCAAATCTTTCAGCCAAATGTGGAAGCAGGAACCCTCCCCCACAGATGAGGAAGTCCCAGATGAAGACAGATTGATTCTTGCAGGAAGATAACGTTCTGCTTCCAATATGACACTCAGTCATGTGCTTCTTCTGGCTTTTGCTGGTCATATGTAATGATGGTAATATCAGTTATTTCAGTCTATTCTCATGTAAATCACTCCTAGAAATCTTAAAGAGATTTAGTCCTATAATCTCTCATCAAAAGTTCTCATAAAATTGAAATTCTGACTTTTTCCTTTGTAAGTAGAGTGAAAGCTAGAACTGACCTTGATTCTTAAGTTCAAAATGCAAGCATTTGAAACATTTCTAAGAGGAACGGAAGGGAAAAATGCACTTTGATGGCACCCTAATTTTATTTCTCAAGTTTTTATAAACAAACAATTGGTACATAGGCAAACAAACTCAAGCTTTCAAAATGCCAACAAAATCTGAACATTTCCCGTGGCCTTCCAAAAATACCTAAATTATTCTTAAAACAACAGACATAATATAAATTTGATATATTTTGTTTTTGTTTTTAAAATTCAATTAATATGAATATAGCTTTTCTCACATTTTTTAACTTGAGGTAAATACACTTTTGCTTCCTAAATGCAAGTATAACCACGAATTTCAACTAAAGTTTATACAACACAGAAATTCAGGAAAATCCAGGTCCTAGAGGTGAAAATTAGAAATCCGTGACCTAACGCACCTTTACAAAATTTATTTGTTTACATCCAAATATTTGAGCTGTAAGCTATGCTGTGTAACAGAACAGGATTTTTCCACTGTTTGCCATGAGATAAATGCCTCCAAGAGTCTTTACCATGATTTCTAGAACACCAGTGGATTAGGAGTAGCTGATGCCAGAAATGCAAGCTGGACTCTGTCACCTCCAGCAAATGGATGGAGAGAGAACTCCAGGTCTCGGAGGTGTTTCTCTTCCTCCTAGGTGGAGAAGAGCTTAGGGCTCTCTCAGTGTTTCACAGAGATTGCACTGTGTGCAGTGCCTTATGTGTTACTCTGCAGAAGTGTAGGTTCTATCCTGCGAGGCCATGATGTAGAGTTTGACCAGATCATTGTTGCCATGACTTCCATTTCAAAGAAAGTGAAGACTGGTAGGAGGTGCAAGGTGGCCACTGGAGATGAGTGAGTCAGACTGTGTGGAGAAAAGTGGATTGTCATCAAAAGGACACTTGAGGGTAGGGTCTTGATTTCCAAGAGCCACTGGCTTCCAGAGGTTCAAGCGGCATCACTGTGGATGGAATGGTAACCTTGTATCTAGTTTGACAAGGATGCTACCTGCGGCCACTACCACCTGAAGGGGACAGAGCAGCTTGTTGTCAAGACAATAGGTGGGTGAATACAGGATGGGGCCAGGAAAACAGTGTTGGAGGGCTCTCCTTGCCCCTCAGCTGCCTTTTCAGCACTGTGATGGCCATAAGCCCTGGGGAATTGTAGCTGGGTATCTCTCACAGAGTGTGTGTGGGGCGCCGTATTGTGGCACATTGTGGGAAAGGACCCCTGCCATCTCATGCAATACCAGTTGCTGCCAATAGCGTTACTTCATCTTTCTTTCTCCGAGACCTGGAGTTCTCTCTCCATCCGTTTGCTGGAGGTGACAGAGGCCAATTTCTGGCATCAGCTACTCCTAATTTATTCAAAATTAATAAGAAAGATGAAAAATTTTAATTTATAACATATAAACATACTTTTATATATGCTAGTATATAAAATATTTAATTTATAAAATATAAATATACATTTTTATATATGCTATATATAATTAATTAAATTATACTTTTTAAAAATCAAGAGATTATAAATTATAAAGATATACTTTTTATGTTAGTATATATAATATACTTTATAAGCACTATGCATTCATATATAAATCTATGTTTATATATAGAAAGTATACACCACCTGAATATTTTCTTCCTTAGCTCTTAAGGTTTCTCTGAACAAGGCAGGAATATGCAGGCTGCAGCTCACCACAAACCTCTATGGCTCTCTGCTCTCTTCTCAAACACGTGCGACCTGGTACCTTCCACACCCTCTTTCCTTTTGAGCCCAGCCCATGTCTTCAGGTGCATCTTCAACTGTTATTACCCATAAACCATCTTTTTGTCTAAAGGTAGGACAGTACTTTGGACACCCTCCTGAGAATGCTCCGCCTCCCTCAGGGCCTCCTCAAGGAAGGAGCTTCATTTCCCTACTGATTCACATTTTTAATTCAGGACTATGAGAGTAGACTTCTCCCACACTTACAGGATATTTTCTATGCCCTTTAATCTGGCTCCAAGCTTGTCAAGAAGTTAATATCCCCACTTGAATCAGCTGCTATATTATCTAATCTTTCTGGATTTGATTAGACACATTTTTAATAAAGCCGTCTTTAAGATATTCCTTTGAATCAAGAATAAATTTGTGAATCCAATTGTTTTAATAACAGCTTCCCAGATATTCCTCTATATCAATTTTGCTCACTTGATCAATATTCCTTGAGAATAGTTTTGTAACTAGCAACAAATTCACCTAACTCAACTCTAATGACAAGTTTTATTTCTTATGGGCTTCCAAAAAATGTCATGAAAGACTGTGTCACACGTTTTGTCGAAGGCAATACGATTGTGTCCAGAACATTTGCTGTTCTGTGCTCCATGATCTCATCCAAACAGGGGGGAGATCACCTGGACAGGTCTCACTTCCAGGGAATCCATGGGGGTCTTAGGTAACTTTGACCACTTCTCAAATTTCCTCCGAATAACCTACCTAACAATTTGCTCTAGAAATTTATCATGAATTAATGATAAAATATCAGTCAATAAATCCTGGGACCATGTACATTTGAAAATGAATGTGCCACCCATCCTAATGTCTTCTGGCACATCTATGCTGAAAGAGAAACCCCTCATCATAGGCGTTGAGACGCTTATTTGCATTAATTTTAAACAATTAGGAGATCTCTTGTGATCTCATCACTGGGTATAGGTTTCCGTTATTTTTCTAAGATACAAATTTTATTCTTTTTCTTGAAGTTTTAAAATTTCCCTTTCTAGAAACAAATAAAACAGATCTGATTTTTCCTTAATATTAAAATCATATTTTTTAAAAACATCTATTTGTTTAATGCTTCCCTTCCTACATAGGTAGAAGAAAAATCAGCCAATTTGTTTCCACTCGATTTTGAGTGTTAGCCTTCCTTCACTCTTCCTTAGGGTTGAAGTCATGCTTTTACAATATTCCAAAGATCAATCGTAGTGCTTTATTTTCAGGAGTTACCAATGGTCTCTGTCCATAAGTCTCATGATCCTATTCTCCTCTCAACCTTTGACAATCTTATTAATTATTTTATCTTAGATAGATGCCATTGCTGAACTCACCCAACAACTCTGTTCTTCCAAAAGTCTGGGAAATGTATTAGTTCATTTCCATACTGCTATGAAGAAATACCCAAGACTGAGTAATTTATAAAGAAAAAGAGGTTTAATAGACTCATAATTTCACATGGCTGGGGAGGCCTCACAATCATGCCAGAAGGTGAATGAGGAACAAAGTCACGTCCTACATGGCAGCAGACAAGAGAGCATGTGCCAGGGAACTGCCCTTTATAAAACCATCAGATCTCATGAGACTTGTTCACTATCAGGAGAACAGCACAGGAAAATCACACCCCCATGATTCAATTACCTCCCACTGGGTCCCTCCCATGACACATGGGGATTACAGGAGCTAAAATTCAAGATGAGATTTAGGTGGGGACACAACCAAACCATATCAGGGGAAAATAAAGCTAAAAAGCAAAATGTTAATCTCTAGGTCACATTTCACACACTCATAAAAAGAATCGCACGGGGATTATGGAGGGAGTCCAGGGTGGCCCAGCTCTAGGCTCCATCCACACTGTGACGAGGGCACATCTCCTTTTTATCTGTCTTTCTATTGGACTTCGTTTACTATTACTTTTAACGGAAAAATACATTCTATTTCTAGGGAAAGCAAGAACATTTCTTTCTCTTTATTTAGCCAGGGGCCCAATTTTAAAGAGTTGTTTCTAAAGGCTTTTCACCTTTCCTTATAACACCATGTTTAAGATAGGCTACGATCTGTGTGTGTGAGTGCCTATGTGTGTATGCGTGTATTCTTGGATATGTCTATGTGTCTGAATGTGCCTCCATGTGTGTCTCTGTGTATCTACACATGAGTGCATGCATGAACATGTGTATTCCTTTGTATGTATGTGCATGTATGTGTATGTGCATGTATATTTATGTGCATCTACGTGTGTGTGTACATGTGCATATGTGGATTCCTGTGTATGCATGTATGTGTCTGTGTGTGTGTGTGAGTGCATGTATGTGTATATATGTCTTCTTGGCTATATATTTGTGTGTCTGAATATGTCTCTGAGTGTGTCTTTGTGTGAATCTATATGTGAGTGCATGCTTGTGTATATATGTATTCCTGTGTCCTGTGTGTGTATATGTGCCTGTGTGTCTCTGTGTGTGTGAGAGAGTGCATATAGATGTATTGCTATGTATGCATTTGTGTGTTTGTGTGTATCTGTGTGTGTGTGTGTATTAGATAACATACCTGACAATGGTAAGTTCTTTCTCAGCCATCATTCTTTGAATGAGGCCTCTTCCGACCCCTGAGTCTAATGTTTCAACTCCCCCATTTCCCATCTTTTTCCCCACTTCCCTGTTCCTTTGTACTTGTCACTAACAAATAATCATTGATTTTGTGTATTGTCTTCCTCCCCCTTACAGCATAAGTGCCAATATGGAGAGGTTCATGTCTGATTTGTTTCCTGCTGTATTCCTGGAAACTTGAAGTGTGTGGGGCATGTAGTGGGGTTCTGGCATTATTTGCTGCTGGAAAATGCCTCAGTCCATCCGTGCTGTTGTGCTTCCTCCCTTCCCTGCCCGGCCCCGCAGCCCCTAGGCCTCACTTGCAAAGTCAACAGTGAAGACAGGGCCAGCAGGAACAGCCTTCTCTGCCTCACATGCACCTGTCCGCCATTGGGGAATGAAGAAGATTAGCTCCACCCCAAAGAATTAGAAACCCCATGGTTTTCTGTACCCCAAATCCAAAGGTGCCTCCCTGAATGACTGGAATGTTTGCAACACACCGATTTTCAGGTGGCTAGACCGAGAACTATGTTTGTGAGGTTAAGGTTTTATGTCTGAAGTTAAAGGTGTTCAGCAAACTATTATCTTAAATCCCTCTTGTGTAAAGGAAACAGTTTACTAATCTCGAACGTGACGGACTTCTAAGGCTGAGTCGTTCATGAATGTGCCAGGCTGTTCTCCTCTTTAGAGCTGCCATTGCGTTATATGGGAGCTTGGAGGCTGCTTTAATTAAAGTTATCTGAATAGAGCACAGTATGCCAGATGTTCATAATAAATATAATGTAGCTTATGTAATGTTATGCCATCATGGAATATATTGGAATGGTTGTGATTATCCATTATTACCCATAATAAATCTACATTTATTTCACTGTGTTTAGGCATTAAGCATTTCTCAACCACTATAAATTAGCTTAATATTTGAACTTTGCCTTTTGCTGAAGTTTTTCCAATAGAGATAATTAAAGAGCTCTTGTGGCAAATTTAGTTCACATTATTTCCATTAGAATTAAACATACACTTGGGATACTAGAGTCTGTGCTGTTGATGCTTATGATTGACATTTTGAAGTGCAAATGTCAGTTAAGCTTTTTTTTTTTTACCTCCATAGTCAAATGCTTTTTCAAATAATATTTTTGAATATACAAGGCTATTGAATATGTTCTGAATTAGAAGAGTTTGGCTTGAGAAATACTGAGCATCTAAAGGGCACTAACCTCTTTTACATCTGTGGACCAACACCTGCAGGGGAAGCTTGAGTAGGGAGGGCTGAAATGGAGCTGCAGAGTTTCTTCATAAGAAGGACTGGGCAGGAGCAGCCTCATTGGCAAAGTAGGTGGGGAGGGCAGTTGATTTTTCTGAAAGACGTACTTTCATAGCAAGCACACATGCCTTTAGATTTGGGGCGGGGGGAAATTGGGAGAGATAATGGCCACTATAGGTGAAGGTGGAAGTCCTCCAAGCCTGTATAAATTCCTGCTCTCCTTTCCTTGCAATAGACACGTTGACACGCCGATCCAGAGAGCCTTGCTTCCCCAACTCTGGAGCAGACCAGATGTCCACAGATGTAGAAGAGTCACACAGCGGACCCTGCTGTCTCCTTATCAATAATTAGCTGAATAATTAAGTGGTTTAAGTGTTAGTTTTGAGATGTCAATTAGACATTGGAGTGTGAATGCGAATGTGTTTAGAAAGAAGAGTTCAGAGTTCAGGGACATAAATTTGGGAATTACCAACATGCAGATGATTTTTGAGCCATGAGCCAAAAATGAGAGCATCACTATAGTGAGTGTCTGGGGAGAGTAAGAGAAGAAAGAGGCCTGGGCACCATCAAAGAGGGCTGAGAAGCTGTGATCAGTGAGAGAGAAACAAAAGAGGCAAAGACAGAGACAGAGACAGAAAATAGACAGAGACAGAGAGGTGGACAGAGAAACAGAAGGAGGGGGATGAAGAAATTCTCATTATATTTAAAAGAGAAATGTGAGGACTAACGAAAAGTGCATTTTTTACCAGATGTGCAAAGTGGTACAAGTGTGCACCTGAGTCAAGCCAAATCACTGAGCCTGATTTCTACTATGCCCTTCTAACCCTCTAACCCCAGGGAAAGGAGTTTGTGGTCTTGATGTTTTCTCTTCAAGAATGTGCATTACATAGTACTGTACTTTACAATGACCTTTTTTCTCCCCTAACATCTGGATGAGCTAACTTGGAAAATTCTTTATTAACAGCCAGAAATTATCAATCTTAAATGACATAACTCATTTTAAGTTTGAATTTAATAGCATTTTTGGTAGTTTTTGGTCATTTTCTGAGTAAACAAATCCCCCAAGTCAAAAGAAAATACTCATGCAACTGAGCAGCAGATTCCAGTACCCATCCCCAAACCAGGAGCTTCATAGACAAGTATGTTCACCCATTTCTGACCCACACTGAAGAAAAAGGATAAAACTATATGACATGTGCAATAGAATGAAATTGTGAGCTCACTTCATACAAAACTATTGGCCATGTGAAAGGACATTTGTGATAGGAAGAAGAAATAACAGGGAAGTGTATTTGAATCTAATTCTGACTGTGGCTTTAGTATGCCCTCACTAGCTGAGTTAGAAGGGAAGCCATACACACCTCCCTCCAAAATCAAAGTGAAAGTAGACAAATCATTTTGGAAGTCTAGGTTAATGCAAAATGGACATTTTTGTTCAAGAAATCAGCTGGGATCGGCAGGTCTTTCCCAGCTTAAATTTGAGTTGAATATCAAAAGAAAATTACAATCATTAAATGATTATTTGAAACTTATTATGGTAGAAGTATTATTTAAAGTGTATGGGCAGATCCTTAGAAAGTTCACAGATATTTTAGTGGCCTTTATTTCTAAAATTAGAACTATTAATAGAGCTATATGTTCATAGCAATAATTACTAATGATTTATAGTCTGTATGGTAATACCATTCATACATACACACACATGCATACTGAGAAAATGACAAAAATCAAATTAATAAAGTGATTGGTTGAGGTTGCACACCTATATTTATATATTCATATCTATCAACTTTTTCTCTTTGGAAACAGAAAGGTAAAATTGTAAAAAATCATATTATTCTTATATTGACAGCTTTTAAAGTATACCAATATTACTTCAGAGTCACAATCATCAGCAACGGTGTTGAAATTTTAAAACAATGTGCCCCCTGGGATCTCCATGAAAATTGCAAAATTCGATGCGTGACTCCTAAGGCTTTCATGTGTCCAAATAATTGCTAGACTTGGCCAAATCTGCACAGAATCTGAGGCCTGAGGATCCTGGCCCAGAGGCAACAAACTCTCTGATATCACAGACACTGCCCAAGGCCAGAATAGCTCCCCTCACCTCCTGTACCAGTTTCCTGTGTTGCTCTAATATGTTCCCACAAACTCGACGGCTGAAACCAGCACCCACTTCTCATCTTACAGTCGTGTAGCTCAGAAGTCCACATGGGGCTCCCTGGTTGTCAGGGGCCTACAGGACTGCTTCCTTCTGGAGGCTGTGGGGGAGAACCTGTTCCCTTTCCAGCTTCTAGAGGCCTTGGCTCCTGGCCCCACATAGCTCTGGCCTCGGCCTCCATCCTCTCATCTCTGGATGCCTGCGGAGCCTCTGGTTCCAACTCTCTGCTTCTCTCTCACAAGGACTGTAGAATTACATTAGCCCCCCTGCTGAATATTCCAGGATACTCTTCCCATCTCAAGATTTTCCTGATTCACATCTGCAAAGTCTCTCGTGATGTAAGGTAACGTATTCTCACGTCTTGAGAACTAGGGCATGGACATCTTTGAGAGGTCATTGTTCTGGCTCTTTCAATTCCCTAAGATTATTTTCATCCTCATGATTTCATTTTAAAATTAAAATTTAATGAGGCTCTTCGGACCTGTATTTAACTGAAGTTTGCTGTTTGTTAATAAAATTACCCGAATATTTAACACACAGAAAATGACTGCTTTATGAGTACAGAGAAATCTGAGATATTTGTTCTCTGATTTTATCTGGGATTTTAGATACTTATTAAACCAGTGGGCTACACAGTGTCTTCACTGTGTCCCAAAGGAGGAGCCTCAGTCACAGCCACCGTCACTCATTCACTCAATAGATGTTAGGTGGGCGCTCACTCTGGGGGCACCTGCACTCCAGGTGCCCAGGGTCAGTCAGTGGAAAACACTCTAGCATAGGGTTCACAATTGTGACGATCAATTTACCTGTCATCTAGACTGGATCAGGGGCTGCTCAGATATCAAATTACCCTTCATGTCTGCGTGTGCCTGTGACGGTGTTTCTGGATGATCAGCATTTGGGTCTCTGGACTCAGCCAGTCGGTTGTCCTCCCCAATATGGGTCGGCCTCCTCCAGTCCCTGGAGGCCTGAACAGAACAGAAAGGTGGAGAGAAAGGAGGACTTTGCTCCTTTCCTTTCTTCCTATCTGCTTCAGCTGGGGCCACAGTCTTCTCTGCCCTCATACTGGGGTTTACATCATCTGCATTCCTGTTTCTCACACTTTTGGACTGCCTGGAATTACACCAGGCTTTCCTGGGTGTTCATCCTGCAGGAGGTAAATTGTGTGTCTTCTGGTTCTCCAGAATTGCATGAGCCAATTTCTCATAAAAAATCTCCTTTTATTATTAAAAGGAATTAGCTCACACACTACACATATACACACACACATACACACGCAAGCACATGCACACTCGTATGTGTACATTTCTATGTACATGTATATTTCATATTTAAAATATATTAAATATATATATTTCTTATCTTAGAGTTGTGAAATACACATACATATTTCTTACCATTTCTGTTTCCCTGGAAAGCCTTATTACCACAATCAACATAATTTGTAAGTACATTTTGTAGGTTATTTGCAGAGGTTGACAAGGGCTCTGGAAAAAATCTCACATAGAGTGTCCAAAGGCAATTGGGAGTGAGGGAGGGACTGGGCTGAGCGAGAAGGACAGAGTTCTGCATATTGAAATGGAGGGATACTCCCTGAGGAGGTGGCAGCAGTGGGGTGACTGGAAGGAGGGGGTGGTGATTGAGAATGTGAGGGGGATGCATGCTCAGGCCAGCAAATGGTCAGTGCAAAGGCCCTGAGGCAGGAGTCAAGGACACTGGTGAAGCTACTTCAGAGTGAGAATCAGCAGTGTGGAGGAAGTAACACCAAAGAGGAAATGTGGGGAATCATCCCTCACCATGAGTCTGAGGTCTGCATTCGGCACCCTACCCGTGCCCGATGGGCTGAATCCCATGCCTATATCAATGCTCCTCTTCCCCTGGCTTCCTTCCAGCTTCCTATTCTCCTCACTTGTGCCCTGCAAGGCCCTCACCTGCCTGCCTCCCTCTGTGAAGCTCAGGGCTTCTCCACAGCAGCCCTCTCCACCACTCCCACCCCAGCCCCCGTGCAATCAGACACTCATTGCTAGCCCAGCCATTCCCCAATTCCCTGGAGTTTTCCCTCCCCGCTACTCATGCCTTTTGTGAAGAATCATTTTATTAAACCTCTTCAAATTATTCCAATCTGAGCATAGCCTCTGAATCTTGCTGTGACCTCAGCGGATATGGGTGACAGCACACAAGTCTCTGTAGGGCTTGGCTTTCCTCTGAGGATTGGGAGCCATGCCCCTGGAAGCCCGGACCTGACAGGACCTCACTGACTTCTACTGAGGGTTCCTCTCAGAGAAGAGACTCTGTAGGACCAGGCAGATGGAGGGTGACAGCCAGGGTGGGGGCCGGAGATCAGTTCAGAGGCTGCTGCTGTGATGGTGGCTGGGGCTGGGGAGAGCTGTGGGGTTGAAGGAGCCTGGAGTCTGCATGTGTTTGAAGTGAAGCCTAATCTAAGGATTTAGAGGTAGGTGTGAGAGAAGGGGAGATGCTACCAAGATTGCTGCCGTGGGCAACTAGAAGGTAAAATTGCCATCAGTTGACGTGGGGAAGATGGCAGATGGGGCACGTGTTGGGGAAGATGAAGGGCACAGGCTTGGACTTCTTGAGTTTGGGATACCCAATCCCCAGGGTATCCTGCTTCACCCACTGCTTCACCCACTGCTCCTTCCCACTGAGGCTCTGGGGTGGCCACACTGGCCCCTGCTGTGTCCCGGACTGCATTGGCTGGAGCCTGTGGGTCTATCATTCCCACTGCCCAAGTGGCTGTCTCTTTCTCTACATTTTAAAAGTTACTCAACTGGCACTTTCTTATGGTGATTTCTCCTTTCCAGCCTATTTAAAATTGTATTCTCTTTTCATAACTCCTTAGCCCCTATTCTTGCTGAAATGTTCTTAAAACTCTTAACACTGTCTAATATATAACGTGTATTTTCCTGACATATTATGCTTATTCTGTTTCTCTCCTCCACCAGCTAAGTATCATGAGAGTAGGGTTTTTCTTTTTGGTTTCTCAAATCATTTTTCCTCTCTGGCTGGACTCATGACCAGACACTCAGGAGATGCTCAATGAATATTTATTGAAGAAATGAACAAGTAAAGGCTGTGGCTGTCTTATTATTCATAGTCTTCTGAAAACAGATTAATTCCATCAATTAAACAATCTTGAATGTGCCCCACCTAAGTGCCCTCCCAAGCTAAGCACTGGCAATTGCAAAATAAATAAGACAGAGTCCTTGCCGTCTTGGATTTGGTGTTCTGTGCAAACATGTTAAAGAGAAAGCATTCCGTGGGACTGTCTTTAATTTTTCTGCATCCTTTGATTTCTCTCAAGCTTCATCTGCCTGCTAATATTGAAGCCATGTGCCTCCAGGAGAGAACTAAAACATTCTCCAGATGTTCTTGTCAATTTTGGCGGCAATCATATTTTTATCCAATTTGAACATATTTTTCTTGATTAATACAAGAAGCCCTAAGTAGAGATTCTCAAAATTTACTTAACAGCTGCACAATCTTGTGAGATAAGATCATGAGCAGAATATGCTTATTCCAAGTGGAAGGATTATATTGTTCTTTTCCATTCACCCCCTGTATCATTTTTATTGAGGTTCAAAGCATTTGGGTTTAAAATTCTTCGCTTCTCTCATCGCTGGTGTGAAGAGAATGCTTTCAGAAATGGATCAAGCACGCTGTCAAATCTGAGAAGCCAGAGGCACCAGAGCCTCATCGATAATTTGGTTGGGTTTGAATCAGGTAGAGGGAATGCTTGCGGTGTCCAGAGTACCTGCTGGAGATCAGACAGTAGCTCCCACCACAGAGTGGAGCTGAGCTGGACTTTCAACAGTTTCCGAGAGTCCCAATACACTGCCTACCCAAATAAGACACTGTTGATGGTAGCAACACTGAGGAAGCTCCCAGGAAATACATAATGGTTTGCAGATATTAAAATAGAATTGTCACCTACATTATTTAAAGTGATATCTGGGCTGCATGTGATGGCTCATGCCCATAATCCCAGCACTTTGGGAGGCCGAGATGGGCAGATTGCCTGAGATCAGGGATTCAAGACCATCATGGGCAACATGGTAAAAACCCCATCTTTACTAAAAATACAAAAAATTAGCTGAGCGTGGTGGTATGTGTCTGTAGTCTCAGCTACTTGGGACATTGAGGCGTGAGAATTGCTTGAGCCTGGCAAAGGGAGGTAGCAGTGAGCCTTGAGGTGAGATTGCACCACTGCACTCCAGCCTAGACAACAGAACCAAGCCCCGTCTCAAAAAAAAAGTGGTATCTGTCTACTTTACAATCAAAGGCCAAAAGATGAAAACCCATATACAGCCAATAACCACACATTTCTTGACCAGTAAAAATCAGTATATTTGTCTCCTCTTGGGCGCCCAAACCACTTTCAGGAGAAATGATGGGGAGGAAGCGGCAGAGGCCACATTTGGGGCTGAGTGCCTGAGTTGGCTGTTTCATTTCACAGCAGGAAGATACTAGGTAAACTTCTAGGAAGTGATTTTTGGAAACAACACATTTGGTAATTAATGCTTACCTCCTTCACGCTTTCACGCTTTCAGAGGTGAGTGCTCTAGAATGGTGAAGGACCTGAATACATTCTCCTTCAACCCACAGGTGATGGAGCTGCATTTCTCCATACATTTTATGTTATGTAAAGATTATGTATTCAGCAAAAACTAAACAGGAAATTTGGGAACACACTTAACATTATTTACATTAAAAATTATTTTCTGTCCTATTTTTTGCTTGCTGAGTTCCAGTGTTGAGTTACTTGCCAATGAGCTAAACTCAAATACTATGAGAAGAGAAAAAAGTAAAACAACAGGAGATAAAATCTGCTAAATTTGGAAAGGTAGAGAGGAAGTGAAAAAATATCACACATTTAGTAGATATTTCACGTACAAAAATTTATAAAAACCAATAAGCTATGAAACTTGCTGTCGCTGAAATAAAAGATATATGTAAATAAAGCATTTTCAAAAATAGGTCATTGCAACAGTAGGTAGTAGATTACAAAGAACTGCACAGTCAAAATCTGTATGCAAAGTTATTATAATGCTAGTAAGTCATATTTATATTTTAAATTTTGCAGTTATTCATATGAAAAATAGCATACAATTTAAACCAGAGCAGAAAGAGAAAATAAGAGATTGGCACCAGTTGTTGTGGTCTCCATTGCCAGACTGTGCCCCAGGGCACAGATGATGCCAGGAGTCCAAGGGGTAGGATTAAGGCCAGGATGTACCCCAGTTGTGAGCGTTGCTCCCAGACTTCTGCTTAAGGATGAAAGAGACAAGATCATCAACCATTTGCTGGAAGTGCAGCAATCCATGTTTCCCACCATTCTGAAGCTCTGCTCAGGATGACCCAATGCAACTCAATCTAGGGATAAACACTGAAGATAGCCACTGTATCTTGAAAGTTAAATATCAATTTTCATTTTGCTGCTGTCCAAAACCATATATTGGTTTTTAAAACATGACTACTTTTTGTAATATGTACTTTAGAAAGCTTGATAATGTATTAAATGCAACCCAAACTAGACTAGGACTGACAGCTAAGAGCTATGCTTTTAACTTGCATTTCACAGGGCAATATTCTATTATTACACAGTAAGGTATTTCTCAGAACTCTGCAGGCTGATGTACTGGGCCGGGCTTTGCTTTTGGAGGCATTTGTATCTATGCCACATCTTCCTAAAGCCCACCTGTCCACGTTTCCTCCGCTAGCCTCCTTTTTGATGCTCACTTATGGTGGAAGCCTGCCCTTGCCTCTAGGGGCTGCTTTGAAAACATCCAGCTCAACTGGGGAATGGTGTTTGCTTTTTTGACTCAGATGCCCTTGATTCAGTGGAGTCATCTGCTAATTTTCCATTGTAAATGGCCTGGTTTTCCCAATTTTTTCTGTTGTAGGTTGAATGGTGCACCACCTAAAGATATGTTTATATCCTACCCTCTGGAACCTGTGCATGCGACCTGATTTGGAAAGAGGGTCATTGCAGATGCCATTAGCATCAAGTTAAGAGGAGATCCTCCTGGATGAGGTCAGGTCCTACATCTAATGACTGGTGTCCTCACAAGAAGGCACATGTGAAGACACAGGGACAGAGAGACACATTGGGATGACACCCTGTGCTGATGAAGGCAGGTACTGAGTGGTGCACCTGCAAGGCAAGACACAGCACCAAGGACTGTCACAGACACTGGAAGATGGAAGAGGCACTGGGTTTATTCCTTGGAGCCTGCAGCAGGATCCAACCTGCTGACATCTTGATTTTGGACCTCTGGCCTCCAGAACTGTGAGAAAATAGGTTTCTGTGGTTTTAAGCTACCCTAGTTGTTATAGCAGCCACAGGATGCTAGCAGACTCCTTAGAGAGCTGCTCACTCTGGCTGCTCTGCAGAGCTGCAGTGGCACCAGGAGGGAACACTTCCATTCCAAAGGGAAAGGGTTCTCCCAGGCTGCAAGGATCAGACACACATGGAAGTGAGGACTTCCAGGGAAAAAGGGGGCAAGTTGTTTGCTGGGGAGAATAAAAGGGGAAGTGCCGTATTCCATAGATGTGTAATGGAGGAAAATGTTGCTTGCGATGTAGTAAGGGAGGAAAAAGTCATAGAGGAAGAGCACAATTTTCCCTTTAAGCTGAAAAATAAGTCAAAACAGTATCATCACATAAGATTAACATCTTCTATAAGATGTTCATTTTTGGCTGGGCGCGGTGGCTCATGCCTAGAATCCCAGCACTTTGGGAGGCTGAGGTGGGTGGATCACCAGCCTGGCTCACATGATGAAACCCTGTCTCTATTAAAAATACAAAAATTAGCCGGGTGTGGTCATGGGTGCCTGTAATCCCAGCTACTTGGGAGGCTGAGGCAGGAGAATTGCTTGAACCTAGGAAGCGGAGGTTATAGTGAGCCGTGATCGCACCACTGGACTCCAGCCTGTGAGACAAGAGCGAGACTTAGTCTCAAAAAAACAAAAAAAAGATTAACATATTTTATAAGATGTTCATTTTTATAATCTGAGAACCAAAGAAGAAAATGGGAAAAATTATGATTTTTTAATAAAAAAATCACATTTTTTTTTTGCTTTCAAATGCTTTTTGGATTATTATACATAGAAAAAATTTCCTTGCAATTACACATAGTGGATTATTTTTATAGCTCTATTATGCTAAATGTACAATTAATCTGAAACCTGTGACTAAAACATGAAAAGTAAAGGATGTGTCAAGTGTCACTGGGGACTACAGCAGATTGTGGTCATTACATTCATACTATTAAAATATTATCATGTATTGAGTACAGCCCCTTGATATTTCACTGTGTGTTTTCTTTTGCAAATTAAATTAAATTGGAATAATATTGATGACATTCTTTTGGCCTGAGCTGCTCATCAGAAATCTTTTTTCTAATTCTGATTATCCCCCCGATTAATTAATGTGAAAAATGTGAAATTCACAAGCATCTACTCTCCTCAAATCCCTTCTCAGTCAGAGGAAAAATGAAGCCCTCCCCTGCCTGCTCTACAATCCACCTCTGCCTCTGCCAGAGATGTTGAGGATAAAGCAATCACGTGTGGAATTCTCAGGGCTTCTCAGAAGTAATCTAATTTTCGTACTTAGAAGGTTTACTTCGAAGATAAAGGAAACTCAAATTCCTGTGAAGTGTTGCAAGATTCTCAGAAGAAAGGCAGCAGGTGCATTTGCTGACTCTCACCCTGTGTATTAATATGCGGGGGAGTTAAATTCAAGTGCACCCGTCTTTATTGTAAAGCACAGTAAAAAGTTCTTTCCCTTTAAGATATGCGGTTTGTCTTGCGACTGCGCCAAGTAAGTTAATCCTCTGGTTACTAATATTACTAAATTTCATTTGAAATAAAGGCGGTGGAGCAGGCTCTGGCTATGGATTTTATAGCATTGTTACCGAAATTTGTTTGTGAGATCCATCTAAAAATAGAAACCAGAAGAAGCAGATGCTTACCTTTTGGTAACTTTGTTGTCAAAAAATGTCACAAGGGGCAGGGCATGGTGGCTCATGCCTGTAATCCCAGCACTTTGGGAGGCCGAGGTGGGCAGATCAGGAGATCAGGAGATCGAGACCATCCTGGCCAACATGGTGAAACCCCGTCTCTACTAAAATACAAAAAATTAGCCAAGCATGCTGGCAAGAGTCTGTAGTCCCAGCTACTTGGGAGGCTGAGACGGGGGAATCACTTGAACCCAGTAGACGGAAGTTGCAGTGAGCCCAGATTGCACCACTGCAATCCAGTCTGGTGTCAGAGCAAGACTCTGTCTAAAAAAAAAAAAAATGCCACCAGGAGGCCCTGCTGGGGTTGTCCTCTGGACAGTATGGGCATTTGCATTGGAATGGTCATCTGTTCACTTCCAAACACTTGCCCTGTCCAGAACAGAGGCAACCTCCTCTTTCGTTTCTGGGTCACCTTCCCACTGACTCACTGACTTCAGCCTGGCCCCGAGCCTTGCTGCTTCTGAATCAATCCCAGTCTGATGGCCATAGCTTGCCCATCTGTCCTCTTTCTCTTGTTATTCACCCAACTCAAGAAACCTTTCATGTACCCCTCCTTCTATTCATCATCTAAAGGCTTTCCTAGCCTCTCTGAGCATCACAGAAAATACTCAGCTTCCTTCTTGGGTAGGTAATGGTGCCTCAGGTCACTCTATTCCATCAGTGCTCTTTCCAATCCAGCCTGAGCCCAGCCTCACCACCTAGGGTCATGCAGATGACATGGGCTGTCTGATCCAGCCCACCCCAACAGTGGTCTTGTTGGACCCACCTCATCCCTCCGTCCTGAGCCACACTACTTTGTGGAACTTTGGCCTCAGGATCTTTCAAGGTAAGAGCTGCCTCTTGTTTTAAATACTTTAGGAACAGATTATAGAGACAAGTGCATAGGAATGATTTACAGAACAGGACGATGCTGGTACAAGAGCAGGCTCTTCTGCCCTCTATACCACAGAACCAGGACACGTGCTTTCTCACTCTGTGCTAGTATTTTGATCACAGAAATCAACATGTAATAAAAATGGTAGAGAAATTTCCGAACAAACTCTAGGGAAGTTTCCAGTGTAAATTTTAGTCATCCTGAGCCAAATTATATTGTAAATTACACGTAATGGATAATAAGACATAAAAAGTAAGTTTCCAGTGTAAACTTTAGTCACCTTGAGCCAAATTCTATTGTAAATTACACATAATGGATAATAAGACATAAAAAGTAATAATTGAGGGAGTAAATAGAAGACTATACACACCACGCATCTATAAACTTGAAAAAAGTTTCGTATCCAAATGACTTGCTTAGTGTCACTGTACTTAAAATATTACTGAACAAAGTCTAAATTAAAAGTGCGTTTTATTAGTAGACAGAGGCATAAGCACACACACACACATGTCCACACATATACACAGACTCCAAATATTTGAAGAAAATTTAAAATATTAAACATGAAAATGACCACTTATGTAGAGCAGCAACACCCAGTTTGTGCACATGTTACCGAGTGCTACCAGCAGGGTTAGCCCAAGGGGACAGTGTGAAAAGAAAAATCAAAGTGTGCTTTTGGTGCCTCCTACCTCCTGAGTCAAATTTTTTTTTTCCAGGCCAATTCCATTGCTTTATTTTTTTTTCCTTTCTGCTGCTATCAGCTAAATTCTTCTAATGAGGAAACCTAATCTCTTTCCAACTGTTTTCTCAAACTTTAGGACATTCCTCTAGGATCAGTGCCATGGACCCCATTGCCTGTAAAGTATTGCTTGAGCTCACCCTCATGGATATAATCCTGTCTCCTTCTCAGTTCTATCACATTCTATCAGAGAACATCAATGGGAAGCAACATTGAGGTTCAGGCAGGCACTTTGTAGTCCAAAAGATCTTGTTTTAAATTCACATCAACAATCTACCAGTGGGGACAGTGCAGATAAGTTGCTTAAACTGTAGGCACTTTCATTTTCTAACTGTACATGGATGATAGTAATGTCTAACTTAGATTGTTCTTATGATAATTCACTGAGGCAGGGTACATAAAACATTTAACACAGTGCCCAACATATCATAAGCCCTTGGTTATCGTCTTATGTAATTACTGTGTTGTTATGACATATATTTCTCATTCAAATTACAGTTCATTGTCTCTCTGTCTAGATTATTTTTATTAGACTCTTAAAACTCTTTGAAAACAAGGCCTGTGGCTGGTTGTCCTTTATGTCTACTTAAGCATGCACCCGCTGCTTTTTGAGTGAATGTATGT
The DNA here is from genome assembly GCF_028885655.2 of Pongo abelii. Lineage (NCBI taxonomy): Eukaryota > Metazoa > Chordata > Mammalia > Primates > Hominidae > Pongo > Pongo abelii. The sequence goes on from NC_071989.2 coordinate 4,437,034, forward strand.
TGTATAACATGGCATGACATGGTGGTAAGAGAGCCTCCCTTGGAGAAATAGGGGAAAAGAGACCTGATGATCCACCTCAAGTACGCTGTTCTTCCCCGAATTAGAACCACAGAGCCTGAATAGGCTAGAGCATGTCCCGGAGGCCTCATGGCAAGAATGGCAAGTGCTCTCTGTCTGCACTTGTATGAGCTTTATTTCGCTAGCCAACACCTAACATAAAAGTAACTAACTGCAGTGTTAAGATCCTACATGAGTTCAAATCTTTCCCATAAACATTTTTTTCTTGAAGTCATATTGTTCATTTCAGACTTCTTATTCAGAATTCCTAATTGAGAGTACCTCTGAATCACCAGACACGATGAGTATGAGTATAGGCAAAGGAGGGCATGCAACTGAGAAAGGTTAAGACTTAGCTGCATGAAGAAAATGGGGCTGTTCATCTGTGCAGCGTACCTGCCCTAATCGTTAGCCATTTCTGCTTAACTACCCCTTCCCCAAACTCATTGGCTTAAATGGCAGTTATTATTTTTTTCACCTTTGTTTATGTGTCCCTGGGGAAGGGTTGATATAGGCTGGACTCAGCTGGTTGAATCTTCTGTGCATCAGCTGGATCTGGAATTTCCCCGGGCATCTGGTTTAGATCTGTTTCAAATATGTCCATCATGGGCATAGGCTGAAAGTGTGGTAGGGGGCACCATGCTTTTCTTATGAAAATGGCATCCACTTGCATTGACTCCACTCACATCCCACTAACCCCAGCAAGTCAGAGGCTGGACACAGACCAAGAAGGGGAAGGCATATTTTCTCCATGCAAAGGAGATGCAAAGCAAATGGCAAAGCAAAAAAAAAAAAAAAAAAAAAAAGGAATATGCAGCTTGGAAGGGGTGAGATGGTGACTATTTCTGAACAAGAACCAAAGCTGCAAAGCTGCCACATGTCCCAAGATTCTACTGTACAAACACTAAGCATAATCAGCCTTGAGCATCAAAAAATGCAAGAAAATTACCTGTAAACTAAAGGGCTGCTTTCAATGTATGACAAAGAATGTCTCTGACAAATTTAGAGTGCCATTTTCTCCTTTGGTTTATGTTTTCACATGAAGACATTTTGAATTCTATTCTTCTAAACATAAAGAAGATATAATTTTACACAATCTGTTTTTTATTTAGATTTTTAATGATTTTATATTAAATTTTTTTATTTGCAGATAATGTTCAATGGACTTGAGTTTTATGTAGGAGATTAAGTTCTCTTATAGTTAAATATTGAAGTAAATTCATTTGAATCTTGATTGAGACATTGTGAAGGAGCTAGGGAGTTGCATACCACAAGGTTGGATTAATGTAAATTGATTTGTCCAAGGTTATTTGTTTAGATAATGGAGGTAATAGAATGAGGGCCCTAGGTCTCAGGGAACTGAAGCTCTGAGACATCCCATCCTGTCATCATGTTCAAAGCAAGTTCACATCAGGGCAGACTCCATTTAGGCAGGGAAAATTCAATTAGGATCTTTCTGTGGACTGAAGACTCCCACGGGGAATCGGGGTAGAAATATGGAGAGCTTGTTGTCTTAACAAAATATATGCTAACAAATGACGTTTTTGGCCCTGTCTTGGGCTCTCTCTTGTGTATGTGCGTGTGTGTTTGTGTTTTCTGGCATATTAATATAATGCAGTTTATGAAGAAAAGTAAGTTGTATTTTTAAAGTCTATCATTTAAATGATTTTGCATATGTCTCTTCCTACTTAAAAAATAATGAGTTATATTTTCAATGAAGGGCCCCTCCAGCATTTCCTAGTGTATGAATTATTCTTTTATGTATTCAGATATGGATCAAATCATATTGTCCCAAATCTAATCATGGACTTAAAGATCTGCTGTCATTCTATACCTCTGACATACGTAATAGTCCTGCTTCTTAATTTGATAATGGATAATTTGTGTCTGTGTGTGTTTGTGTGTGTGTGTGTATGTACACACGAACTTAATATCAATCCTAAATCAAATAAGAGCCGACACAGTGGCTCATGCCTATAATCCCATCCCAGCACTTTGGAAGGTAGAGGATGGAGGATTGCTTGGACCCAGGAGTTCAAGACCAGCTTGTGCAACAAGGTGAGACTCCATCTCTATAAAAAAATTATAGCTGGGTGTGGTGGGTGCACTTGTGGTTTCAACTACTTGAGAGGCAGAGGTGGGAGGGTCACTTGAGCCTGGGAGTTTGAGACTGCAGTGGTCCATGATTGCACCACAGAACCCCAACCTGGGTGTCAGAGTAAGACCCTGTCTCTAAAAATAAATAATAATAATTATTAATAATAAACCAGAAATAGTTTCTGAAAGTAAATAAAAGAAAACAGTAAACCTGCAAGAGTGAAGTGCATTTTTCCCCCGTAATCTGTAATTTTAGAGATCACAGAAGGTTTTTTCCCTGTTCACAGTAACAAATACAATCATTGATTAAAACTTCACAGATTAAAAAAAGTCTAAGAAATATTATTCTGGAAACTTTATTTTGTTAGTTTAACTCACCATAAGTCACTATGAAATAACACTAAGTGACAATCTGAGACTGACTCTATAGGAAATAAATACCATAGGAGATAACAATGCTTTCCTTGTGATTACTGAGGCATGCCCTGGTCTTGCAATGAGTAACATGCAGCGCGTGTGCTGGGACGTGCCAGCTCTGACTGTGGAAAGTGCCCAGCTTACCCCGTGGCAGGTCCTCGTCACCCAGGATGGTTCCTTGCAGTTTCAAAGGGTTTCTAAAAGGGCAATCCAGGCCAGTCCTGTGCACCTCATCTTTCACTCAGATGAGTCAAAACCCCCGCTCGGGTGGCAAATTGGGGTCTAAGTTTAAGCAAGAGCCAAAGTCCACCACACACCTTGAATATTTATAAAGTATGTCATAGGACTGGAAGCATAAAGTCTAAGTAACATCAACATTAAAGTTGCAGAAAGATACAAGAATAACTGGAAGAGTCAACAACACGACTCCAGATGGTATCTTGGAAAACTTGTGCCAGAAACTTCTCTCTTTCCTGGTTCTTCTCTGACCTAGATGACAGGGACATGGGGATTTGGGATTCCAAGGCTACAGAGTGAAAGGGTCATATTTTCTCCAAAGGCTAAAAAAAACAGATACTTCGGCCCCTAGTCAAACACTGCAGTTTGCTATTAACCAACAAATTCAAATATTGATTGATTCCTCCTAAAACATCGGTCATATCGAAATCTGCCAGGCTGCTCTGCACAGCATGCGCCTGCCTGGCGTGTGTATGTGTGTGTGTGTTGTGTGTTTGTGTGTGCTTGTTGTGTGTGTTTGTGTGTGTGCTTGTGTGTGTTGTGTGTTTTGTGTGTACGTTGTATGTGTGTTGTTTGTGTTTGTGTATTGTGCGTTTGTGTGTTTGTTATGTTTGTTGTGTGTTTGTATGTGTGTTGTGTGTATGTGTTTTGTGTGTGTTTGTGTTTGTTGTGTTTGTGTGTTGTGTGTATGTGTGTTGTGTGTGTTGCCTGTGTTTTTTGTGTGTTTTTTTTTGTGTGCTTGTGTGTGTTGTGTGCGTTTGTGTGTTTGTTATGTTTGTTGTGTGTTTGTATGTGTGTTGTGTGTATGTGTGTTGTGTGTGTTTGTGTTTGTTGTGTTTGTGTGTTGTGTGTACGTGTGTTGTGTGTGTTGCCTGTGTTTTTGTGTGTTTTTTTGTGTGTGCTTGTGTGTGTTGTGTGCGTTTGTTTGTTATGTTTGTTGTGTGTTTGTATGTGTGTTGTGTGTATGTGTGTTGTGTGTGTTTGTGTGTTGTGTGTATGTGTGTTGTGTGTGTTGCCTGTGTTTTTTGTGTGTTTTTTTGTGTGTGCTTGTGTGTGTTGTGTGCGTTTGTTTGTTATGTTTGTTGTGTGTTTGTATGTGTGTTGTGTGTATGTGTGTTGTGTGTGTTTGTGTTTGTTGTGTTTGTGTGTTGTGTGTATGTGTGTTGTGTGTGTTGCCTGTGTTTTTTGTGTGTTTTTTTGTGTGTGCTTGTGTGTGTTGTGTGCGTTTGTGTGTTTGTTATGTTTGTTGTGTGTTTGTGTGTTGTGTGTATGTGTGTTGTGTGTGTTTGTGTTTGTTGTGTTTGTGTGTTGTGTGTACGTGTGTTGTGTGTGTTGCCTGTGTTTTTTGTGTGTTTTTTTGTGTGTGCTTGTGTGTGTTGTGTGCGTTTGTTTGTTATGTTTGTTGTGTGTTTGTATGTGTGTTGTGTGTATGTGTGTTGTGTGTGTTTGTGTTTGTTGTGTTTGTGTGTTGTGTGTACGTGTGTTGTGTGTGTTGCCTGTGTTTTTTGTGTGTTTTTTTGTGTGTGCTTGTGTGTGTTGTGTGCGTTTGTTTGTTATGTTTGTTGTGTGTTTGTATGTGTGTTGTGTGTATGTGTGTTGTGTGTGTTTGTGTTTGTTGTGTTTGTGTGTTGTGTGTATGTGTGTTGTGTGTGTTGCCTGTGTTTTTTGTGTGTTTTTTTGTGTGTGCTTGTGTGTGTTGTGTGCGTTTGCTTGTTATGTTTGTTGTGTGTTTGTATGTGTGTTGTGTGTATGTGTGTTGTGTGTGTTTGTGTTTGTTGTGTTTGTGTGTTGTGTGTATGTGTGTTGTGTGTGTTGCCTGTGTTTTTTGTGTGTTTTTTGTGTGTGCTTGTGTGTGTTGTGTGCGTTTGTGTGTTATGTTTGTTGTGTGTTTGTATGTGTGTTGTGTGTATGTGTGTTGTGTGTGTTTGTGTTTGTTGTGTTTGTGTGTTGTGTGTATGTGTGTTGTGTGTGTTGCCTGTGTTTTTTGTGTTTTTTTGTGTGTGCTTGTGTGTGTTGTGTGCGTTTGTGTGTGTGTTGTGTTTGTTGTGTGTGCACATGTGTATATGTGTGTGTGTGTGTGCACATGCTCCCTTGAGCACATGCTTTTTTGCACAGGCTACCTCCATGCTACTCACAGTTTCCCATCCAGCTACTCTGCACAGAGCCTGTTTCCCCACCACTTATGGCTTCTTATCCACACCAGGAACCCTTGGCCACAGCCCCTTCATGTCCTGTTTCTGTGTCCTCGTGAATCCAGGAGAAGACATTTGTCCCGACACTCTGCTGTAAGCATCTCCCTAATTCCTCACAGCACCACCTACGAGGTTTATGAGTGATGGGAATACGATGAAGGCCTGAGGGTGAGTGCAGTAACCACTCCAGATTTCTGGAATTTCAGGCTGCCTGTGAATAGGACTATTTTCACAAACAGCTGGACCGGACCCGCCCTCCAGTCTTGACTCTTCTTGCTCATAAACTGCTTTAAGTCTCCACAGCACAAAGCCTCATGTCCCCTTAGGGAAGGGGCTTCAACTGTCATCTCTTTTTCCAGCTCCGTCATTGACAGCCCCAGGACCTAATTGATTCGTTGACTATTGGATGAATGTGTATTCAGTCACGTATTGCATCAGTGAGGCTAATGGACTAGTAAGGGCAGTACTTGCAGGGGAGGACAGACGGAGTAGAAGCAAAAAGGATTCCTCGATTATTGTCTTGAGTCACCAAGTGGGTGGAGGTGCTGTTTACTGAGCTGGGGAACGTAATGGTGTTACTTTTTCCTGAAGTCTCAGTTACTCAGGAGTAATAAAACAGTAATCAAATTCCAATTGGCATTTGATCTTCCAGCTGTAGCACAATATTTAAATCATGAAATACAACATTTAGCAAGTGTTCTTTCTGTTTTGGGATCACCTAAGGTCAAGAATAAGAACCTGTAATAGTGAGCTGTACTCACACTTATCTTCCCCAAGGACCAGTGTTAATTACTACAAACACATCTCAGCTTCATATTAAGGAAGAAAATTATTTCTCTTGTTGACCTTTCTTGGCTATAGAGATTCAAGGTAAACATCTAAAATGACAGCTTTTTCTGCTGCCTTAAGACAGATGACATTTCTGTTTATGTATTTTTCCCCATAATTCTCTCAGTAAGCTGCAAGCAGGATGAGAGTTTATTTTCCTTATTTTCAAGCATTTCCTAATATTACAATCATACTTTGAAAAGGAGTCACACAGGTAGAAATCTTGCAGTTTTCCTCTAAGGATTTTCCAGAGCTGGAGTTTTGATCAAGTGACTTTAATGCTTATGCTCCAATGATCAAGTAAGTCTCTTGAGTGAGCACAGGGAATTCCCTAGATAACCTAGCTGAAGGATCCTTTGAAATAGCCCCAACTTCTCTTGTTTCAAAGTTGTGGGTATAAAACAATTATGATTAACCCAAACAAAACAAAGTTTACTCCAAGAATGGAGGGAAGACCAGAACTTCACAGAAGCATCTGGCACCAATACCTGAACACTCTGTGGGTTACATGGCCTTTGGAGAGGGAACCAAGAGTGTCTGTTCCAATCCCTGAGTACTGCCAGGATAAGTCTCTTTTATATACCATACTACATTCCTGATGAGCTATTAGCATCATTTTATTGCATTTATAATGTGTATTTATTTCTTTAAAGAGTCTCAAAATGAAGCACTTCATGTTTAAACACCATCATTAGGCACATAGTATTGCAAACAGTTATCTGGAAGACAATGTTTTGTTTTTCTCCACTGTGTTTTTGCAGGGCCAAACATGCTGACACCATGTGCCACTCATCTGATAGCCTGAAGGGTAAATAGCCAGAGAGCTGGCATTTTGAACTATGTGGGTGCTGCCATCACACTAATGCCTAATTTATTTAGCCCTCTTCATAACGATTTTTAAATACAGAATCATGGTGGTTTTAAAACCAATAATTTTGGGGTGGAACAAAATATTCACAAAAATTGTAGTTCATTATCTTCAAGTAAATTAAAATGTTTCTATAAAAAAACAGTAACCAGTAATCATATATACTATTCGTTGTAAACTAGTTCATGTCATTTTTTTGGCTTACAAGTATGACTGTTCTCCAGAGATGATATCATCTGTATTTCCAAACAAGTTAGCAGCATTTCCATGCATTACTTGCCTTTCTAATAGAGAAGTGTTTGCAAAGTGTCATGAAAGTTAACTTGGTTTGACTATTCATCCACATGATGTGATAAACTGTAAAGTTGTAATCTGGATTGCTTTTGTTGACTTCCATTTCCAAAGATAATTCTTTCTTGTAAAAATAAATCACTCCAGAATATACTTCATGTAGCTTTAAAGACAAAATACCTAAGTAATTAGAAGATTCTAAATATGAGAGTTAGGTCACATTCTACTTTATATCAATCCTGAGCTACCCATTCTCCTTTTGTTGACTTCCATTTCCAAACGTAATTCTTTCTTGGAAAAACGAATAACCCCAGAATATATTTCATGTAGCTTTAAAGACAAAAATACTTAAGTAACTAGAAGATTCTAAATATGAGTGTTAGGTGACATTCTACTTTATATGTATCCTGAGCTACCCATTCTCCTCTAGTTTGCACTATCAAACCTATAAAAATTATTTTATCAATAATGGTAAGATTAGTGCAAAACTCCAGCTCCACAGGTACCGTGGTCCAAAGTTCAGGCCCCAAGGGCTTTGTTATGCCTATTCTGGAGGCTAAAAAGGATGTCCACGGAGGTTCTGGATAACTGGGTCATAGGCTGGAGCTGAGGCAGCCTATAGAATTAGCCACTGCAGTCAGGGACTCAGGCAACCACCTCTACTTCTTGCCATCCACTCTCATTCTTACTCATCTTGTCTCCTAGACGGGACCTTGACAGTTAGACACCTAACCCATCAGTTCATCATGTATACCAAGAAATAGATGTGTGTGCAGTTCAGGTAACTGGGATTTTTTTTTAAAAAAAAGCTCCTTTAAGAAAATAATATCTCATACTTTATCTTAAATAGCAACGAGTTTGCTGTTGGAGATACTGACCTTAATGTGTTGCACATGCTAACTCAGTCAAGACTCACACTAACTCCTTGAGTTAATTGCTATTTCGCTCACATTTTAGGAGAGAGATCTGAGGATAATTTTCCCATTGTGCAATGTATGTGTAAGTCATAGTTTGAAATGGGGTGGTCTGGCTCCAGAATCTGTCTTTCAAGCATCAAAACTAAAAGAATAATGATATCCAAAGTCAATCTTCAGGAAATGAGGGCAGCACTCTGAAGCTTAAAGAGAAGGTTATTATTGTATCAAACTCAGTAATAATAGAAAATTGGCTTTTACACAAGAATAGGATTCTGCTTTCACCTTACGATTTTCCATGCAGGCATTCATTTCTGTAGTTGTCTGTTGCTCGTGTGTGGACTTCATGACAACTATCGAGATTATGATTGATTGGAGTAAGATGAGACAGCTGAATGTGACTCTGGGTCCAATAACTGCATTCATATAATGTTTGGATGACAGCCAAAATATCATCCAAATTTGGGAACCTGTTGAACAAGCAAGCAAGAGCTGTCATAATAAGACTTTCTAGGTCATTTCATAAATACCTATTTAGAAAATTATACAGGAGTTGAAAATAATTAAAGTCAAATTCATTACTAGGTTTAATAAGCAGTATTGTCAATGAATATTGGCCCTATGAAATTAGCATAAAGAGTCTGAAAATGCATTACTCTGACCATACAATGCTCGTGTTAATATTCCATGATTTGAAGAATGTCATGATGACTCTTCATTTAGAATCAGAACGTCCAGGTAATGAAACTGTGTGATGGTCATAAAGTGTGAAGGTTAAGATGATTGGACTTCTGGTGTGTAGGTTGATTTAGCAGGTTTCATTAGCATTTCCCAGGAGTAGAACTAATTCGAGCTAAAATCTTTTTTCCAGCTGTCAGAATATTTCTTTGCAAGTTGCTGTTGAATGCGTACCCACTACATGCCATTTTTCAGCTGTTTCTCATGACTGCCTCTCTGGCTGAGCCCAAGATTTACCAAGCCCAGGGTTCTGTCCCAGCTGCTGTCATGCAGATGTGCAAGTGGGAGAGCCCCATGGCTGCCCTCGGCTGGGGCTGTCAATCTCCAACATTTAACATGGCCCTTCCAAACAGCCATGGCCTCTGCACATCTGTTTTTTCAACAAGAATGAACTTGTTCCCATTGTGGATCTAACATGCATGGGACAAGACATTAAGAGCAAGGGATCCAAGGAAATTATATTAACTAGTTAAATGTCATAATTTAAATATTCAAATTCCTTAGTAGCCAAAAAGGCAACAAGAGGAGATTGTAATGAAGAGTGCACACACACACATTCACACACGCAGACACACACAGGCACACACATTTACCAAGAGAAGCTTAGGGGGCTGTCCTGTTCTGTGTCTTTACTCTTTGAATACACTAGGACTCTGTGGAGGCCCCATAATTGAGTTATAGCCATCACGCATATATTAGATTCCAGCCTGAGCCATGGCAAGTCTAAGTAATAGATTGAAAAATACAATTATTGCTTACCTACAGAATTCCTTTGCTTGAGAGGTAAGGCATCTATATCAGAAAAGTTGTTGTGTTTTTTTCCCCAGGCCTATTCAATAAATGAACATTACACCAGGATTCTTACACAGAGTATCTCTGAAATGGGTTTTGTATTGATTTTTGTAACTACCCTGTTAGATGACGTTATCCCTTAGTGTGTCAGGTTTAGACTGGTCCGCCCGGAGCAGGTCATTGAGGTGATAACTGTCATTTGGAGGGACAGAAAAGCAATCATAGCTTTTTCATTACTTACTGTTTTCCCCCTGCGAGTGTGGGATCATTTGACATATTATGGCTTCTGTGATTTAAGCTGCATTTCTAAATTAAGTGCTAGAATATCACTCTGTGGGTTTAGAAAAATCAACTTGATGTCAAAGAACCTCAGGCCCTGTGGGTCACACGTATGCATGCTTCCTTCATGATACCCTCTAAAATTTTAAGAGAAATGGATTGTTAACCACAGAAATAAATATATACCTTATTCTTGAAAAGCATTGCATGCAAATCAGAAAAAGATCCATTAAGTTAAAGCTTTCTAATTTTTTTTCTTTAATTTTATAACCATTGTTAGGGAAAAAAACAAACCAGAAACAACAAAATCAGTTTTATCACAAATGTAGATTTGAAGCTCATGCTGTTTTAAAATTCTAATAAAGGTAACATTAATTTTTAAATTGCATCAACTTCATGAAAATATTTTTTTCTAGAAACTGTAGTTGGACTGTGTAACATAAAGGAATGAGAACAGGAAAAAATCTAAAAATGAAACATACTGAGCAACCATTTCTAAAAGCAACCAAGAAGAAACATCAAGGGCTAAACAGGTAGCATGGAAAAAGATAAATCTGTGTAGGGTGGTGCCAACCTGTTCCTTTAGTGCCATATTCTGGCTGTTTTAGTTGTCATCCCACCCACTGCCCTCCACATGTTTTGTTGCTGGAGAATCAGATGGACGGTAAACATGGAGGCAGAGCAGCCTCCCATGGGCTAGACTCCGAAGTCTCGGCATGGGTCATGAATTTGGGACTCTCCGTGATTCGTTTTTCCAGAGGGATCTGCAAGGCTTCTCCATTCCACCTAACGGATCTGCTCCAAAAATTGTGATTCTTTTTTTAAATTAACGTTTCAAACTCATACTCTCTCTATCAGTGTTCTTTGAACCAATAAATATGCTCAAGTCATTCCTAAGTTGAAGCATCCCAAATAATCCACTACTGCATGCTCAATGAACATTCCACCTGCTGCTCTCATTCTTGCCCAGTTTTCCTGTTTCCATGCCCTGGTTGTTTCCTTATTTTGACACAACCTTGTTCTTCCTTTTGATAAGACAACCACAAACTTCAAAGGTTGAAACTTTAATATATTCAAATATATTACTTCGTTTGAAGTAATATATTCAACTTTTGGTTAATCAAGAAATTTTCAGTCCTCAGTCTCTTGACTTTTCTCTGATATTATACTATTCCTTTCTCCTTACATCATGTTGCTAAGAATACACTCAGTCACATGTTTCTCTTGCTCTTTCTCTGTTCATTCTTTTTTAAAAAGTATTGAAAAATATTATTTTCTATTTTTTGTTAAATTAAATAAACTTATTATTTATCTACTGATGCATAACCAATCAGCCCAAAACTTTGCAGCCTAAAATTAATAACATCTGTTGTCTTATATACTATAGGTCAGGAATCTGTGCAGTACCTCACTGGGTTTCTCTCTCTGAGTTTCCCACAAGGCCACAAATTGAGATGTCAGCAGGAACTGACAAGGCTCAGATAGGGAGGAATCTGCCCCACAGCTCTGAAATGGCTGTTGGCACAATTCGGGTCCTTGCGGGATGCTGGACTGGGTGCCTCAGCTTCCAGAAGGAAGTTGACTGAAGGCCACCCTCAGTCCTTTGACCCATGGTCCTCTCCAACATGGTACCTGCCTTGTTACAGTGCGCAAGCCAAGGAAGTGAGGGAGAGGCCAGTCTGATTTGTTACTCAATCAGAGGTGCTGTTGGCAGGAGATTGATGAGGGTCTCTAGATGCTGGTGAGACCCTAGCCACAACCAGTATCCAGGTTCTTGACACCATCGTGAGAAATAATTCAGGATGAATCAGACTGAATTGAAAGGCAAGAAGCTTTTATTGCAAGGCAAAAGGACACACCCAAGAGTAGGATTGCGGGCGTACACAGGAGAGTGAGCTGTGCATAATGGAGTTTGGGTTTCTAACTGTATGGGCTCTTCTCATGATGGGATAAAATAATCATGAGGTCTCCCAGGAAAAAAGTGGACATTTCTTAGAATTGGGGTGCCACTCATTTTCATACTAAATATGGGCATGCTCAACTCCATCATGGCACTGGTGGACATGGGATTTAGGATGGTATTGAGCATGTCATTAGTTCTGGGGTGGGGCACGGGTCAAATTCAGTGCCGTGTTAGAGCTAACCAGTGTCAACCAGCCTAGTCTCTATCCTGTTTGTGAGGGTCTTATCAGCCCAGCCTCATCCATGTCCTTCCTTACTGTTATGTGAAATTACCGCTTGATATTACTCCGTTTCTCCTATGACCACCCAACACTCCTGTTTCATGGGTGTTTCTTTAATTAGGGGTTCCAATAATCTTTAGGCATTCTGGAAAAGAAAGAGATTTCAGGGATCCCTGGTTATTGCCCCCTTTCTCCCTTATTTGGGTTTGCCTGGAAAAGTTACGGACATGTCACCCCGACCCAACCGGGGTTTTGGTCATTTTCCCTTTCTCATTTTAGGTTTTCTGTTATCCTGTGGTTTCTTTGCCCAGCTCTTGTTTCATCTGTTGTTTGGGTATTTCCATCCTCTTGCGACCACCCAGTGTGGTTACTATCTCAATATGTATCTCCTAAGTCTTGCTGTCTTCTATTGGTGAGAAGCAAGTTACACATTGTTGGTTGGGGGAGTCACCATACAAGGCCATAAATATCACTGGGGCCACATTTGAGATCAATTACCACTAATATTACTTTTCTCCAGTGTTCTTCTTTGAATACCCATCTTTCTAGGTGTGGTTAGCTATTCCTACATTTTTGTGGAATTGTCAACTTCTCATTCACCTAGATGTTATCATGAATTCTGGTTCTTTTCTTTAACATCTCTATCAGAACCTCCTAAAGCTTGGTATTTCTATTGCCAAACACATCATTAGCTTACTACTTCCTACCCTTCACCGTGCAACTGCACTGTCTGCAAACCTCCTGGTGGTCCTAAGTATATTCACCATCACTGCAATGACATGCCTTTCTACCCAGTCTTGCTGAAAGAAAAATGTGAATGTTACCTTGACCATATTGTCCTTCTCAACTTCCTAACACAATCATCAACCTGGCAATTCTAAATCAAAAGCACCTTTAAGTTTCATCCTCCACCTTGACTCCCATGGTGCCTGCTTTGGTTGATGTAACATACTTTTCTACAGAGTCCACTGAGCTGTCTCACCCTAATGTGCCTCTAGTTTTCCTGCTTGTGCGAGTGTTTCACATCCCCAGTGCCGTTCTACAAGGCAAATGTCATCATGTTCTTCTCCCACACTGGAATCCTTTAACAACACCTCATATCACCCTCAGAGTGTTGGGCGACTCTGAATGTGTGAAAAGCACCTCCCCGGCCCATACTCTACCCAATTTTCTGTTCTTCTCTTTCCCCAACACCCTCTGTAGACAAGAGGAACCACTTGCAATTTTCCAAAAGTGCAATGTAGTTTTACGTATTTGCACAAACATTTGTTTCCACTTAGACAATTTGTTTTTTCCTAACCACGTTAGTGCATCCTCGTCACCAGGTGCTCTTCCTCTGGGACACTGAAACAGACACCCCTTCCCCTTTCTTGACTAGTGTCCTGAGCTTGCTTTTCCTAGGGCACTAATGGAACTGCATCATATGCCATAATATAAATGTTAATATCCTTTTATTCTTGCCACACCTTCAAGTTCTTGTGGGCAGGTTCCACATTTCATGTATTTCTCCATTCCAATAATTGAGTACAGTGTTTCATATCTGATAGTATTAAAACATGAGCATTGAACAGGCTTCAATGAATGAATTTCTTTACACAGGTCCTAGTCATCTCATACTTTCTAAATTCTATAGCCTTTTATTACCTGCTGGAGAGGACGATCTTGTGTCAGATGAATTCTGTTTGTTGAAATTGGCTTGTATGGGAGTAAAATAATACTCAGAAATAATAAAAATATTAACAGAAAAATTAAGTATGGATGCTGCTATGGTCTGAATATTTGTGTCCCACAGAAATGTATATGTTGAAACCTTGATTCCCAAGATGGTGGAGACTTTTGGGAAGTCATTAGTTCATGAAGAAGGAGGTCATGAGAATGAGATTAGTGTTCTTATAAAGAGGCCCCCAAAAAACTCCCTTGCTCCTTCCACCATTTGAGGACACAGTGAGGAGGTAACACCTAGAAAACAAGAAATGGGCCCTCACCAGATACTTATCTGCAGGTACCTTGACCTTGGATGTCCCAGGCTCCCTTCTCAACTATGAGAAATGGGCCTTCACCAGACACTGGATCTGTGGGTACCTTTACCTTGGATGTCTCAGCTTCCCTTCTCAACTATGAGAGATAAATTTTGGTTTGTATAAGCTACCCAGCTTATGGTATTTTGTTTCAGCTGACCAAACAGATTTAAATAAATGCAAATGTTCAATGTGATTATCTATGTATTTTTCTCCTTAATATTCATGTGGTTTAGAATTTAGATCATTTATAAAACAAAATAAAATTGAGAGTCAGAAAGTATCCAAAAAGAAAAAAACAACAACCAAAATATTGGCTAAAGATCAGTGTTGAAATTTTAGCTCATATTGTATAAGTGATTCCAATGAAACTTCTTTGGAATTTTGCCATTTGAAAAAATAAGTTTGTCCACTGTGAGATATTTCTTCACACCTGTGAGAATGGCTATTATTGAAGAAACACATAAGATAGCAAATATTGAAGGGGATATGGAGGAAAGGGAACCCTTGTACACTGTTGGTGGGAATGTAACTTCGTACAGCCATTACGGAAAACAGTATGGAGGTTCCTCAAAAAACTGAAAATAGAACCATATGACCCAGAAATCCTGCTGCTGTGCATATATCCAAAGGAGTTGAAATCAGAATCTCAAAGAGATAGCTGCACTCCCAGGTTCTTCACAGTGGTATTCACAATAGCCGAGATCTGTGAGCAACCTACAGTTCAACCATGGATAAATGGGTAAAGTACAAAATAGTGTATCTGTATACTGCAATATTATTTAGTCTTAAAAAAAATAAGAAAATCCTGCCATTTGAAACAACACTGATGAAGCTGGAGAGTATTATGCCAAGTGAAATCAGCCAGTCATAGAAGGGCAAACACTACATGATACCTCTTAAATAATAAATCGAAAATAGTCAACCTCATTGAGGCAGAGAGGAGAATGTTGTTGCCAGAAGCAGGGGGAAAGGGAAAGAGGAGAAGTATTAGTCAGAGGATACAAAGTTTCTATTACAAAAAATGAAAAAGGTCTAGAGATCCACTGTACAACTTAGTGTCTGTAGTTAATAATACTTCATTGTATACTTAAAAAATTGCTAAGTGGATAGATCTGATGTTGTGTTTTTAAACACACACAAATTTAAATAATAACAGTAAATAAAGAGGGTGATAGGAAACTTTTGGGGGTGATAGATGGGTTCATGGTATAGATTGTGGTGATGATTTCATGGGTGTAGACTTTTCTCCAAACTCATAAAGTGTTAAATATTAAATATGTATAGGTTTTTAAATGCTAATCATATCTTAATAAAGTGGCTTTAAAAAACAATGAACTGGGTTTGGTAAAATAACTGTTGGCAAGATTTTCAGGTGAAAAATATTTTAAAAGGATAGCTTTTACAGCAATTTTGAGAAATACAACATAATTTTTTAATCTGGGGATTATACAGGCAGTGAATTTGATCATTTTGTTTTTTCGGAGGAATACAATGGTGAATGCTTTGATAATACGTTTTTAGTTTTGAATCGAATGTACCTTATCAGCAATACCTAATTAATACCTATTTTAAAGCCTGAACTGAAGATAGAGACACAGAAAGACAATATCACAAATATCTGTTTCAACTGAGTATTTAGACCTGCGTATTAGAAAATATTCTCTATTCTATCCCAGGGATTTACTGATGCTTTCCTATTCCTTCTAAAAGATGAATTCAGCCATGAAGTTATATATAAATAGGTGATGTCTGAAGCTTTGAAATTCCAAATAAGATTCATAAGGAAATTATTTTTTCTTTCCAGCATATTGTATGATATGACTTCTTTTCTATATAGTGAATGCATGCATTTTCAAATGTTTCAATTGAATTAACAAAAGTATGCATTTTCGCATAATAAGTATCTCCTTCAGAACTTGATTTCAAAAGTGTATCTAAGTAACTTAAAATTTGTATTTAATATCTTGAATAGAAACACAGAGGATTAGCATTCAAAATTTTAAAAATATGTCCTGATCCATGGTGTGCCCATAACTTAGGATGGGCCTTTTTAACAGAGATCATCCTTCCAGGCACAGACTCTGCTCCCAATTGAAGCTGGAGGAAGTGAGCTTCTCTGTAAGATCCTGCACAGACAGGCTTCTATCATCCACTTTAAGCCAGCGATGTGACTCTCTTCATGGCTTTTCTTAATCAGTTCATCTTCATTCAGGAATGTAAAAGGACTTTAAAGTAGCTTTACTTGGACTGCAAAATTGGGCAAAAAAAAGATTATAGCAAATCTTCTCAGCAGTTCTATTATACTTCATTTGGTCTTTTTTTTTAAATGGGGGAGGCATTGAGAGGAAACTAAATGGCATTTTGGAAGGCTTTCAAATTTAGCAGAATATGTTTTTGTTTTAGCCACAAATGCGATTAGAATAAGCTAACAAATAAGTTTCTCTTAATCTTCAAAATTATTAGAGCACATGTGAAAACCTATTTCCTGGAATATGCTTAATGCAATAAGTTGGAAAAGGGAACTAATTATAATAAAATGTAATTGTTAATGGAGTCGCCTTTTCTGTAACAGTGGGGTGAGAAGCTCAGCAAATTCTCTCCTCCAAAATCAATGACAAAATTGGACAAAACTGTCAAAAACATAATTTTAGAACCCCCAAAATTAATGCAGGCTATACAAAATTTGATAAGCATTCATTCAGGAAAAACTATTCAACCTGGACTAAGAACAGTGGTACTCTGTGGCGTGTTTGTCTAGGGCTGCTCCCATCCCTCCCCTGATCTACTAACACAGAGATTTTCTAAGAGTGATGCAAGCTGTGGAACTCAAGAACTTTGCTCTGGAGAAGAGAACTTCCTTGATTTGGAACAAAAAAAAAACCCCAAATCCATGGCAACACTGGAAATGGTGGCCATCTCAGCAGTAAATGCATGGTGAAAGCCAACATTGTAAGTGATCTAAAGTTGAAATCTCAGTGGGGCCAAGGAGCCGACCAGCAACCCTGTCAGATATTTCACCAAGAGATGTAGGGAATGACACAGCTGCAATGGGCCTTTGTCAGCTAACACGTAATGCTGGTGGTCTGGAATTTCACCTCTACAGGCTGTGCACACACTAAGAAGAAACCAGAGAGAGTCCCAGCTATCCACAAGTTCTTGTCTAAATGTGAGATGATGTTTACATGTGGATGGAACACAAGAAAAGCCAGGAGAAAGAAAGATCCAGGGAAGACTTTTACATTTGGATGTGTTCTCCAATCCACACACAGATCTAGCAGCAAATGGTGTAAGTCTTGTTGGCTCAAGGAGTTTGAACAGATCATCTGATAAGTCATTGGCTGACCACTAAGCTGTGCTGATGTGGCATACACTTAGAAAACCAGAATTAAAAATAAAATCAAGAATTAAACAAACAAACAAAAATCTTCACAGAGATATCAGTAGCTGCATATTGCTGGAGAGATAGACTTTATAGAATACTTCCAGATAAGTTACCAATTTAAACAAAGAAAACTGATAACAACAATAATTCTCAGGATGGATAAGGGTGGATCCCTGGATGAGGCTTAAAAAAAATGAGACTTTCAGTGAAACTCGAAAAAATCATAATACATAGAAACATTTTCTGAGGGTTTCAGATGTTGGACTTACAAAAGAACTTTAAAACAGTGTTTAAACAGCTTTTAATTAAAAAAAATTAAAAGTTAAAGAAAATTTACTATGCCAATTACTTACACCTAAAGAAGGTTGATAAAAACATACATTATAAAAAGGAAGATGTGCGTATTGTGACATTGAAAAGTCTAGTACATTTGAGACACCAGAAGAAAAAAGTCAATGAAGTTCATGATACACTAATAGAAATTATCTGATCTCCAGAACAGAGAGAAAATTCACAAATGAAAATGAACAGAGCCTCAGGGATCTGTGTAGCACCATTAGCTGTACCAAATATGTTGAATGGGAATTCCAGAAGAGGAGAGAGAGAAAGGAAGGGAAGAACACAGGAAGCAGTAATAGCAGGAAAAGAAGCTCAACAAAGTCCAAGAAGAAATCCACACAAGACACCCCATAGTCAAACTGTTGAAAGCCAAAGACAATCAGAAAATCTTGAAACCAGCATTAAAAACATGACTCATGAACAGGGGAAATGTTAGTGTTTTTATAGGTTGGTGCAGAAGTAACTGCAGTTTTGCCATTAAAAGTAATGCCAAAAACTGGGCCGGGCGCAGTAGCTCACGCCTGTAATCCCAGCACTTTGGGAGGCGGAGGCGGGTGGATCACGAGGTCAGGAGATCGAGACCACCCTGGCTAACACGGTGAAACCCCGTCTCTACTAAAAATACAAAAAATTAGCTGGGCATAGTGGCGAGCGCCTGTAGTCCCAGCTACTCCGGAGTCTGAGGCAGGAGAATGGCGTGAACCTGGGAGGCGGAGCTTGCAGGGAGCCGAGATCGCGCCACTGCACTCCAGCCTAGTGACAGAGAGAGACTCGGTCTCAAAAAAAATTAAAAAAAAGGAATGCCAAAAACTGCAATTACTTTTGCACCAGTCTAATATTATGCCAGTTTCTTCCTCGGCAAAGAACATAATGCGAATATTCTTTGCAGAAGAAGAAACTGGTATAGATAAAAAATCTCAATTCTGTATATAAAAAGAACATCAGAGAAAAAATAAATGAAGAAAACAAAATCTTTTTTGTTTTTCTTATTCTTAATAAATGTAAAAATGAAAGTTTAAGTAATAATGATAAGAAGGTATTAGGTGATTATAGTATGTGGATAATTAAACTAATAAATTATAGTCTTTTTAACAACCAGTGCTGAAACAATTGTGTCTATATGCAAAAAAAAAAAAAAAAAACCCTAAATACTAATCATGTACCTTTCACAAAAATTAATTCCAAAGAAATCATAGATTTAAACATAAACCATAAAACTATAATTTTATAGATAAACTAGATGTCCTTGTCCTTGATGATGAGGTTTAATTTAATTTTTTATGGGCACACAGTAGGAATATATATTTATGAGGTACATGGGATATTTTGACACAGGCTTAAAATACATAATAATCACATTAGGGTAAGTGGGGTATCCATCACCTCAAACATTTATCCTTTCTCTTTCTGACAAACAATCCAATGATACTATTTTCGTTACTTTAAAATGTGTAATAATTTACTACTGACTGCAGTTACCATGTCCTGATATAAAATACTAGATCTTATTTGATCTACCTAACTATATTCTTGTAACAATTTGCCATCCCAATTTCCACCACCCACTCTCCTTCCCAGCTTCTGGTAGCCATCATTCTTCTCTCCAATCCAACTTCATGAGTTCAATTGTATTAAATTTTAGCTTTCACAGATAAGTGAGAACATGTGAAATTTATCCTTCTGTGCCGGGCTTATTTCACTTAACAAAATAGCCTCCAATTTCATCCATGTTGTTGCAAATAACAGAATCTCTCCTTTTTTTTTTTTGAGACAGAGTTTCACTCTTGTTAACCAGGCTGGAGTGCAATGGCACGATCTCAGCTCACTGCAACCTCCACCTCTCAGGTTCAAGCGATTCTTCTGCCTCAGCCTCCCGAATAGCTCCGAATAGCTGGGATTACAGGCATGAACCAGCATGCCCAGCTAATTTTTGTATTTTTAGTAGAGATGGGGTTTCTCCATGTTGGTCAGGCTGGTCTCGAACTTCCAACCTCAGGTGATCCGCCTGCCTCGGCCTCCCAAATGCTGGTATTACAGGTGTAAGCCACCATGCCTGGCCCCAGAATCTCTCTCTCTTTTTTTTTATGGCTGCATAGTATTCCATTGTTAATATGTACCACATTTTCTTTATCCATTCATCTGTTGATAAACACTTAGGTTTCTTCTTAATCTTGGCTGTTGTAAACAGTGCTGCAATAAAAATGACACTGCAGATATCCTTGGATATAATGGTTTCCTTTCTTTTGGGTATATAACTAGCACTGGGATTGCTGGATCATATGCTAGTTTTATTTTTAGTTTTTTGAGGAGCCTCCAAAGTGTTCTCCATACTGGTTGTACTAATTTAGTTTCCCAGAAACTGTAATAATTTTCCCACATCTTCTGCACATCCTTTTCTCCTCATCCTCTCCAGCATTTGTTGTTGCATGTCTTTAGAATAAAAGCCATATTAACTGGGATGGGATTATATCTCAGTGTAGTTTTGATTTTCATTTCTCTGATGTTCAATGACATTGAGCACTTTTTCATATACCTGTTTGCCATTTGTATGTCTTCTTTTGAGAAATATCTATTCATATATTTTGCCCACTTTTAATATGATTATTAGATTTCTTCCTATGAGTTGCTTCAGCTCCTATTAATCCCTTGACAGACGAATAGTTTACACATATTTTCTCCCATTCTGTGGTTTGTGTCTTCACTTTGTTGATTGTTTCCTTTGCTGCGCAGAAACTTTTTAAATTGACACGATCCCATTTGTTCATTTTTGCTTTGGTTGTCTGTGCTTATTGGGTGTTACTTAAGAAACATTTGCCAGGACCGATGTTTTGGAGGGTTTCACCAATGTTTTCTCTTAGTGGTTTCATAATTTGAGGTCTTAGATTTAAATCTTGAATTTATTTTTATTGGATTTGTGTATATGATGAGAGTTGGCATCTAGTTTCATTTTTCTGCATATGGCTATCCAGCTTTCCCAGCACCATTTATTGAAGAGACTGTCCTTTTTCCAATGCATGTTCTTGTCATCTTTGCCAAAAAGGAGTTCACTGTAGATGTACAGATTTATTTCTGGTTCTCTATTCTGTTCCATTAGTCGACGTGTCTGTATTTGTGCTGGTGCCATATTGTTTTGGTTACTACTGTTCTGTAGTATAATTTAAAGTCAGGTATGTGATTCCTCCAGTTTTTTTGTTTTTCTTTTTGCTCAGGATGGTTTTGTCTCTTCTAGGTCTTTTGTGGCTTCATATAAATTTTAATTTTTTTTCTCTTTCTGTGAAGAATACTATTGGTATTTTGATAGGGTTTATATTGAATCTATAGATAGCTCCTGGTAGTATGGACCTTTCAATAATATTTACTCTTCCAATTCATAAAAATAAAATATTTTTCCTTTTTCTGCCTCCTCTTCAATTTCTTGCATCAATATTTATCATTTTTATTGCGGAGATCTCTCAATTCTTTGCTTAAGTTTACCCCTAGTTATTGTATTAGTCTGTTCTCACACTGCTGTAAATAAATAACTGAGACTGGGTAATTTATAAAGAAAAGAGTTTTAACTGGCTTATGTTTCCACAGGCTGTACAGGAAGCAAACTTCTGACATCTGCTTGGATTCTGGGGAGGCCTCAGGAAACTTCCAATCATGGAAGAAGATGAAGGGGAAGCAGGCACATCTTACATGGCTGGAACAAGAGAAATGGTGGGCAAGGTGCTACACACTTTTAAACAATGAGATCTTGTGAGAAATCTACCATGAGGACAGCAATGGCGGGGGGTTGCTAAACCATTAAACCAATAGAAACCACTCCCATAATCCAATCACCTCCCACCAGGCCCCACCTCCAACACTGGGCATTATAATTTGACTGAGATTTGCCTGTTTCCTAGTTCCACATTTTCAAGTGTTCTTATAGAAGTGTCCCAATCTTCTGGTACCAATTTTCTATATTAGTCCATTCTCACACCCTCCCACTGGGTCCCTCCCACAACATGTGGGAACTCAAGATAAGATTTGGGTGGGGATACAGCCAAACCATATCATTCCAGCCCAGCCCCTCCCAAATCTCATGTCCTCACGTTTCAAAACCAATCATGCCTTCCCAGCAGTCCTTCAAAGTCTTAACTCATTTCAGCATTAACTCAAAAGCCCACAGTCCAAAGTGTCATTTGAGACAAGGCAAGTCCCTTCTGTCTATGAGCCTGTAATATCAAAAGCAAGTTAGTTACTTCCTAGATACAATGGGGGTAAAGGTGTTGGATAAATACAGCCATTCCAAATGGGAGACATTGGCCAAAACAAAGGAGTTACAGGCACCACGCAAGTTCAGAATCCAACAGGGCAGTCAAATCTTGAAGTTCCAAAATGATCTCTGACTCCCTGTCTCACAACCAGGTCATGCTGATGCAAGAGGTGGGTTCCCATGGTCTTGGGCACTTCCACCCCTTTGGCTCTACAGGGTACAGGCTCCCTCCCAGATGCTTTCATGGGCTGGTGTTGAGTGTCTCTGGCTTTTCCAGGTGCATGGCACAAGCTGTCAGTGGATCTACCATTCTGGTGTCTGGAGGACGGTGGCCCTCTTCTCACAGCTCCACTAGGTGGTGCCCCAGTTAGGACTCTGTGTGGGGGCTCTGACCCCACATTTCCCTTCTTCACTGCCCTAGCAGAAGTTCTCCAAGACAGCCTCACCCCTGAAGCAGATTTCTACCTAGACATCCAGACATTTCCATACATCCTTTGAAATCTTGGTGGAGGTTCCCAAAGCTCAATTCTTGACTTCTGTGCAACTGCAGGCCCATCACCACGTGGAAGCTTCCAAAGCTTTGGGCTTGCACCCTCTGAAGCAATGGCCTGAGCTCTAAGATGGCTTCTTTTAGCCAAGGCTGGGATGCAGGGCCCCAAGTCCCGAGACTGCACAAAGCAGCAAGGCCATGGCCCTGGTCCACAAAACCATTATTTCTTCTTAGGCCTCTGGGCCTGTGATGGGAGGGGCTGCCATGAAGTTCTCAGACATGCCTTGGAGACATTTTCCCTATTGTCTTGGTGATTAACATTTGGCTTCTAGTTACTTATGCAAATTTCTGCAGCTGGCTTGAGTTTCTCCTCACAAAATAGGTTTTTCTTTTCTATTGCATCATCAGGCAGCAAATTTTCCAAACTTTTATGCTCTGCTTCTCTTTTAAACATAAGTTTCCATTCCAAACCATATCTTGTGAATACATAAAACTGAATGCTTTTAACAGTACCCAAGTCCCACCTTGAATGCTTTGCTGCTTAGAAATTTCTTCCACTAGATGCCCTAAATCATCTCTCTCAATTTAAAAGTTCCACAAATCTCCAGAACAGGCAACATATCGCCAGTCTCTTTGCTAAAGCATAACAAGAGTCAACTTTCCTCAAGTTCTCAATAAGTTCCTCATGTCCATCTGAGACCACCTCAACCTAGACTGTTGTGCATATCACTATCAGTGTTTTGGTCAAAGCCATTCAACAAGTCTCTAGGAAGTTCCAAACTTTCCCACATCCTTCCATCTTCTGAGCCCTCCAAGTCTCTAGGAAGTTCCAAACTTTGCCACATTTTCCTATCTTCTTCTGAGCCCTCCAAACTATTCCAGTCTCTGCCTGTTACCCAGTTCTAAAGTCGCTTTCACATTTTTAGATATCCTTATAGCAGCACCCCACTCTACCAGTACCAATTTACTATATTAGTCTGTTCTCACACTGCTAATAAAGACATACCAAACACTGGGTAATTTATAAAGGAAAAAGGTTTAACTAACTCACAATTCCAGGGAGGCCTCACAATCATGGCTGAAGGCAAATGAAGAGCAAAGTCACATCTTACATGGCAGCAGGCAAGAGAGCTTGGGCAGGGGAACTCCCATTTATAAAGCCATCAGATCTTGTGAGACTTATTCACTACCACAAGAACAGTATGAGGGAAACCAACCTCATGTTTCAATTATCTTCACATGACCCTGCCTTAACTCGTGGGGATTATTACAATTCAATGTGAGATTTAGTTGTAGACACAGCCAAATCATATCATCGACAAAATTTTACTTTTTGAATGTTTTAAGACTTGTCTTACGACTTCACATATTGTCTATCCTTGAGAATGATCCATTTGCTGAGAAGAATGTGTATTCTGCAGCCATTGGATGAAATGTTCTATAAATATCTATTAGGTTCATTTGTTCTATAGTGTAGATTAAGTCTATTGTTTCTTTGGTGATTTTCTGCCTGGATATGCTGTCCAGGGCTGACAGTGGAATGCTGAAGTGTCCAGCTATTCTTTTATTGGGATCTATCTCTGTCTTTAGCTCTAATAATATTTGCTTTATATACCTCGGTGCTCTAGTGCTTACTGCAGATTACAACTGTTATATCCTCTTGCTGAATTGACTACTTCATGATTATATAATGACCTTCTTTTTCTGTTTTTATAAATTTTGTCTTTAAATCTATTTTTTTCTGATATAATTGTCATCCCGTTATTTTCAGTGTACATGTGTCTATACAGGTAAAGTGTGTTCATGAGTTTCTTGTAAGCCAACAGATCACTGGGTCTTGTCTATATATAAACAAGGGTTGGAATGAATATATATGTGTGTGTGTGTGTGCGCATGTGTGTGTGAATTATATATTTATATATGGTACATATATTTGAATTATATATACATAGTATATATAATATTAAAAAGTGCTATATGTTAACAGGGTTCCGATGTATATATATGTACATTCACTCACTCTATGTCTTTTGATTGGAAAGTTTAATCTATTTACGTTCAATGTATTTTATTGATAAGTAAGGACTTACTCCTGCCATCTTGTTGTTTGTTTTCTGGTTGTTTAGTGGCCTTTCTTTTTTCTTTTATTCCTGTCTTCCTTTTAGTGAAGGTGATTTTCTCTGATGGTGTGTTTTAATTTCTTGCTTTTTATTTGTTGTGTATCTGCCATTTTTTTAATCTGAAGTTACTGTTAGACTTGGAAATAATATCTTATAACCCATTTTCTTAAATTGATGAACATTTCATACTTATTGCATAAACAAACTAACAAGCAAAGAGAAAACTAATAAAAGCCCTACATTTAATTTCATCCTTCTGCTTTTCAACTTTTATTATTTCTATTTATTTCTTATTATACTGTCTCTGTATTGAAAAGTTGTTGTGATTATTAGTTTTGATAGGTTCATCTTTCAGTCTTCCTACTCAATATGCAAGTAGTTTACACATCACAGTTACAGTGTTATAATATACTGTGTCTTTCTGTGTTAACTATAACCAGTGAATCTTGTACCTTCAGATCTTTTCTTATTACTGATTAATGTTGTTTTCTTTCTAGTTAAAGAAATTCCCTTAGCATTACTTGTAGGACATGTCTGTTGTTGATAAAGTCTCTCAGCTTTTGTTTGTCTGGAAAGTCTATTTTTTTCATGTTTGTGGGATATTTTCACTGCATATTCTATTCTAGAATTATTTTTTTCTTCAGCACTTTAAATATGTGATGCCACTCTCTCCTGGCCTATAGTTTCCACTAAGAATCCTGTGGCCAGCCATGTTGGAGCTACTTTTATGTTATTTATTTCTTTCCCCTTGCTGCTTTTAGGATCCTTTCTTTCTCCTTTATCTTCAGAAGTTTGATTATTAAATATCTTTAAGTTGTATTATTTGGATTAAACCTGCTTGGTGTTCTATAACCTTCTTGTGCTTGAATATTTATGGCTTTTTCTAGGTTTGAAAAGTTATCTGTTATCCCTTTAAATCAACTTTCTACCTAGATCTCTCTTTACTTGTTTTCTGGCTATTTTCTAGATCTCATAAGTGTACCATATTCCTCTTAATTATTTTTTCTTTTGTCTCCTGTGACTGTATATTTTCAAATAGCCTGTTTTTGAGCTCATTCACTCTTTCTTCTGCTTGATCAATTCTGCTGTTAAGAGACTGTAATGCATTCTTCAGTATGTCAATTGCATTTTTAGCTATAGAATTTCTGCTTGATTTTTTAAAATTATTTCAATCCCTTTGTTAAATTTATATGATAAGGTTCTAAATTCCTTGTCTGCGTTATCTTGAATTTTGTTAGGCTTCCTCAAGATAGCTATTTTGAGTTCTTTTTCTGAAAGTTCACATATCTCTGTCTCTCTAAGACTGGTCACTGATGACTTACATAGTTCATTTGGTGTGGTAACATTTTCTTGAATAGTCTTGATGCTTGTGAATATTCTTTGGTTTCTGGCCATTGAAGAGTTAGGTATTTATAGTAGTCTTTGCAGTCCAGGATTGTTTGTACCTATCTTTCTTTGGACGGTTTTCCAAGTATTCAAAGGAGGTTGGGTGTTGTGATCTAAGTGTTTGGTCACTGCAGCCTTAAAGGCTCTTCAGTTAGCTTGTATTGAATGCTGCCAGTCCTGATTCTCTTCATTCAGAGCAGTGGATTCTCTTCAAGCTCAGGGAAGATCCAAAAATACTGCAGAAGCCAAGACTGGAATCAGAGGCCCCAGGAGCTCTCTTGGTATTCTACAGTTCTGTGGCCAAAGTGGCACCCAAGCTGCGAGACAAAGTCCCCTTTTGTATTAGTCCATTTTCACACTGCTGATAAAGACATAGTGGAGACTAAGCAATTTACAAAAGAAAGAGTTTTATTGGACTTACAGTTCCACATGGCTGGGGAGGCCTCACAATTATGGTGGAAGGCCAGGAGGAACAAGTCACATCTTATGTGGATGGCAGCAGGCAAAGAGAGAACTTGTGCAGCGAAAGTCCCATTTTTAAAATCATCAGATCTCATGAGACCAATTCACTTTCACATGACTTTGTGTGCCTTAAGTGTGGGCTGTGCACAGTGACTTCCTTTCCAAGAGTACAGGTAGAAAGGAGGATAAAAGAGTATTTTTTACCATGTAGAAACCTGAAAAACATTACCACAGCCAGATGATCAATACTAACACAACAATAAGTCATGTTGATAACATGCACTCTTGATATGATGTGATAAGAATGGCCTTTGACCTTTTTGTTATTTCTTCCAAAACACATCTTTAGTCTAATCTCAGAAAAATATCAAATAATCTCAATAGGGGACACTCTACAAAATACCTGACCAGTCCTCCTCAAAATTGTCAACGTCATCAAAAACATGGCAAGTCCGAGAAAGTGTCACAGCTGAGAGGAGCCTAAGGAGACGGGATAGATAAATGTTATGTGGTATCCTGGGTGGGATCCTGGAACTAAAAGCTGACATTTGTGCTGCCTGTGATGGAGACTAAGTGAAGAGTGTGTGTTGCAGGGAGTAAGGATCTTGTTTTAGGGTGGGTGGAGTGAGCATTGAAAAGTCAAAATGACACTGAAGTAAATTAATTGAGTTTAAGAGGCATTTTGTAACAGAAATGCATGTATCTGTTGGCTACTACAGAGCTCTTTATTCATCACATGTTGCAGTCTTTTTCATCTTTATCTTTGTTATGAAAACCATATTGCTGAATATCTCATCTGTGCTCAAACATGGTGTACATAACTCATATGTTGTCAAGTCAAAAGAGTTTGTGTTTACATTTTGACCTTTTAACTCTAGCTTTGATGTCTTTCTGACTAAGGGTAAGGATAAAAATTTGAGAAGCATGAAACTATTTAAATACCTTTCTTTTGTGTCTCCTTCACCCAGTTTTATTTTCATAAGCTACCTGAGCATTTCTGACCTTACCCATAGTCTCAAATACCAAGAGTTCCATTGAGATGGTGAAGGTAAGTTATATTGGCAATACCATTTTCTTATTTATCATTTGCCTGCAGTTAGAGCTGCAGTTCCCATTTTTATCCTGTCAATTTTAGTGAAATAGCATAGTGCTTCAAAAAACACATTTGTGGAGCTCTTACCGTGTGCCAGCTCTGTGCGTGAGCCAGGCAATTAAAGATAGGTAATAGCCATTCTGCTATTCAGCCCCTTTTTGAAGGCATCACTGCAGGTGAATTGCAAATGTGTCCTGGCGACTGTGTAATTGAGCAATGCTGCACACGAGGCCCAATGTGAAAAGGGTCAGGCTGTGAGGCAGAGATGCACCTGAGTCCAGGTGACAGATGGGGCATCTGACACAGTAGGGATTTGCACTTGATCCTATTGACAGGGAGAGAAGCTGGAAAAATATAATTGTGTGTTGTGACGTTATCAAAATTTTACCTTATTTGTAATATTTTGGGGCTGGAGTGAAGGATGTTCCAGTTGGAATAGGCAGGGGAAACAAGAAGCAGAGAAATCAGTTCAAAGGTCATTTCCATTGGCCAGAAAAAAGGTAAGGAAGATCAAGAGTAAGATAGAGGTAGGCTGGGAGCGGTGGCTCAAGCCTGTAATCCCAGCACTTTGGGAAGCCGAGGCGGGCGGATCACGAGGTCAGGAGATTGAGACCATCCTGGCTAAGATGGTGAAACTCCGTCTCTACTAAAATTACAAGAAATTAGCCAGGCGTGATGGTGGGCACCTGTAGTCCCAGCTACTCGGGACGCTGAGGCAGAAGAATGGCGTGAACCCGGGAGGCAAAGCTTGCAGTGAGCCGAAAGAGTGCCACTGCACTCCAGCCTGGGCCGCAGAGCGAGACTCCGTCTCAAAAAAAAAAAAAAAAAAAAAAAAGAGTAAGGCAGAGGCTAAGAGGATAGAAGAAAAAAGTGGCATCGTTGAATATGCACAAGATCGCATCAGCAGTCCTTGGTTATAGTAAGAGAAACTGAAGTCAAGTGATGAATCCTAGATCACTGCAGATGGAGACAAGAATGGTGCTCCGTGGGTTGTGATCCCACTGCCAGCTGGAGACAGACAGGATGTGGGGGCCAGCTGGAGCAAGGAGACAAGTTCCAGTGACTGCAGGGGCAGGGTGGGGGTTTGTGCACACTTTGTGGTAGTCATATGTGAACCTATTAGACAATGTATAGTTATTAAAACTTGAAAAAAAATAAGATATCATAAAATAACAAATTTTAGACTCAGCAGAAACTGGGTGGCTGAGACCCAGAATAGGCTGCCTGGGCACTGCCAGCAGCAATGTCTGTGCATGAGTGTCAAGCAGGACGGATGTGCTCACAGGGCTCCATTCCAGTCTGTGACATCTCTAACTCAGAAACTTGAAGCCGTGCATCTAGTATAATTCATGTAATTGTATTTTATTGAAATCTTCAAACATATATTTATATGCATTTGAAAACTTTATAGATATGTTTATATATAAAACTATACATATATTTTTAAAAAACTGATTTCTCAATATTTAAGAGGATTCCCCAGCTCCAATGAAGAAAATTCATATTAGTGGTGAAGAAGACTACTAGTTAATTAGTGATTAAATAATGTATTGCATTCTCTCACCAAACTTAACAGTATAAACCTAAAAAATAAAGCCAGAAATAAAATTAATAGATACAAAATAAACTATTCATTACCCTTGCCATGTTTTTGTTTCCTGCAATATCTTTGTTTCATTCAAAGAATATCGATTCTCCATCCCCATTTCTTCCCAAATATCCCAATGAATGCAATGTGCAACATTCAACATTTACTAAGCAAGATTGTCTGTGCCCAGGGTCATAGGTTAGGTTTACTTAATGTTGAGTTTATTGATGTTTATAAATCAAAGAAGTCTGAAGAGTATAGTGAAGATACTCATTTCAAGTAGTGTTGTTCTGTCGGTGCCAATATTTCAAATTGTTCCTATGAAACACTCAATAGTGAGGTCAATAATAACATCTTTTTCATTTTCCTACTAAGGCACAGTCATAAAAAACCATCCATGGCCTGATATTTTCTCCCCATGCCCTTTCAGACAGAATCACTTCATGTGTTACCAGCCTCACTCTCCACTGGATGAACTGCAGAAGGCCTGAAAAAGGACAGCCAGCCACTTCTAGCAGACCTTGGAAGAATCAGTCTCCTTTTAAACAAAGCTCTAATTTAATATTTTTATAGTAAATAAAAAAGAAAGTGGAAGATGCCTGCATTTTTGCTAAAGCATAATATAAAAAGAACAGAAAAGAACCACACCCTGCAAACCCATGCTTCAGACAACCAGACACTAGCGAGGTGGATGCTTCAGACAACCAGACGCTAGGGAGGTGGGTGCTTCAGACAAGCAGACGCTAGGGAGGTGGGTGCTTCAGACAACCAGGTGCTATGGAGGTGAATGCTTCAGACAACCAGATGCTAGAAAGGTGGATTGCAGATGACTTACTTTCTGCAGTTTGAAAGCTTATACATTGTATCTGAGGACTAAGTAATGTTTTGTATTGGATAAAACAAATTTCATTTCAATAAAATTTTCAATTTCTTTTTTAATTTTTTCACTGACCTGCTTGTCATTCAGGAGCACATTGCTTAATTTTTGTGTATTTTTACATTAATAGTTTCCAAAGTAGCTCTTGTTATTAATTTCTAGTTTAAATAAAACAAATTTTAAAACTTCAAAAAATAAAAATATTTTTAGAACCTGTTTTTATCACTTTGCTTCACCCTGAACCCTTATTTTCTCAGAGGCTTCTCATCTGCTATTCTCCGTCTCTGGCCCTCTCCCCTCTCCAACTCCCCAAAGAACCAAAGTAGAAAATTATCTCCTTAGAAAATGCATATCTATCCTTAGTAATCAGCTCAACCTTGATCTTTAGAGTGAAAATGTTATAGGTTAAATTTAAATAAAATACATGCTATTATAGGTTAAATTTATATGTTGAGATCTTAATCCCAAAAACTCCAAATGTGACCTTAATTGAAGACAGGGTTGTTGAAGATGTAATTAATTAAGGTGAAGGACTTAGGATGGGCCCTAATCCAATATGACTAGTGTCTTTATTAATAGGGGAAACATGGACACACATACACACACACACACACACACACACACACACACAGAGATAGAGAGAGAGAAAGATAACGCAGTGAACATGAAGTCAGACACCAGCGTGATGTTTCTACAAGCCAAGGGGTGCCAAAAGTTGTCAGCAAACTCCCAGAATACCCCACATGACTGTGGAGATTTTGAGGTCAAATGTTGTCTCCCCAAATTTTTAGCCCCCGATAACTTGTGTTTTACCACACAAAGAGTAGGCTCTCAACAATTGTGAGGAATGAGCCTTCTTGCTTTTAAATTTTATGGCTCCTTGTATGTCTGTTGCATCTCACTTTATGTATTTACTGGGTATTACGTGTTTGTGCACAAATATTATATTCTCTTCAGCTTCTAATTTCCTTGATGGGAAATCCCATGTCTTAGGTGTATTTGTTCCGCAGTCTTCTATATTTTCTGATGTATTTTAAGAGCTCAAATCGAAGAGAATCTGTTATAGCCAAGTAAGTTTCTATCAGATAGACCCTCCTACAGATAATAACTATACTCTCTAGACAAACTAAAAACAAAGCAAAACAAACCAAAATGACAAAGCAGGCAAAATATAAAGCAGCATCAATAATTGAAAGACGAATGGTTAAGAATAACTTTACTATTTTATAGACTTTAGTTTCAAGGAAAGCTGTACTCCATGCCAAGTTTTGTGGACACAATCCTTGAAAATTTGTACTATTCCTGCATTGAAAAACCAAAAGACAGAATTCAAGGCAGACTTATGTACTGGGTAGTAAGATATTCTGGAAACAAGAAAACTGGAGAGGGACATTCTAGGTATAAACTGTCAAAATCTCTGGCTCTATTCTGAACCATGCAGATGAAGATTGCAAACAGCTCAGCTAAGGATGAAACAACTCAAATTAGTTTTGTGCTGACACCTAAGAAACAGAGTTTAAAATTGAGCTCAATAAAGTAAATTGCCTGCTACAGAAAATTATAATACTATTAAAAGAATAAAAACATAATCCGTGGTCTTCACAGCATTATATTTACAATTTCTGGGATACAGGGCAAAATACTAGACATGAAGAAACCAAAAAAATGTGACTCATTCTCAAGAGAAGAGAAAATTAACTGAGACCAACCCTATGATAGCCTGAAGGACAAAATGAGTGGACAACACTTTAAAGTAGTGATTATAACTAATGCCATTGAAACGTCTTCATAATGAATGAAATGATAAACATCTCAGCAGAGAATCCTCTATCTGTATAGACAAATAAGACAATTGTAAAACCAAAAGATATAGCATGAGTACACATTCTCCAGAAAAAAGTAATCAATAGAATGTGTATGTGAGAGAAGAGAAAAATTGGGAGGAAACGACACACACAATTATGGAGACCGAGAAGTTCCATGGGCTGCTGTTGTTAAGCTGGGAATTCAGAGAAGCTGGGGACTTGATGGTGTAATTCATTCTGGGTCCAGAGATCTGAAAACTAGGGAAGCCAGTGAAGTAGATCCTAGTTTGAGGGTAGAGAAAATGAGATGAGATATTTTAGCGCAAACACTAAGGCAGAAACAAAAGGTGAAAATTACTCCTTCTTCCACTGGATTACTCAGTTCATGGATTCAAATGTAAATATTATCTAGAAACACCCTCACAGACACATCCAGCAACAGTCTTTTATTGAGCAATCCATGGCCCAAATAAGTTGACATAAAATTAACCATCATAGATAAAATAAGAAAAATAAAAATATTCAATGGATAAGCATAACAGAAAAAAGAGATGGAAAGGGAAAGAGTGAGTGAACTGGAAGACAGATAAATATAAATTATACAGTCTGAGAAACATTTATCTCTAATGTCTCACTCTCTCTCTCTCTTTCATCTTAATCAAAAGCCTTTAGTGTCTCTTCATTACTTTATGTTGTTCTTAAATTATGAGATATAAGCTGTTGTTTTTTTTTAATTTTGATTAATCACAGAAGAGTGTTTCAGAAATTGGGTACATCTCACAATTGATTAATTGAGAGATAAATGTCATTCAAACTTTATATTATCTCTTCTAAAGACCTGTTATGTGGAAGTCGCATTTTTATATATTTCTTAATGTATTATCTTATTTAAAGATCATGATGTCACTTGCATGCAATTGTGTGTACTTCAACTTCACACACACACACATATTTGTTTCCCACACCATGCTGAAAAATATTAAGTTATTAGTTTCATGGGTTTACCATGATTATCTACATATGAAGTACATGAAGTGACAAGGTCTGTGTATACATGTGAGTGTACATTAAAAAAGCAACTAGCAGCTGGGCGCGGTGGCTCACACCTGTAATCCCAGCACTTTGGGAGGCCAAGGCGGGCAGATCACAAATCTGCCAAATCACATTTTGGAGTGACCAAAAATCACTCTTCATTTTTGTCAGAGACAATATTCAAAATACAGTGCAGAGAAGATGTACTCAAACAGAACATAGTAATCTTTCTGAATAGAGGGGGTAGAGGAAAGAGTTCAGGGTGCTAGTTACAATTGGAATTTTTACAGCAGAATAACAAAGAGGAGAGAGATATGGAGAATTCACTACACATAATCCCTTTAAGTCTGTTGCTCTATGTGAGTAAGGTAAAACTAAGTAAAGGTAAACAAAAAACTCCTGAGTTTCTATAAGTAGAACTATTCCAAAAACGTGTAATGAGTTGGAAAACATTTGAATTCTGAAGATCTAGAGAAGAAAGAACTTGCTAAAACACGTGGCATTTAGTAGATGGGAGGGAAAGATTATGCTTTGTATTATTCTAATATCCAAAACCTGTAAATATATTGTTACACAGGCAAGGGGAAATTAAGTTTGCAGATAAAATTAAGTTAGATAATCAGATGACCTTGGGATACAGATATTAACCTTGATTATCTGGGTGGACCCAATGTGACCACAAGGACCCTTGTAAGAGAGAGAGAAAAACAGGACAGTCAGTCTCCAAATGATGCAGTGTAAGAAACATGTGACTTGCCTTTACTGGGTTTGAAGATAAAAGGGAGCCCATGCCAAGGAATTGAAACACCTCTAAAAGTTGGGAAATAAAAGAAACAGATTATACCCTAAAGAAAGTACAGCACTGTTGACACTTTCATTTTAGCTCAGTGAAACTTATTTCAGACTTCTGATTGACTAGATTGTAAAATAATAATAAATTTACAATGTTTTAAGCCTCTATGTTTGTGGAAATTTGCTACAACAATAATAGGAAACAAATATATGGCTTAATAGTAGAGTTCAACAAAGCAACAAATAAAGTCTAATCTAGAGACTTAAAAGGAAGCCTAAAGATAATCTGTAGTTTACTTAATAACCTGACAAAACAAAATTCAATACTTCTTTTAGGAAAGCAACACAATAGAAATATTCAACTTCCTAATGAGGACACTGTCAAACATCTAGTCAAAAATTACTAGACAGGCAAAGAAACAAAATATTGTAACATGGAATGAAAAAAGTCTTTTTAAAAGTCATTAGAGAAATAATTGAAAATAACAGATGTAATGGAATTATCAGATGATCACCTTAAAACAGCTATTAAAATGCTCTGTGACTTAAAGCAAAAGGAATACATAATGAAAATTGGAATGAAAATTACAAAAAAAAGAGAACCAAATGCAAATTATAAAGTTAAAATTATCAGCATCTGAAATAGATACTTACAATAATATCTAAGTTAATAAATACTGCCATATAATTATTTCTTGAATTAAATATAAACAAACCAAATTGACGTACTGAAAGAAAAGAGACAAGAAAAAATTACATAAGCAGCCATAATGAAATGTGACATGCTACCAAGAATTCTAACATACATAGAACCGGATTCGCTGAAGAAACAAAAAATAGTGTGAATGAAAAATGCCTAAATTTTCACTATGCTTTTCAAATTTGATTAAAAACTTGTATATTGAAAAAACTCAAAAAGCAGCACTGAGATAAACAAAGGGAAAACACCACCAAAATATATAATAATCAAGTTATCAAAAATGAGTAATAAGAAGAAAATCATAAGAGAGACAGAGAAGAAATAGATATTTTATATAAGCAAACAGAATTACAAAGGACCGTAGGTTTATAATCAGAAAATATGCAATCCACAAGATAAAAAATAATATTTTTAAAGTAATAAAATAAGTAAATTTGTATATCTAGAAAAATGCTTTTTTAAAAAAAAATAGAATTTTCAGACAAAAAACTTGAAATAATATTTTCCTGCAGAGCTTCAATATAGAAAAGGTTAAAATAGTTTTTGGGTGCTGAATTAAAGGATGTTGGATGGCAACTTGGACTACAAAAAGAAATGAAGAGTGAGAGAAGAGGGAAGTATATGTGCAAATTTTTTAATGTTTTTTTAATTGTGAAATTATGAGCTACTTGATAATTTAAAACAAAAATAAGAACAAGGTTTAAGGGCTTATAATATATGCAGAAATATAATATATGCAGAAATAAAATATATAATACTTGCAGAAATATCAAATAATGGGAGAGAGAAAATGAAAGTACATAATGTAAGTTTATATTTTGTGTGAATTGGTGGAATACAATTTGAAGGTAGAAAGTGAGATATTAGAATACACATTAGAAACCTTAAATCAACTACAAAAAGAGATGTAATTGGTAAGATAATAATACAGTAAAATTATTTAATAATACATTTAATGTGAAAGAAGCAGAGACAAAGGATAATAAAATATTATAATATTTTAGTAATCAAATATTAAGACACAAGACAAACTCACCAATATTGGCAAGTAAGTGTGAGTGATCAAACTCTGCAATTAAAAGACTGAGATTGTCACAATGGATAAAAAGTAGAATCTAACAATATGCTGCCTACAAGAAACATATTTAACATTCAGAGACAGATAATTTAAAACTATGGGAAAAGATATACACTACAAACACTATTGATAAGAAATTTGGAATGGTTATAGTAATATTAATTAAAACCAACTTCAGGATAAATAATTTTATCAGAGATGAAGGGACATTTTACAATGATAAAAGGATAAATTAGTTAAGAATGCACAACAACATTAACTGATTATGCACCTACATATAGAATATCAAATGTATTCAGGAAGAGTACACAGAACTGAAAGAAAATGGAAAAACTCACAATTTTAATTGAATATTTCATCACATTTCTTACAGCAAGTGACAGTATATAGAAAGAAAATTAGTCACTATTAACCAAGTCAAATTTATTTAAAAATGTAGAATGCTCTGCAATGACAGCAGAATTGTCATTCCTTTCAGACACACATTAAAAATTTATCAAGAAAGATCTTATAATATGCCACAATAAGTTTCAGTAAACATAAAAGAACATAAAAGAATTAAAAATTTAAAAGAATTAAAATCATATAGAAAATATTATCTTATCACAACAGAATTGAATTAAAATCAATAACAATAATATGTCTATAAAATCCTTCCAAATATTTGGAAATTAGTTAAAACACTTTTTAAAATCTCAAGCAAGATTAAAAATATTTTAACTGAATCATGAGAAAAACAGCATTTTAAAACTTGTTGTTGATAAATCAATTTCCACAGGATAATTTACAACCTGAAATATTTTATTTTTAAAAAGTTTAAAATCAATGATCTAAGCTTCTGTCTTGAGAATGTAGAGGGGGGGAACAAATTGAATCTCAAAATAAGTAGGAGTAAGGAAATATTAATAATCAGAAAAAGAATTAACAAAATAGAAAAGAGAAAAACAGCAGAGAAAATTAATGCCAATAAAGCCAGTTACTTTGAAGAGTTCAACAAAACTGGTAACTGCAAAGCTAGACAGATCAACATAAAAAGAGACGAGTAAAGTTACCAATACCTGAATTGAAAGTAGGCATATCACTGAATATCTTAAACATATTAAAAGAATAACAATCCAACAATATGAATTCTGCTACAATTTCGTTAAATTAAGCATAATAGACAAACTTATTCTAAGAAACAAATTACTGAAACAGACCCAAGAAGAAATAAAGATTATGAATACCCTTGTACTTGTTAGGTAATTAAAATATTTTCACAAAACCAAATCAAAATGAAAGAAAATCCTTACAGCACCTAGGTATTGTCAATGATACATGATAGAATTTCTTCTTACAGGAAAACAATTTCATTTTTTTCTCACAACCTTTAAAAAAAAGAGAGAGAAAGAGAACACTTCCTAACTGAATTGATGAAGTTAGAATTACCTAAATAAACCAAATTCAGACAGAAAATGACAAGAAAAAGAAAAAGCTAGAAACCAGTATACCTCATGATTATATCTGAAAAGAATTCTAATCATGTTTTAGCACATTGGATTAAGAAATATATAAGAAAGACAATACATCATAATCAAATGTGGTTTGTTGCAGAATACAAGGTTGTTTATCATTTAAAAATAAACATTAACCATTAGCCATTTTGATGAAATACAAAAAGGAAACCACATGATTATCTCAATACATATATAAAATAGTTTGACAAAGTCAGAGTCTGTTCATAATTTTAACACTCAGTAAATTAGGAAAAGAAGGGAACTCTCTTAACATGATTAACAACATGTGCTGAAAAACCTACAGCTAACATCATACTGAATGAAGAACAATGAGTTTTTTCTTCGTGACATTGAAATTAAAATAAAAAAAAAACATGCTTTTATCTTTTTGCTTTCAGCTTTTAAAAGAGGTTCAAGCTAGAACATTAAACCAAGAAAAAGAACTAAAAGAAACACAGTTCAAACAGGAAAAAATAAACTATCTTTATTCATAGACCATAACAGAATATATAAAAATCATAAAGAATCTACAAAAAAGGTAATACTCACTAAAATTCGTCTGTAAGTAAAAATTTCAAGGTTGTAGTATAAAAATTCAAAAAATTAATTCCTATATTTCTGCATACTTGTAATGAATAGTTATATTATTCGTAAAAAAGAAACATTTACCACAACATTGAAAACTTCAAGTACTTAGAACATTAAATTAAGCAAATATGTGTAAAACATGTACACTAAAATCTGCAGAATATTGTCAAATGTTTAAAGAAGACCTTGATAAATGGAGATATAGAAAGTTCCTGGATTAGACAATTCAATATTATTAAAATTTCAATTAAAAAATGATCTCTGTCTATAATCCCAGCATTTTGGGAGGCCAAGGCAGGTGGATCATCTGAGGTCAGCAGTTTGAGACTAGTCTGGCCAACATGGTGAAACACTGTGTCTACTGAAAATACAAAAATTAGCTGGGCATGGTGGCAAGCACCTGTAATCCCAGCTACTCAGGGGGCTGAGGCAGGAGAATCGCTTGTACCCAGGTGGCAGAGGTTGCAGTGAGCTGAGATCGTACCATTGCACTCCAGCCTGGATGACAAGAGCAAAACTCCATTTCAAAAACAAAACAAAACAAAACAAATCTCTAATTCAATACATTCACAATCAAAGTCCTTGCAAAGTTTATGAACAAATTGACAATATAATTTTAAAATTTATGTGGAAATGCAAATGATGATAAAGAACTAAAATAATTTTGTTAAAGGAAGAATAAATTGTCAACACTAACCTCTCTGCTTTCCAAATTCTTCTTGAAGCTACAGAAATTAAGACACGATATTGATGAGATAAACATATAGTTCAATGGAATCAAATTGAACATATAGAAATAAACACACCTGTGTACATCCAGTTGATTTTCAACAAAGTTGTCAAAGTAACTCAGCAAGTAAAACATAGTCTTTTCAGCAAATGGTTCTTGAATATCTGATTTATCAGGAAAATGATGAACATTGAACCTTACCTTGTAAACTACTCTAAAATAAGCAGGAAGGAATCAACCAAATGCAAAATGTAACTAAGCATAAAAGCTAGAACAGAAAGATTTCTTTTTTTGTGGTGGGGGGAGAGAAAATCTTTAAGGTTTTGAAGAAGTGATAGACTTTCTAAAAATGTCACAGAATACAAAACATAAAAAAAAAACGATAAACTGAACTTTATCCAAAATTTTAAAAATCTGCTCTTCCAAAGACACCATTAAGAGAAAGAAAATTTTACACATTGGGAAATCTTCACAACACATAGATTAGGTAAAATTATTTTTTCAGTATTCATAAATAACTTTCATACCACAAGAACAAAGGGATAAACAATGCAGTTGAAAATGGAGAGATTTTTGAACAGACATCTCAGCAAAGATAACTCACATATGGTAAACATGCTCTTGGAAAGTTTCTCAAGATTACTCAGTGAAATACAAACTACCTAAAGAAAAACTGTAATGGCCCCAAAATTTAAACAACTTCAATGTCCATGAAGAGGTAAATCAATGAACGAAATGTGGTGTATTCATGACATAGGATACTCTTCAGCAACAAAAAAGAATGTAGTACAGATAAGTGCAATGACATGATTTTTCAAAACTTTTTCTTGGGAAAAAATGAACAAGGAACAATAAAATACATACTGTTTATTTCCATTAATGTAAAATTTTAAACAGGGAAACTAATTTTTGAGGACAGAAACCGAATCATTGATGTTCTAGGTCCAAAGGTAGGACTACAGATTGATTCCAATGGGGACTCAAATAACTATTTGGTGGTGATAGGAATTTCACTCTTCGTAGTGGATGTTGCATGGACCTACACAATTTTCGAAACTCATTGAGCTGTACACTTAAAATGGGTACAAAATGTATACCTCAATATAGCTGATTATTTTGGAAATAGTCAATCCTTTTACATACTTCAAATGGAGTTAACTGACCTGAAGATACTGAAAATTGTCCTCAATAGAATTAAGTGAAAATATGCAAAAACATGAGATACCTGGCTGCTGCTCACTGGGACCTTTCTTGGATGCCAGAATCCCAACTATCTTAGCTTCACATTTCTGAGTTCTGCCCTTGTTCCCCTCAGTGAAGCCAGCCTGCCAGGGAACCTGGTTTTGTAAAAGCTTTCCAACATGAGCTGCAAAACCAGTGTTTTCCCATGGAACCCGGAATTCTGAGCCAAGTGTGCTGAACAGTCCAGACCTTGCTGCACTCCTGGATATTCTTCTGCTAAGGCCCTTAGTCATGGACAATCAACCCATCTCTTTCAGTGTATTCAAGTACACGTGTCCCTTTAGTAGGAATAAAACACCAGCATTGCACTGTTTATACATGGCTAGATATGCTGATGCGGTCAGGAACAATTCTTCAGGAATCATGAAGGACTTATTCATGACAGAATGGAGAAATTGACATGCTTTAAAAAATGCATTTTATAACATCCTACTCATTTAATGTCTGCATCAAAGCAATTGTTCTAATGTACATATGTCTGCACACACGGATGTTGAGTGCCCTGAACATCTGCTATTTGCAATGTGCTAAGCTAAGACGTAGGGATACTATGTTGGGTGATACATGACTAATCCCTATGGAACATAGAAATTTAAAAGAAAAACAAACATTTCGTCGAGTCATTAAACACAAACAAATGTATATTTTTTCAGAAAAGTAAGGGATATTGCTGTTAAAATATTTCTTAAGCATATATTTTTAATCTTGCAATGGCTGTATATGTTTATTCCTCATACCTCTCCTCTGTTTCGCATTTTTTTTCTTTTTCATTTTGACGATATTTCTACAATTTCAGTCTTATCCTAGATTTATGAGTGAGCTAAAAAAAGCATAATGCAATGTGTATTGTAACTAAAGGAGCTATACTGTTGTCTGTTATGTCTGTTATCTTACCCAAGTTAAAAACAGACAAATAAAACAAAGCAAAAATAAAGAAAACAAACCAAAGATTTCTCCTTCAGTGACACTCAGGTATTTTCCCAATACAACTTGCCACATTTCTTGTCTTTTCATCCTTCAGAAAAACATTTTGGAAAGTACTGATCATTTCACATTTCTAAGTGTTTTTCTTTTTATAACGTATTACCCCAGGTAAGAATGTGTGCTTTTCCCAGTCAACTGAAAGAAAATTGCCAATGACAGAAAACTGCTCTTTGTTTAATTATCGTTAAACTTTGCCATTGGTTGCTATAACGATGAACCTATCAGGTATCTGAAAGTCCTTTCAAAGCTGGTTTCACCATCTGCCTCCTAACAGGGGCCCCCAAGTCCTCTTTTAGAGATGAGTTTTATTTTCTTATATTATTCGTAAAAAAGCAGCATTCTAGCCCTGAAGACTGCTCAAAGGAACATACTGACATCTATGTACCACCTAACTAGAAACAAATTGATAAACTTCTGAAACACTCTTTGAAAATGGAGGCAGTGCGGTCGACTTGCCAGAGCTGCTTTTATGCCTCATCCTGGTACCCTAGAAACTGCTGTCAAGCTCCATTTTATTCCATGTGTGGCCTGACAGTTCTAAGGGGAAAGTGTATCCTAATTCTTCCAAATAAATTAGATTTCAGCCATCTTAAAATGAAAACACAGCCTCTGCTGAAGTTATAAACAGACCCTATTGAATAAAGTATCAGCAGAGGCTCCTACCGTTATCTCGAGCAGAGGTTCAGGACTGCAGGACAGCAACGTTCATCATATCTTTGTAGTCCTAGTAATGCAAATTAATCAACAGGTAAATAGAATGTGAAAGAGGATTCCGCCCATGGAGAGTGCATCTCATTTTTTTTTACCAAAAAGACAAAGATGAAAGAAAGGAAGAAGAAAGAAATAGAGGGATGTAGAGGGAGGAAAGAAGAAGGAGGAGAGTTTGGGGCAATAAAGCATATTTTAAATTCAGATTTAAGACACACACACACAAACTAAGATATTTTTAATGATTAGCATACACTTGGGGATGCTATCCAATTACGTTGTTATCTGATGAATGCATGTAAATTTTTTTTTTAAATGCCTGTATTTTAATATATATAGGTATATGTTAGATTCCTGGAATTTGAAAGTGTGGGTAAAAAATAGTAAAAAAACAGATATTTTCTCTGTAGGATTAAGGAACATACATACATTTGATGAAAAGTTAATTAGACTTAATTAAAAAGATAAGTAATAATGTAAAGTAAGAGAAACAGTCCATTTACAAATTGTTATAAATAATAACAATATATAAATTGTTAATAAATATTGTTAAGATCAGTGAGAGTGTGGGGATGTAATAATTTAACCATCAGTAATTATTACCATGGCAGAACAAGGTAATATTTTCTAATACAATAACAAAACTCAGATCTCAGAATGCTTTTGAATCTACTAATTAGTTTATCCTAAAGGTATCATGTTTTGACAGTAAGGCAAAAACTCCTGTAAACATGAGAGTATGCCTAAAATAGCATACCTACTTAAGATTGTGTTATCATAAGATTTTATCAATGAGTATAAAAACAATTTAGTGGCTTAATCTCTCTTTTAATGAGTGTTACTATGTTAATACTCAGGACCATTTAGAAAAGTAAAACCAATACAGTTTGAGACAACAAGCAAAAAATTCCTAGAATATTTCTCAGTATTTAATTTTTCTCGATATATGCTCTATTAGGGAAAACTAAGGCAAAGGAAAACCAATTCTGGAAAAATTAGAACAAATGAAAATTTTCATCATTATTTTTATTGCAGACAGATTTTATTGTACCCATTATTCTAAAACATAGAAACAGATTCTATTAAAGAACAAAAAGAACAGAACTAATAAAAAGATGCAATAAGAAAATTCGTAAAACTATTTTATAAAGGCAATGAAAATACTGACAGAATTGTCAAATCGACTTCTTCAGAACTCTAGAAATTAACACAACTATCCAAAGAACATTCACTTAGGAACAACTAATGACTAACAAAATAGGGTTCGTGATGTTTTAACTCAATGTATTCCCATCTACTCCCTAACTCTGTGATATCCCTAACTGGCCAACATGGTGAAACCCCATCTCTACTAAAACAAAAAACACAAAAACTAGCCGGATGTAGTGGTACATGCCTGTAATCTCAGCTACTCAGGAGGCTGAGGCAGGAGACTCACTTGAACCTAGGAGGCAGAGGTTGCAGTGAGTCTTGATCATGCCATTGCACTCTAGCCAGGGTGACAAATCCCAAATAAGTTAAAAAAATAAATAAATAAAAAAAATAACCTCACACTAGTGAGTGGGGGAAGACTAGAGCTCTTCAAAAATCGCCAAATCCAGAAAATTTTCAGAACTTAACCTGTTTTGCAAATTCCTGAAAAACTCTATTTGCAGGATGTTTATGTGTCACCTGGCTCTGAGTTCCAAGAAAAAAGTCATATCCCAAGGCATTTCCAGAAACAATTAACTGTCATTGTTTTTAACACTGCAGCTACCTGAGACTGCCCAACCAGTAAGATCAAATTGGGTCATGTGATTTTAATAGGGTCTTTGAAAAGTTCCAACATATTTTTTGGGCCCTAGAAGACCATATACACGTGCAAAGCTGTACAAATGCCCAAAGCTGTATGAAAGACCTGAGACAGCCCAGTCATCTTCAGTTGACTTTTACACCCTGTAACAGCAATAATTGAGGGCTAAGTCAGAGTTGTAAAATACCTGTGAGATGAGGGTGTGCCCCAGCCTACACACATGGAGTCCATGGCAGAGCATGGAAGACTTACTAGCTCATGGCATTAAGGGGAACTTCTGACTAATCATTGGCTGACAACTAAGCTAACCAAGCAGAGATTTCAGTGGCTACACAATTCAGCATCCTGTGGGACACCACTAAACATAGTCAAATATAAATGAGCATGCCAGAAACAGATGAGAGAGATAAGGATAGAGAGAATGGTTGAACATACCATGTCTTAAAACTTTGAAATGTGACAGAAAATTCGATGGCTTTTATCTATACATATAAGATTCTCAACAAACTCCATTAGGATGAAATCAAAGATATTCAAACCTAGACATATCATGGTTTTATTTACAGACACTATGCTAATTCATATAAAAATCTATGAAATCTACCAAAAAAACTACTAAAACTAATTGAGTTCAGCAGAGTTGCAGAATGCAGTGTAAATATACAATAATTTCATTTTTATACTAGCAATTAATAATCATAAATTTAATTAGCAATACCACATACAATATAATCATTATATATGACTTGTTTATGGATATATGTGCAAGATCTGTACACCAAAAACTACAAAGCATGTTTGGCAGGAATTATAGAAGACTTAGAAAGATTGAGACATTATATTGCTAAGTTGTAAATTTTCCTCAAGTAGATCTATATATTCAATAAAATCCTTGCATTATTTTCTATAGAGATCACTACACTGATTCTAAAATTTCTATGAAAATGTCAAAGACTTAGTCAGAGTGACAGTGAAAAAAATTGAATCATAGGACTGCCTAAATTCAAAATTTATTATAAAGGCACAACATTCAAAATGTGATATTGACTTAAAGTTACTAGGTAAGAAGATCAATGAAACAGAATAGAAAATTCATAAAAAGTTCTAAAATATATTTGTTAATTGAGGGGCCAAAGTAATTCAATGGAGGAAGAAAAGCATTTTCAATACATGCTAGAATGATTAACTATCCATCTGCTCTCTCACACACAGAAAGAAGTTCAATCCACACCTTGCACCAATAACAAAACTAACTCTAAATTGATCATAAGCATAAATGTAAAAATTTAAAACTCCAAAATGTTCAGAAGAAATCACAGGACAGAAGGTATATGATCTTTGGTTTGGCAAGAATTTCTTGGTGTTGTAAGTACAACACCAAAAACATAATCTATAAAAAAGCACATTGGTAGATTGTGCTTCATAAAATTTTAAAGTGTCTGCTCCTAAAAGGATGCAAAAACATGACACATACTTGAAGATAATATTTGCAAATTATATATCTACTAAAGAATGCCTACCTATAACATGTAAAGAACTCTCAAAAGTCAACATTAAAATAATTGGCAACCCAATTGAAAATGGGTAAATGATTTTAACATTTCACCAAAGAAGATATGCGACTAGGAATTAAACACATAAAAAAATACTCAATATCATTAGTCATTATGGCAATGCCAGTTAAAAACACAACAAGGTGCTGTATTAGTTTGCTCTTGCACCACTATAAAGAACTACCTGAGGCTGGGTAATTTACAAAGAAAAGAGGTTTAATTGGCTCACAGTTCCACAGGCTGTACAGGAATCATGGAAGCTTCTGCTTTTGTGGAAGCCTCAGGAAACTTACAATCATGGCAGAAGGTCAGGGGGAAGCAGGCACATCACAAGGCCGAAGCAGGAGTAAGAGACTGAGGGGGCAGATGCCACGCACTTTTAAACAACCAGGTCTCATGAGAACTCACTCACTCACTATCACAAGAACAGAACCAAGGGGATGGTGCTAAACCATTCATGAGAACTCTCCTCCCTGGTCCACTGGCCTCCCACAGGACCCACCTCCAACACTAGGTATGACAGTTAATACTGAGTTTCAATTTGATTGGGCTGAAGGAAATAAAGTATTGATCCTGGGTGTGTCTGTGAGGG
The DNA here is from genome assembly GCF_028885655.2 of Pongo abelii. Lineage (NCBI taxonomy): Eukaryota > Metazoa > Chordata > Mammalia > Primates > Hominidae > Pongo > Pongo abelii. Next base: position 4,482,017 of record NC_071989.2, read on the forward strand.
TGTTGCCAAAGGAGATTAATATTTGAGTCAGTGGGCTGGGAAAGGCAGACTCACCCTTAATCTGAGTGGGCACAGTCTAATCAGCTGCCAATGTGTCTAAAATATAAGCAGGCAGAAAGATATGAAAAGAGACTGGCCTAGCCTCCCAACCTACATCTTTCTCCCGTGCTGGATGCTTCCTGCCCTTGAATATCAGACTCTAAGGTCTTCAGTTTTGGAACTCGGACTGGATCTCCTTGCTCCTCAGCCTGCAGATGGTCTATTGTGGGACCTTGTGATCATGTGAGTCAATACTTAATAAACTCCCATAAAAATATCACATATATATCATGTATATATATGTGATATATATACATACATACATATATATCCTATTAGTTCTGTTCCTCTAGAGAACCCTGAATAATACAGATTTTGGTATGAGGAGTGGTTCTAGAGGAAGAAAATATTAAGGGTGGAGTTCTTTCCTTGATTTTGGGGTTTCTGGAGTTGGCTGCTTAATATGATTAGACCCAAAAATGCTAAGGGCTCTACTTCTAATTGCATGGGGAACACTAATAGTCTTTGGCATTAAGTGTTTAGAGAGTTATGCAAAACAAATGCATTTGACACTCTTGATTCATCGCTTATAAGAGGCAAGTAGTTTAGTGACTCTCTATATAATACCCTTGACCATATGTGAAGAACCAGGGAACATAATGAAGCTGGTTGGTTGCTCCTACATTAGTGGACAAAGTAATGAAAGAAAATGATAAACTCAGGGATTCTATTTCCCAACTCCAGAAGCAGATACTGAGCCTCAAATCTGCTAAGATTTCCCTGAGTGAGAGGCTTATCTCCTGTAGAGAAAGAGCTGAAATTGTGGAAAAACAGTCATAAGCTTTTATCAGGCCAGTGGCTGACCTGCAATGAAAGGTGCATGCACGGTGTCAACAAGCGTCTACTGTTAAAGTGAGGCCATTGATTGGAAAAGAATGGGACCGTGCAATTTGGATGGTGATGTGTGGGAGGACCCTGATGAAACTGGGGACACTGAGTTTGTAAACTCTGATGAATCTTTTTTGCCAGAAGAAATAGCTTCCCCATCCCCAGTAGTGGCAACATCCCCTCCCCAACCTATGCTGCCATCAGCCTTTCCACTTTTGTCTGAGGAGAGAAACCCTGTGTTGCCTGAGGCAACAATGATGGCCTCCCCTGAGGCAGTTGCCAGGCAAGATAATCTTGATTCTGCTCAGAAGCCACCCCCAACACCCCTGTTTCCTTCTAGATCTATAACTAGACTAAAGTCCTGGCGGGCCCCTAGAGGTGAGGTTGAGAGTTTGACCCACGAGGTGCACTACATGCAAAAATAACTGCTTGAGTTTTCTAGTTTATATAAGCAGAAATCTGGAGAACAGCATGGGAATAGATATTAAGGATGTGGGATAGTGGTGAAAGAAACATAGAGTTGGATCAGGAAGAATTGATTGACCTAGGCCCACTAAGTAGGGACTCTGCACTTAATGTTGCAGCTCAATGACTTAAAAAAGGTTCTAATCATTTATTTGCTTGGTTAGCTGAAATATGGATTAAAAGATGGCCCACTGTGAGTGAGCTGAAAATGCCTGATCTCCTTTGGTTTAATGTAGAGGAAGGGATCCGAAGGCTTAGGGAGATCGGGATGGTAGGGTGGATTAGTCACTTTAGACCTACTCATCCCAGCTTGGAGGGCCCAGAAGATATATGTACCCTTGACCAACGCCTTGTGAAATAGATGTGTGAGGGCAGCACCTGCATCTTTGAAGAGCCCTGTAATTGCTCTTTGTATCTCTGAGCTAATAGTGGGAACTGCAGCCACTCAACTACAAAATTTAAATACCATGGAAGTTATTGGATCCCGAGGTGGCAGGGGCCATGTGGCCAACCTTCAACCGTCAAAAGCAAGGTGGAAATAGCTACCATAATGGAGCACAGAGGCAAAGTGGCAATCAGAATAGTCTGACTCATGTAGAGCTCTGGCACTGGCTAATTAATCACTGTCTTCCTAGAAGTGAAATTGATAGGAAGCCTACTGCATTCCTACTTAATTTATATAAGCAGAAAACATCTAGGTCGAATGGAAAAAAGACTAATTTGAATCATAAAAATATAGAATCATAGCCCTTCAATCAATTTCCAAACTTGAGCCAGTTTACAGACCCAGAACCCCATTAATGAGGGGGAGGCTGTGTCTTCTTGAGGAAGGACACCACTATGCTACCGACAATTTATGCTGTTAATCTTTCTCCCATCCTTCCCTAAGGAGACTTCCAGCCTTTTACCAGGGTAACTGTGCATTGGAAAAAGGGAAATGATCAGACATTTTGAGGACTACGGGACACTAGCTATGAGCTGAAGTTGATTCCAGGGGACCCAAAGCGTCATTGTGGTCCTCCAGTTAAAGTAGTGGCTTATGGAGGTCAGGTAATTAATGGAGTTTTAGCTCAGGTTTGACTTACTGTGGATCCAGTGGGTTCCTGGACTCATCCTGTGGTCATTTCTCCAGTGCCCAGATGCATAATTGGCATAGACATACTTAGCAGCTGGCAGAACCCCCACATTGGCTCCCTGACTGGTAGGGTGAGGGTTATTATGATAGGATGGGCCAAATGGAAGCCATTAGAGCTGTCTCTACCTAGAAAAATAGTAAATCAAAAACAATATTCATCCCTGGAGGGATTGAGGAGATTAGTACCACCATCAAAGACTTGAAAGACACAGGAGTGGTTACTCCCACCACATCCCCTGTTCAACTCTTCCATTTGGCCTGTGCAGAAGACAGATGGATCTTGGAGAATGACAGCGGATTACTGTAAGCTTAACCAAGTGGTGACTTCAGTTGCAGCTGCTGTACCAGATGTGGTGTATTTCTTGAGAAAATTAACACATCTTCTGGGACCTGGTATGCAGCCATTGACTTGGCAAATGCCTTTTTCTCCATTCCTGTCCTTAAGGCCCACCAGAAGAAATTTGCCTTCAGCTGGCAAGGCCAGCAATATACATTTACTGTCCTACCTCAGGGGTATATCAACTCTCGGGCTTTGTGTCATAATATTATTTGGAGGGAACTTGATCACTGTTTGCTTCTGCAAAATATCACACTGGTCCACTACATTGATGGCATTATGCTGATTGGATCCAATGAGCAAGAAATAGCAAACACACTGGACTTATTGGTGAGATACCTGAATGCCAGAGTATGGAAAATAAATCTGACTAAAATTCACGGTCCTTCTACCTCAGTAAAATTTCCAGGGGTCGAATGATGTGGGGCCAGTCGAGATATTTCTTCTAAGGTGAAGGATAAGTTACTGCATTTGGCCCCTCCTACAACCAAGAAAGACGCACAATGCCTAGTAGTCCTATTTGAATTTTGGAGGCAATACATTCATGATTTGGTGTGTTTCTCTAGCCAATTCATTGAGTGACTCAAAATGCTGCTGGTTTCGAGTGGAGTCTAGAACAGGAAAAGGCTTTGCAACAGGTCCAGGCTGCTGTGCAAGCTGCTCTACCACTTGGGTCATATGACCTAGCAGATCCAATGGTACTTGAGGTGTCAGTGGCAGATAGAGATGCTGTTTGCAGCCTTTGGCAGGATCCCATAGGTGAATCACAGTGGATGCCTCTAGGATTTTGGAGCAAGGCCCTGCTATCTTCTGCAGATAACTATTCTCCTTTTGAGAGACAGGTCTTGGCCTGTTAGTGAGCTTTGGTGGAAACTGAACTTTTGACTACGGGGCATCAAGTCCTCATGTGACCTGAACTGCCTATCATGAACTGGGTGCTTTCTGACCCATCTAGTCGTAAAGATATTGATGTCAATATTGATATATGGACTCACTATACCCTTAATTGGATATAGATACAGATATGGATATAGACATCATTAGCTATATCAATATAGGTATAAACAGAGATATTGATTAGATATAGTTGAAAATATAGATGTAGATATTAATATAGATGTTGATGTTAATGTCAAGATAGATAAATATAGATGCTGTTGTCAATATTGATATTGATAGATAGGCATAGACAAGGACATAGATACAGATTCTATATAAATGTAGGTGCTAATATCTATACATTAATAGAGAGATATAAATACGGACATAGGCATACACACATATTTCTCTATGTCTATATTAGCATTTTCCAGGCCAGTGTCTAGATATTTAGTCCCCACAGGAAGATCCCAGTTGGAAAATTATAGAATTTACCTTCCTATTCCTAACCCCATCTTGAAAGGTAGTAGCTCATTTTTCTAAATCTCCCTTGTTCCCCTGGCATAGATGTTGTTTATGTGTAGATAGCCATAAATAATCCCACTTTTTCCCTGCTCTCTTCTCAACAATAAAAAGATGTAATCATGGCAGGCAGCCTGTCCTTCCTCCATAATTATTCCATGAAATTATTTATTTGTGTAGATTCAGTGAGATGATGCACTTAAAACTGTTAGCATCGAGCACCAAGTGCTCAGTAAATAGAAAGTGAGAATATATTTCTCACTCTCACTGATTTCTGATCATTGCATTAACCTTTCTAAGGCTGCATATTAGGAGATTAAGAACCTAAGTAAGACTGAGAAGTAGAGAAACTCTTCAGTTCTTAATCTGATGACTGCAACGTCTCAGTTCCTACAGGAATATAAAACGTACTGGGCCTTGGATGGTCTTTGAGAGTCAAAATGAACAAGTTTAAACCCTCCTTCTTATTCTTACCTATTAATCTCCTTCCTTGAAATGTATTGAGGAGTCACACTTGTATTACACACCCAGGTTAAAACAATTCCTTTAGGAATTTAAAGGGAAGGGTGCAATGAGGCTGGACCTGATTGACACACATAATGGACATGGCTAGAACCCAAACTGGAGGAAGCGAGGGATGATCAAGACCCTTTTCAGAAAGATGGTGTTAAAGAGAGAGAGAGAGAGAAGTTACACATCAAGGCACAAACCCAAGGCCACACTGATTCAGTCTAGGCAATTATTGTAATTACATATTTAAAATGCATTACACAAGAGCTCACCAATATGTGTACACACACACTACTGAACACTGTGGATCCTAGAAAATAGGGGTTTGCCATTATCCTATGAATTTTGTGAAAGCAGAAGGTACCTTGCACCTATTTCTGGAAACTCAGTGGCTACACAAACAGACACATGAAAGAGGCATTAAAGAAAGAGACTTGCCAGAATATTTACACCTGCAGAGGCGATAGGCTCACCATGCACTCATTCCCAAAAATCAATATTTGCAAATTGCAAGAACTTATAAATACAGAAATATTGTTGTTGGTAATGATACTGCTCTCAAAATGTCTACATTTTGAATAAAACAAATTTTCATAGGCGACAATTAGAAAAGTCAGCAAAAGAAAAAAGTGAAATGTCTAAGGGAAACTATGAAAATAAAATTTCATTTTCAACACAACCCCTTTTAAGTGTCTCCATGTTTGATGTTAGTAACAGCGTTGAGGTCTATTGCTTGGAAATTCTTTAACATTAAAATACTGCACACATCTAATTTTTGATGACATGTACTCTTCTTTGTGCGTACTAGGAAATGTCAGCTGCTGTAACAGGCTAGCTCATTATCAGCTTTTGGAAGACAGCTGCCTTTTAAACATTTTCACACTGCTTGTATTTTTATTTAAACAATAAGCAATAGGGCAAGAAATGAGATATATGCTTATTTATTTTCTTACATACTTTACATTGCTACCTTGATTTTGCTTTCATTCATTCTTCACTATGGTGATATTAACCAGATTACTAAGTGTCTACATGTAAACAGACTCTTAAGTTTTTCCAAGCACTTTGGTATAGTTTAATACATTGTAAGAATAGGAGGGAAGTTATTCCATCATTTTTAAAGATGGTAAATCAGAAGCTATAAAACATTGGCTGTTTTGTCTAAATTGATGTAGCTGAGAACAGAAAATCTAAAGATTCAGATTTTGAGACCCCAAACACCTTGAAATTTCTAATAGTTTATGCTATTAATATAACATCTTCTTCCTTCTCCTCTTTTTCCCTTTAAAATTCTATATTTTTAACAATTTGATTGTATAAGAGTTTATTTCCATTAGAGAAAAATCTGTTTGTTCCCTCCAAATTTTTACATTGAAACCTAATCCCCAATAAAACAGTATCAACAGCTGGAGATTTTGGAAGGTGAATGAGATTAGCATTCTTATAAAAGAGGCCCCAGAGAGCTCCTCTGTCCTTTTCACCATGTGAAGACACAGAGAAAAGGCACCATTTTTGAAGCAAAGAGCAGCCCTCCCCAGACACTGAATCTACCGGTGCCTTGATCTTGGACTTCCCAGCCTCCAGAACTGAAGAAATGCAATTCTTCTGTTTAGAAATTACCCAGTCTAAGGTATTTCATTACAGCAGCCTAAATGGTCTGCTCCAATTACAAATAAGAAATGGAACTAACATACTATAATTAGTGTATAGACTTAAATAAAATAGACTAGCAATGAAGGAATAGAGGCATAAATATTAACAATTAGGCCATTTTTTTTCACACAGCTGAACTGAAGTGTCTGAGGTTTGTGATAGTACTATAGGAAGTATAATACCTGCTTAATTTATTTTCTTATTTTATGTAGCAGTGACCAGTTAGGAAAAGATGACAAGACTCACAGTTTTTCAAGCTCATATACTGAGACAACAACATCCAAATAGGCTTTGAAATATTATATTTTGGTATTATTACTAATATTACTTATAAATCACAGCTATAGGAAACATTTTAAAAATTGGGAAATAGTATTAACTTTAGGGGTAACACATCATAATAAAATTCTCAAATACTATGATTCTGAATGTTCTGAATGCTAAGACGTATTTGCACAGCCTTCGCATCGTGCACAAAGAGACCAAGGGACATTCTTCCTTCGTGGAGCACAGACCAATCCAGAAACTATTTTCCTTCTTCCTTTCCTTTTAGCAGGGAGATTTGCATATTTGTGCATCCTCCTGCAGTGAATCAAACATGGAGCACCTAGTGAGCATCCTGGTAAGGCTAGGCTGATGAGAAGATTACCTGCAAGAAAAATGCTTTTGAGATGTGGTTTTAAGTAAGCACATGGTTATCTGTTTTAACTCCCAAGAAATATTTGCTTTTTTTTTTCCTTCTTAATGCCGAAAGGGCTCAAGCCACATCTGTATGATTGTGTTTCTGAACAAGGTGTGCTTGTTCTACCAAGGATATACCAATAATTCAAGGTAATCAGCAGAGTACATTACAGGAAGAAATCTGAACCAACAAGCTGTACAAACAGAATAGCAATCAGAAGATTTAATGCATTTCTGATGTACATTTAAGGCCCTGACACTGGGCCACAGATGTACATGTGTTGTGCTTTATATTGCTGAGATATGGCCTGTGAGTACCTATTATAGCATATCATCATCCACACTGGAGGGGTTGGGGAGGGAAAAATTCCATCACACATTACTCCTGCGGATGTATTAGAGAAACAAATTGTACTCGGAATTGAAAAGTCACAGGCTTATTCTGTCTTAATAAATTCCTGCCAAAAGGCTAAGTGTAAGACTAGAAATACTTCCCAAATGTGGTTACTGTATTATCATCTTTGACATCTCAAGAGCTGCTCCAAGCATCATCAGATATCAGTTCAGGGTTCTCACAATAAAATCTTTTTCTTTTTTTTCCAACCAGTCCTTGATTTCATGTAGTCATTTTGAGTCGCCTTTGCTTGAGATATAAACATCCCTTTGGCTAAAATAAAAGTGTTATTTTTTATTTATTTATTTATTTTTGACTTTTTTTTTCTTTTATTATTATTATTATTGTTATCATTATTATACTTTAGGTTTTATGGTACATGTGCGCAATGTGCAGGTAAGTTACATATGTATACATGTGCCATGCTGGTAAAAGTGTTATTTTAAATAAGATGTTTGTCACTGAGCCATTCCCATTGGTTAATAGAGACAGCTATTCAAAATTTGAGGTGCTAATCCTTAACTAAAGTTTTCTATCAAAATTTTGAGGGTTTTTGTGATCCTTCAAAATAGATTTAAAACAGAAAAGTAAAAGAGCACACTCTAATCTTTTTGAAGGCAGATTCTGGGTTCTAATTATATTTATGGCTACTGTGTGATGTTTGATCAATATCTGTCAAATAAATAAATAAAAGATTATATAATTAAATGCAATGATGACACATTAAAATATCCTAATGATATTAGCCTAGTTAGCATTTTATAAACCAAGATACCTAATATCTGTTTTGTCAAACTAGGTCTACAGCTTAAACTGTTTCTTTTATCTTATTAGCCTACTAAGACTTCATCTCTTAAGAGTAGATTTTTTAATCTTGTTATTTCAGCATGATATATATTAAGATTTGTCTTTATTCTAAAATGAAAAATAAAATGACTCTCCAACACCCAAAGAGAAAAATGGTTCTCCAATCTATAGGTTTCTAGCTTGTTGTAGAATCGTATATTGTAGGGTATCCATTACCGTGTGAAAATTACCGCAAAATGTAGAGGCCCTGAAACAACAAATATTTCTTATCACACAGTTTCTGTGTGTCTAGAAACTGCTATAGCTTATTTGGGTTTCCTGCTCAGAGCCTTACATGAAGTTGTAGTCAAGCCATCATTTGGGACTGCAGGCTTCTCCGGGCCCTACTGGGACTGATCATCCACATCCACCCCTACCACTGGCTGTCTGCGTGTTCTCACAGTGTGCAACAGCTGAGCCAAGACACAGCTCCGGAGACGACTTAAGATGGAAACCATAGTCTTTTCTGATTTGAGGAGGGACATCCCATCACTTCTGTCACGTCTGTTCCTAAGAAGAGACTCAGTAAGATGATCACACATTTAAATGGACGTGATGACGCCAGAGGATGAAGACACGAGGTGGAGATCACTGGGAGCCGTTGGAGGGGACATCTGCCATAAAGAGGGTCAAGAATAAATGCCATTTGCAAGAAACAAATTGCATTATAAGATGTTTTCTAATATTTCAAGACATGTTGAATAGTGAAATTAATTAGCCACACGTGGTGGTGCATGCCTGTAATCCCAGCTACTCGGGAAGGCTGAGGCAGGAGAGTCACTTGAACCCGGGAGGTGGAAGTTGAGGTGAGCCGAGATCGCACCACTGCACTCCAGCCTGGGCAACAAGAGCAAAACTCTGTCTCAAAAAAAATAAATAAATAAAATGAAAAGAAAAGCAAAAGGAAAAGAAAGAAAGAAAAAAAAAGAAAACTAGAATCGCAAAATTAAGAAGACTCTCAAGAACAAGATCTCTCCCCACCCCAATTACCTTCTGTGACTAGCAGACAGATCTATGACATCAGTGGATTTTAATAAGAAAGAAAGGGGTGAAAGGTTAGCTGAAAGAATTTGTTTTTGAGCAATGACATATTTCAAGTACTATGTCAAATGTCTTTTAGGTATTTCTTTAGTGAATCCTCCTGTAAACCTTTCTAGGTCAGTTCTGTTACCAGATGAATTATCAGGACTGAGACTAAATGTGCTTATGTGCAGAGTCGTTAGCTAGGACCTGAACTCACACCCAGCTCACTGGAAAACCTATGCTTTCTCTCCTACCTTAACATTCCATTGCTGACCTCTCTGGTGGCTGAAGAGCTGATTTCTTAGCACACCTTTCCAGTTGACACTTTCCGGTCCTAGCAAGGCAGATCGTGTTTCTAAGCTTCTGTTTCTTGAACTACGGAGTTGTGATTTCTAGTCCAGAGCCTCTTTGTTTCAGGATAGCCACAACTTTAAACAAGTGGCTGACTTATGGCCTCCCAACTGTTTGATGGTCAAAGCTGGAAATGTGATACAGTAGCCATCAAAATAGAAACAATTCTTGGCCTAATAGATTCTAATGAGTACATTGCAAGCAGAAAGCTCAGAAAGGGTCATTTGGGCTTAGCAAAAAAATAAAATGAAGGCTTAAACAGAATCAAATATATAAGAATCCTGTTTCTGAAAATTTTTTTTTTTTTTTTTTGCTTACCCATTATGGAAAGATCTTATTCTATATTCATAATGATTCGTCTCTGGTGCCAAAGAAAATATTAGGGAAAATTATCACTTGATACATGAATGATTCGACAAATGACTATATGATAGAGAAAAAAAGTGTTTTGGAGTTTGGAGATAAAGCTATTTATCACTACAGTAATGTAAATAAAATTTTTTACAACTAACAATAAAGAACTCTCAAAGTGGAAAGTGAAATAAATGAAACGTTTGGTTATTTTTGAGAGGAAACATGAATCAAGCAAGTGTGAAGAATATTTGTTAGTGGCAAACACTCCCACATGGAGAAGGCATGTGCAATATAGTAATCACTATGAAATTTATTTTAAAATACCACCAAAGGCAAAGAAACAGCTTTTCTTTAAAGCTAAATGTTCAAGGGCAGCTATGATATTCTCTGACTGACAACAACACAATTGCTGTCTCTACAAGAGCACCCAGCCACATCTCCAGGATTAAACTAGGACAAGTTATGACAAAGGAATCATTAAGGTCCATATTGATCTTCTCACATCAGCCTGAAATAGAACATCCTGTTACGTTACAGGCCCATCAGAAGCAAATCCGTTCTTGTCACAGCCTCTGTCACTTCAAGGAGTTTCTAACACAAGTGCCGAGAGTGACCTCCCTCTTTCTACCTTAACGCAAAGGTAGAATTTGATTTGAGCTTCCTGGACAAAAAGGATTCGGGGAGGCACTCTAAAACTAAGACTTGCTTTGCTCCTGTGCCCGCCCCCTTTTGAAGTGCTTGTTCTCAGGGAGTGATCTGGCCTCAGAGCAGCCTGGCATTGGCTTTGGTAAGTCCCTGCCTTCATTTCTTTAGATTTAGTAGCTGTACTATGATCTGAAAGATTACGGAATCTTATAATGTAATCAGAATTCTAGTATGTCCTATAGACTCCTTTCAAAGTCAGGAAATGGTCAGTACTTACCAGAGAGTTTTCTCAGTGAAATCATAATATCCTGTGAAATATTTTAAATATGGGATGTCCATGGGGAAAAAGTAAAACCTTCTCCTTGATTTTTTTCTATAAGTGGAGAATTTATTATCTCAAAGTTCCTCAGAGGTAGAAAAACACAGATGTAAAGAATTACTAATGATCATTCTCATTACTGTAGTGTTCATAATAAACACAACCTTCTTTCAACTCTATGAAAGAAACAGTGCTAAACATTATTATTCCTCACTCCTAGTGTGTCTCCTCTCATATAAAGATGACACAAAAGTAATTAGGAATTAATTGAAACTACTGGAAGCTAAAGTTGATCTTCCAGATATAAGAAGTTTACAACATACCTGAGGCTTCTTTTTCTCTGTGTTTCATATAAATTTCAGTTAGTATTCCTGGTGGAGTAAATGTTTTTAGTGGCTTTGATGGGAAAAGAATGTTCTCCCAAATCAGGGAATATAAAATATTACACAACTGAAACAGGTTTATTAAGTTGCTCATCCCAGAGTAATCATCATGAGAAGAGAACAGAAAGACCAAAGAGGAATCATCTGTGATATTTTGCACTTTAAAAATTCATGTTGAAAAAGTCATATTGGGAGGAACACATGGTGTTCACTAGAGAAATGAGGAATACTTTCTTATCTAAGCTGTTCTTGATAAACATATAGAGAAACTAAAATCTGCATGTAATAATTGTAACCACTAATATTCCTTGGGTACTCATGATGCACTTTTATAGTGTTCTCCATGCATTCATGCATTTAAATCCCAGTGGTACTACTCTATACGCAGATACAGACATGGCCTACTGTTAGATAAAAACTGGTTGTTATCAGTCAGGGTAGACCAGGTATGTTTCAATAACAAGCCCACCACCCCAGTGGCTTACAGAACTAAAAGTTTTGCTATTGTGGCATGGATCTGGTGGTCCACATAAACAGATCTCTTCCGAGGGGTGACTCAGGGACTCAAGCTATCAACAAACGGGAACTTCACATGTTGGAGTCCTTTGCTTCCAGACTAGAGGACTGGGACAGAGGATATGGAGGATAAAGAATGGATAAGGCACAGCCACTTTTAGATGTATTGACCTAGATGTGACCCCTCACTTCCACTCAAGACCCATGGACAATAAATTACTGATATGACCTCATTTATTTATTTATTTAGAGACAGAGTCTCGCTCTTTTGCCCAGTCTGTAGTGTGGTGGTGAGATCCTGGTTCGCTGCAGCTCTGCCACCTGGTTCAAGCAATTCTCCTGCTTCAGCCTCCCAAGTAGCTGGGATTACAGGCGCCTGCCACCACGCCTGGCTAATTTTTGGATTTTTAATAGAGATGGGGTTTCACTATGTTGGCCAGGCTGGTCTTGAACTCTCGACCTCAAGTGATCCGCCCACCTCGTCCTCCCAAAGTGCTGGGATTACAGGCGTGAGCCACTGTGCCCAGCCGATATGACCTCATTTAGATACTTACAGGCAGAACAATGGAATCTAAAAAATTATGTTATTATGAGCACTTCAGGGAGATGAATACAGGTTGCTCAACTCTACCACCTGTTTCTGTCATGAGGCCTTGATATCTGAACTCTTGGCCTGAATAAAATGCCCCTGAGAGAGGCAGAGGACTGAACTCTAAAGGGCTCCCTGGCTCCAGCATTGACAGAACCTCTGGTGGGCGGGGGGTGGAATAAGAACAATGAGAGGACCCTTTGCACTCTGCTCAGCAAAGGGCTACTGGGGGAAGAGGTTACTGTTTACTGCCATGAAGAATATTATAAACAGCTAATGGGGCCATACCTATGGTCTGTGCATGTTGGTAATTATGCAGAAATATTCTGAACTGGGGCTTCAACTCACCATTGCAAGATTTTTCCACACATAAGTGGATGTAGTCATTGAAGGGTTCCTAACAGGAAGCAAACTCCTGAGAAAGCTATTAGCAGTTTAGTATTTGCAATTCATGTGACACTACTTGCCTTAAGGGATATCATCCACAGAGTCCTGTTTGGTTTAAAATGTAACTCTCACAGTGGAGTAGGTTGAGCATTCAGATCTCAGCTGGGTTTCTCTTGAATTTATTAACTTACAAATGGAAATACACTTAAAATAGTTTACTATCTTTCAGTAACGGCTTCTTAACTTCCCCATTTCCAGAAGTGGTTCCGCTCTCCCTAGGCTTGTAATCTTGTAGTACCTCTGACTTCTCTTGCCCTTGGCACTCAAAATGTCATCTGTTTACCAAATCCTGCAGCTAGTTTCTTCACAACAGTGCTTTGAATCCTGACTTTCTCTTTATTTCCACATTTTGACTACAGGTTCTAACCACTGGGTAATTTTATTGCTCTCTCTACTGCTAACTAAAAATAATATATTCCACATACTTCTAAGAATCAGCATCTGCAAGCAGCTTGGTCCCTCTGTTACTTTTCCTCTCAAAGTTTACAGTGATCTGGGGTCAGCCAGGGGAAGACTTGGAATAAGAGCACTGACCCTCTCAACACAACCAGAGCTTTACACAGGCTGAATTTCAGGAACCATACAAACAGCACAAGATAGACTAGGAGATCCAGAAAACTCCTTAAAAATATGGGGAAACATTGGCTCTCCTGGTGAACTTCTGGCTATGTGAGAGTGCCTATAGTTACCTATGTAATTTCACTTACTTAAGTCACCTAGATCTGTTGTCTTGTTCTCATAATTAACGTCAACCCCTCACTAAAGCTCAGAGATCATTTGCCCCAGGATTCTGACTGTTTTTGCTTTTATTAGTACTTTTGTCTTTTTTCTAAGATAAAAGAAAGAGACAATATTTAGTGAATGGATGCATAACAGATATTTAACAGGATGTCAATGGTAGTTTGACTACTAGTTCCACTGTCGTCCAGTTATGCTGCCTTTCATTTCTAGCATAAAATAGTACAGCTTAGTCACTATAAATGGGAAGCAATATGACAGAATTCTTCAGATACACAGCAACACATACCAGGCAGTGCAAACGGCTCCCACCCATAAAAAATAAAACAAAAAACACATACCATAGATGATTTGGATTTTACTAAAAGTGGCAACATTAACACATACACCTCGCAGGATAAGCATCGCTTCTGTTTCTGCAATAGATACTAAGGCAGAAAATATTTCATGGTCAATGACTGGTCACAGGGCAGTTGAGTCTACAAGTTGTCAACACAATCACAGGAGGAGAGGAATGAAAAGCAAATTGATCGTTAAGTACTCTGATAAGCCTCCTTAACACGATTCTCAAAACTCGCAGCCCTTCTGCCCACAAACGTACAAGTTTAAAATCGCACGATTACAGAGTACACCTGCAAACCCCATTGTGCTGCTTGATCTGTGTATTTTACTGTAGGTCAAGGCAGTTAATCACTGAGGGCCTCGGGGTAACCAGAGAGAAGCTTATTTATGGGCAAATCAAGAAAACGAAATACTGAACCGTGCCTGATTAGCTGCACTAATATGCTACTTGTGGCTAATTTCTGAGCTGCTTAACCCACAGGTGTTTGCCCTCACCCATAAATCATGCCGTCCACCTCCTCTTTGCACTCTCGGTCCTACCATGCATATAGATAGCCTGTTTAAATGACAGGCGGGAAATAATGGATGGTGCACTAAATCACGCCAGTGCTTAGTCAACTGGCTCTCCTCTGAAACAAGTCGTGCAACCTTCCCAGTGCCCAGCTCGTTTCAGATGTTATTGTAACCCAAGCCTTATGTGCCACTGAATGCAACCTTTCAAAGGTACAAAGCGTACATTTCCCCATTTTTATTTGTTTTACTTGTAGAGCACACCCTTTGCATAAGAAAGCACCATTAAAATTTCCACTCCAGCCAGCGATGCAATGAAGCAGAACAGAATCCCAATGACTCCGATGGTGAAAGGAAACTCTCCCAGGGGCTTGAGCAACCGTGGCCGTCCATTTACTGTTAATTTATTTTCTTTAATTAAAGATGTTAATTAAATGGATCACAAACCAAACAATCTAAACACTAAATATTATGGGCAGGAAATGCTTGGTTTGCATACAATTTGACTCTCTAGAGTAGTTCTTCGTTTTAAATCAACTTACAGGTCAATATGAAAGCCAGTAGCTATGAAAATACATATTTTACATATATTTACAATGTCTCTCTGTGCTTGGAACAGAAGAAAATGTGGGACTTGGCAGGAAGTTTTTTTTCAAGCCCTGGTTAATAAAACCCATAGGAGAAACTATTAATACGTAAGTGCTGAATGAAATCATATAAATAGACATATGACAAAATAGTAATGACAAACAAGAGACATGGTATCATTATATTAGGACAAGTAAAGTCATAGGCTTGATGCGATGGGAGCACTGTACAAGGGCTCCTCAGCTAAGGAGAGAGAAAACTGTTTGAAATTTTCAATTACTTCTAGGAATTTTACATGTCTCACTCTTAGACTACATGATAAAAATACATTTATCTGTTATTTTGACACTTTCTAATTGAATTTAAATAGCCAACTATAATGGCAAGATTTCGGTCATAAAGGATTCTTCTTCCAGGGAATTCACTTTGAAACAAGATGGAGTATCGGAAACCAGGGTTACCTTCTGGCTGAAACACTGAAAAACTGATGAACTATATAATGTATTGGATCTTGAGATGCTGAACACCTGGCAGTGAAGATCCCTGGTGAGTTCTGTGATTGTTCTACGTTAGTACCTTGAGAGAGTTCAAGCCAGCAGGCAGGGACAGGGAGACTGGATGGAGCCCAGTTTGCTCTGTGAGTTAAAGAGGTGCAACAGAGCACCCAGGGGGATAATCGTGGTTACAGTTTTGCAGAACAGGGTGGCAATGGGGAGAGAAGTGTATAAAGATAGTCCTCTAGAAAACTGCAGAGGATCCTTTTAGAATGTTCAGCTAAGTCTTGATCAGAACACATAAATGAAGAAACCATCAGAAAGAACAAAAAGTATCAGTGTTGGCCACTCCCCCAAGGCTGAGATAGCATCGGTTTTCACCAGACAGAGTGGAATAACCCATGACCCATGAGCATGGACGGGAACAGTCAGGAAGGTCTCATCTGAGGAGAGGAGAATAGCTTGTCATGAACGAATCACTGCTCCTCTTCCACTTCACAAACTTTAAAAGCAACACCTGAAGGATCAGACTGTTTTCAGGTAACATAACTGTGTCTCATGAAAAAAGATCTGAAATATTTATACAAATATAAAAATATCCAGCGGCCAAAAGATATAATTTACAATGTCAAGAATGCAATAAAATATTACCAGGCATTTTAAAACACAGAAAAATGTGAGCCATTATAAAGAGAAAAAATATTCAATCAAAAGCAAACAAAATTACACAGATGTCAGAATTAGCAGAGAGACTTTTTTTTTCAAATTGTACTGCATATGTTCAGAATGTTCAATAAAGACTTAGAACTTATTTAGGAGACTCAATTGAACTTCAATAAGTGAACACTCTATATATATAGTAAAAAATTCAGTGAATGAGATTAATTTTAGTGTAGACATTGCAGAAGAAAATATTTGTAAACTTAAAGACATTGCAAAATAAACTATACAAAATAAAAGACAAAGAGCAAAGAGAGTTAGAAAAGAACAGAGCATCAGTGATCTTTGGGAAAACTTAGAATGGATTCATGCACATGCACGTGGACTCCCTGATAATGGAGGGGGCCATAGCAAAAGCTGATTGAAGAAACAATGTCTGAAAACTCTCAAATTTGTTAATACAACAAAGACCTGATCCAAGAAATGCAAAAAATCCCAAACATGAGAAACATAAAACAAACAAACAAACAAAAATACTTGGTCCGTCATACTCAAACTACTCAAATCTACCAATAACACACAGATCCTATAAGCAGGCAAAGAAAAAAGACACAGTATGTACAGAGGAACAAAGATAGAAATGACCACAATTTTCTCATCGAAAATAGTTCAAAAGAAAAACTTCCAACATAAAATGTTCAAGCACAATAAAAACAATGTAAAAGGAAAACTTCCAACATAAAACACTAAAACAGAGGTGAAGTAAAGATTTTTCTTACATACGTGGAGATTTTTTATACATGCAATTGATGAGAAACAGATCTGCACTAAAACCAATCTTACATGTTTTTCAGAGAGAAGAAAGATGTTACCTGAAAAATGTGATTATACACAGTGGAATGGAGAGCACTGAAAATGGGAACTACATGAGTAGCTTATTTTCTTATTATTTAAATCTTTTTAAAAGCCAATTAATTGTTTGTATAACAATAATAACAATGTATCATCATATTTATAATATAAAGTAAACTTGAAATATTTGACAAGAATATGACAACGTAAAAAATTAAATAAAAAGAGAAAAGAGATCTGAGAGTTGTGCAAATAAAATTTTATTATTTTATAAGCTTTTTACATTTTTTATAACATGGTATAATATCACTCAAACTGGGACTGTGATGAGTTAGAGTAATAAGTCAAAATTAAGATAAAAAGGAATCCTTAAAAATAATTAATTATTTCAAATGAAGCAAGAAAAAAAGAAGAAAAGAGCAAAAAAGAACAGAGGAAAAGATTAGAAAGCAAACAGCAAGATAGTAGATTTAATTTCAAAATGTAATTAAATAAAAATGGTGCAAACATCCAAATTAAGAGGCAGAGACTGTCAGATTTTAAAAATAGAGGCAAACTGTATTTTATCTGTAATAAACGCATTTAAATATAAAGACTCAAAATAGATTTTTAAAAAATTAAAAAAGTCATGATAACACTAATGAAAAGAAACTGTAATGACTATACTAATATGAGATAAATATGTATATTAGAGAAAATAATATTAGCCCTCTAAGTTAAGTCACTATCAATTATTAAAGAATCAATTTATCTGCCAGGAGCGGTGGCTCACACCTGTAATCCCAGCCCTTTGAAAGTCTGAGGCGGGTGGATAACGAGGTCAGGAGTTCAGAACCAGCCTTGCCAAGATGGTGAAACCCCGTCTCTACTAAAAATACAAAAATTAGCCGGGTGCGGTGGCAAGCACCTGTAATCCCAGCTACTTGGGAGGCCGAGGCAGGAGAATCGCTTGAACCCAGGAGGCGGAGGTTGCAGTGAGCCGAGATTGCGCCACTGCACTCCAGCCTGTGTGACAGAGTGATACTCTGCCTCAAAAAAAAAAAAAAAAAAGAAAGAAAGAAAGAAAGAAAGAAAAAGAATCAATTTATCGGAAGGACTTAACATTCTGAAACTAATAACGGCTTTTCCAAATATATGAAACAAAAACTGACAGAACCATGGGGAGAAGTCATAAAACCAACAAGTGTAGCCCAATACATTAATGCTCCCTCTCAGTGATTGGTGTAACAAGTAGAGAGAAAATCAGTAAGGATACAAAATATTTAAACAATATTAGTCAGCCAACATTAAGTGACATTTCTAGAACATCCTATTCAACAGAAGAATACATTTTGTTCAAGTGCAGAGGAAATATTTACCAAAACAGAGCACATTTTGTGTCATAACAAAAATCTCAATATTCACACAAAGCATTTTCTCTTACTACAGTGGTTCAATTAGAAGTTACTAATAGAAACATCTAGAAAATTCTAAGTATTTGGAAACTAATAGCCCACTTCTAAAGAACCTATGTATCAAAGAATACATTAAAAAATAGGAAATTAGAAAGATTTTTGGTCTAAAGAAAAAAATGAACAAATTCAAACTTCTGGGAGGCAGCTAAAGTGGTACATGGCACGGGGAGTGGTGAGATTATAGTAATAGATGTCTCGATTCGAAAGCAAAAAAAAAATCTCTTGTCAATAACTTCAGCTTTCTTGTTAAGGAAGAACAAATATGCAGCAACAAAAGAAAATAATAGAGGACAGAGCAGACAAATATGAAATAAACACCAAAAAAATCATCTCGAAAATCAAGGAAATCAAATACTTTTTCTTCAAGAAAATCCATATAATTGACATAGACAAAATTTACCAATATCTTGTCTGAGAGGTGTGACATTGGTATAGATTCTTCCTAGAATAATTTTTGTATCTCAACAAATGCCTCAAAACAGGCAACTGAAAACAACTTGCTAATATTATTATCCATCAGGATTTATTATAAAACTATAGTTATCAAGATAGTGTGGTGTTGACATCAACATAGACAGATCAACGGTAAAAAATACAGAGCAAAAACAGATCCACACATATGACAACTGAGTTTTCACAGAAGTGCAAAGGTAAACCAACAGAGTAAAGCTAATCTTTCAACAAATGGTGCTGGGACAAACGGGTTTTCATGTGCAAGGAAAAGAAAACAAAACAAAAAATAAAAATTATACATCAATACCATATGCAAAATTTAATTCATAATGAATCATCAGACATAAATGTTAGCTTAAAACTATGAAACTTACACATGATGCCTTCTTCAGTTTCATAAGTATTATTTCTTAGAGGGCTTTTTACAACAATGCCTTCTCACTTTTTTCTAAGCATAACCCAGCATTCTCCGAAAACACAAGTCTATTATTGCATTTCAACTTATGATTCTGTAATACATCTGAAAGAAGAGCATACTCTCCTTGTGAAAATATTAAACGTGCTTTGGGATCCAACTTGCAATACTTAACACAAAGAATCTCATCTGCCATTGGCACTTAGTGTAATTACCTTCCACTATCTTAAAAATTGTATTCCCTGACTTTGCCATTGCTTAAAACATCTGTGGCCATTCTTAAAAGTTATTATAGTTCTCCATCCTTGACACTATTATACAGTATACTTAAACCACTTGCATAATGTAGTCTAATGACACTCGTGAGGCTCTATAAATATGCTAATTTCTATAAATTTGCTAACCATTGTGTAAAGAAACTTCTCTTGTCCATCTTTGTATTTTTCAAAGCCCCTGCAATTCCTCATATTTGCACTTGTTCATGACTTTCAGTATAAATTTCTTTTCACACTTTTTATTTTCATTCATGATTGTAAAAAGTTTAATTGTATATATTTTCTTTCCATGATAAAGTCTACTTATAAATCACAATCTCCTTTCCTTCCAAAGAAACTTTAGATCATGAATGGAGGAGTCTACCTTCATATAAGAGATAACATATGACCTTCCTTTGGACCAGATAATGTGTTTTTCTGTTAAATAATATATACTAACTCTGCATGCTCCATGTGCTGATGAAATAGACAACAAAAACAATCAACAAGCCAGCACATGCTTGGGGCCAAAAGAGGATGAACGTGGCCATATTCATAAAACACAGATCATGGACATAGTTACCCAGGAGAGGACATAATTTCCACGGATGTAGAACAGGCTGGAAGAGAAGTCCATGTCCTTGAGATGACATCTGCACACGGAATGAAAGCTAAATTCATCTAGTCAACATAAAGCCATTTTTTTCATTTCATTATTTTGACCTTTATATAATTAATGAATTTGGAGCAATATTGCAAAATCATATACCATTTGATTTATATAGCTCTCATTGCTTAGCTTGGCAGTATGGTGACATGTGAAACTTCTACTCACTTGAATACATCCCTGTATTTACTGTACTGTTATATAAAAACAACTAAAACTTCCTCAAACTTCAGGAAGGCACTCCTTTTAATGAATGCACTGCTGATAATTTAATGAATACACATATAAGGTACACCTCAAGTTAAACTATTCAATACACCACAGTATACTGACCTGGGATGAATGTCATTTGAAAGGTTCAAGATGCCATTTCACCCCAACTTGCGCAGGCATCCACTGAATTTTGGTGGTGGCAGTAGTTTCTATGGTCGTGAAAGCCTGTCCTGCACCAGCATTAACCACAATTGCTGGAGCTGCCTTTTGAAGAAAATAATGATGATTGAAACAGAAATGGAGAATAAGATGTCTAATATAGTACATTCAAAATAATGAACTATATTTTTCTTGCAATTTTTAAAGATAATCTTGGTTTATATGAAGAACTGGATAATCAGTTGATCTGCTTCTTAAGGGCTTTTGTTTCTGATTGTCTTCTCCCAATCTGTGGTGGCATTTTTGTTACCAACTTCTAAAGACCAAACCCTCAAGATTAAAATGCTATCATCCTCCTAGCAGAAGTTATGCTGCAGTTACCACTGGAGTAACTAGATGAACAGTTTTGGATGAGTAACTAGAAACAAAACATGGAGGACCACATTTTCAGCATGTGCCTTGTCATATCTTGCCTTCTGAGAAACATTCTCTACCAGCTCTCTGTTGTCACTGTCCCAGTCCCGACCAATCACCTCTGTTGTTTACGCTAATTCTGAACAATCATCTCAAAAATACAACTCTCGTTGTATTTCTATCTACTTACAGCTCTCCCATGTCTTCCCATCACCTGAGGGTTCCCCGTGAGTCAGGTGGTCCAGTGTAATTGCAGGGCCCTAAAAACTGGAAGAGAGAGGCAGGAGAGAGAGGCAGAGCAATACGATGTGAGAAGGACTCAGTTTGCTGTTTCTAGCCTTAGAGATGGAGGAAAGAGCCACGAGGCAAGAGATGTGATGCCCTTTGGACAAAGCCAAGAAATAGATTCTCTTCCAGAGCCTCAGAGGAGAAACCCAGCCCACCTTGATTTTGGTTCATTGAAACCTGTGTCATATTACCCAGCTGAACTGGGGTTTGCTCACCCAACACATGAACGCCAAACATCCACACTGAGGTTTGCAGCAGTAGAAAGGAGGGTATTTATTTTTAGGATACTGGACAAGGAGAAGCAGGCAGCTCATGCTCAAGACCTAACCAACCCCATGCCTTGCAAGCAAGGGTTTGTAAAGTGAGGAGAAATTTTCAAGAAAGTAGAAATTACAGGCAAAATCGCAAATCAATACTTAAGAGGCAAGATTGCAAATCAATACCAAACACTGATTTGGCCTAAAAAGGCAGGATATCTTGAAGCTGAATCTTACAGGTAATAGGTAGATTTAACACTTTCCTGATTTTCAATCGGTTAGGGAAAAGAAGCTTTGCTTCAAAACGTGGGGTCAGCAGAGAAGAAAGTTAGCTCTGGCTCGTGGGTAGGACTTCCTCCAGGCTCCTCAGGAAGAAATTTAGAAGAGAACAGTGGTGAGCATTCAGTCCTCAATCCCCCTTTATCTGAGGTCTCCGTGCCAGCAGATCTTTTTGGTGGAGGTCCATGTAACTCAAGGACATATGTTAAGCTGTTATCTCTGGTTTCTATTGGGAACCAAACATCTCATGGCTCTACCTTCCTTGGCTGTTGTTTTAGGGGGCCGTTACCTTCTTGCTTATGAAGTCATTCATTTACTCATTTACGTCTCGGGGCCAGCTAGGAGCCTGGAATTTCTGTTGAAGGAATTCAAGATTTCCCTTTATTTTTATGCTTGTGGAAAGGGGGTGCTGACCCCTAAAACAGGTCCCTGCTCCACCTCAGGCAGACTTTGGTAATAGAAAAGTCCAATGCACATGGCTTTGCATTTATTTTTACTGGCAACACTCATTA
Source organism: Pongo abelii (assembly GCF_028885655.2). Classification (NCBI taxonomy): domain Eukaryota; kingdom Metazoa; phylum Chordata; class Mammalia; order Primates; family Hominidae; genus Pongo; species Pongo abelii. Next base: position 4,504,542 of record NC_071989.2, read on the forward strand.
TACTGACAATGGATTTTTCTGTAGGTTCTTGCTCTTCTGCATTAGACTAGCAATTTCCATAAGGGCAGAGACTTTATTCTATTTCCCACTATAACCCAGTACACAGCACACAGCACATGGCACAGTCTGTTTGTAGAATGATACTAGGGTCTTTATAATCTCTTACTTATTTAACAATTTATCTTAATTTATATATTTTTTATTTTTTTACAGAGAGGGTTTTCCTCTTTTACCCATGCAGGAGTGCAGTGGCACAATCCCAGCTAACTATACCTTCTAACTCCTGGGCTCAAGTGATCCTCCTGCCTCAGCCTCTCAAATACTATGTTAATTGAGTTAAAAAAGTAAACATCACGGCTTAGACTAAAGCATGAAATGATTAAAATGAGAGGATGTTAGTTCAAAGTGTGGGGAGGAGGGGCAGTTCTTACTTGGCTTCTACCATTTCCGAGGATTTGGTGCTGTCTGGTTCATTTTAACCCACCGACATAGAGGAGAGACAGGCTCCTGTACTGCATCGGCTGGTGCGGCAGGGCAGGGCTGCCATCATCTTGGAAAAATGGATGGCAGTTTAGGATAATCATAGTAGAATGAGGGTATGGTCCAGAATCAACCAGAAACTCTTCCCACTGGACAGTCACAAGCCAGAACTTGGGGAGCGAGGAGGGGGAGTGCCCAAAAACACAAGGAGGAGAGTGGGTGTCTCAGACCCTGATCAGCGCCCCCGAATCTGCAGGTGTCAGTTGGTTCTCTGCAAGGCATACATCAATCCTCCCTCCTGAGACGGGGGCTACGTGATGATGTCTATATGTTTCTATTACATTGACTCGAGATTTCTTTAGGCAAATGACTATGAAAAAGTCATCTGACAATTCCAAAAAGAAAAATGCATGAGATGACTAGGGAGTGGCACCCGTAAGAGTTATTGTTGCACAACACAGACAATTCAGGGCTGGCAGAAAGTGTATTATAGACAGGCAGGGTGGTTCCAGGATGGGAATTAAAAGGGCACCCGCTAAATCTGTCAGCAGGCACTTTCAAGATGTAGCACCAAAGAATTATATCAGAAAGGTCACTCAGAGAAATACGAGTGTCACAAAGTTAAGTACATCAAGAGAAGATCAAATAATAGGAAATATCTTTTTTCAAAGCTGAAACGATATATTGCAAAAATGGTAAAGTGAAGCGCACGGCGGATATAAAGGGAAATCAAGATGCTGGGAAAAAATAAAATAGAAGCGTAATACAATAGAAGTGAAGCTGTAGAAATCATAAAAGAAATGCTTGGAAACAACAGTGAAACTTATTGAATAAAGTAAAATTTATTCAGAACATTCAGATGGCAAGATTCAGAAAAATAACCCATGAATTGGCATTCTGGCTGATTGCAAGATGCTGTGAAGAATACATTTTTTTAAAAATTGTCATATGTTCTCATAGAACACTGTATGAATAATTTAACAGGAATGCCACGATTTATGAAAAGAGTATTATCAGTGAAATGTTAATGCCATTCTCCAGAATTTGTTTTTTAGGTGATAGTTTGGTTTTAACCAACATAATTATTTCTATTTGTCACTCCCATGCCAAAAATGGAACAGAAAAATCTGAGGAGAGCTTTACAATGTGAGCTGCATCTATGATTTATTATCTCTATATGACTTAGAACCTGCATTACCTGCTAATTGAGCTATTCTTGAAGCATCACCTGATTGAGCAGCCTCCAGCTGTGTCTCGTGCACTTTTCCACGGCCCTCAGTAATGTGATTTCCTTGTTGCCCAAGGTGTGTGTGTGTTTGTTTTCATGCACATCATCTCAGTGGCAAAGCACTACCGTAACCACCAGCCTTTCTTGAAGGAGAAAAATGAAAACGATTCTGCATTCACTGTAAGTGACATGCCCTTTAGTCACCCGTAACGGGGGCAGATGCATATTGGTTAGATGCAGTCCTGCGAATATTCACAAAGGCCACTGTTTGGTAGTGAGGTGCATTCTGAGTTCGGTTTTCGTCGTCTCCACTAACGGTTTGGCCATCTGCATAGGTGACCATCTATCACCCAACCTGGAAAACTGCTCACAGTCATCAGAGCAGAAACACACGTTCTTTATTGTACATCACAAAGAGAAGCCTGAAATTAGATGGCAGACTCCTGCATCAAAGATTTTATCTTTGGAACCCTTTGAAAGCGTGGTCAGTACTTTATGTTCTGTTACACCACACTCAAGGCCTGCAGACAGGGAGCTCCTGCCCCTGGTGCTGGAGCCCGTGGCGTGTGACATTGGGCCACTTGGTTCATTCTTTTGCAAACTTTTGCCCTGAGCTAATCTGTGCTTTATCCACTGATGCAAAGATAATTCAATTTATGGAATGTTATGCAAGCACATTGAACTTTATGGGACTCTTAAAATCAGCTGCTGTACTTGTAAAGGAAACTCACGCAATGGAGGAAATTGCTTATAATATTGAGTTGCTGATACTGTATTTTAAAAAATTGATATGTAGATAAGCTTTATAGTTCTAACACCTCATACTGGTTGGACATTTTTCTAAGATAAAACCAGTTCTTTCTGTCTTCTAAAAAAAAAAAAAAAAGATTGTTAAAAGCAGACAGACCATTCAGGTTCCCCAAAGATACATGCTCTTAGATTAATAAATTGCACCATGCTTCCTCCAAACTACCCTCTACTGTGTTCTGAAGAGGTTATTTGCAGATGGAATTCATAGTGCTTTGAAAATAAATGTCTTATAAACATTACTTAATTTTGTTAATATGCTTGAACCATGTACTTCTTCATTTACCATAAAAATGAAACAGCTATAATGTGATAATATCCTCAAGTACTAATGGGTATGTTAAATATAAGTTCCATTAAAATCCATAATTTATTGAGGTTTAGAAATTGTGCATTGTGAACAACTAAATTGTCACTTTTATGATTATGATGCATCTTTTGGCAGTGAGGTTATGGTGATTTTCCGGATCCTATATGAACGAGCATAGAAAAGAGTAGTCTGGTTTTCCTTTAAAAGAAGAAACAGTATTTCAGCAGATAAAGAAACACTGAGAAAATAATTTATGAGTCTTGCAAGGTCTGCAATAGTGCAAAATAATTATACACAGCTTTTATCACAGATGTAGCTTGCATTAGAAAAGGCAATAGAAATCCTTTCCTAATATATAAATCATTCGTTTGTAATATTTGGAGTTATGTTTCCTTATTCTTCATTAAAATACACCCATGTGGAAGACAGAGGGCTCCAGCACTTATTCTGTGAAACGAGTTGCTATTTCGCTAGGAAGAGCATGCATCTATCCCCACAGGGGAAAAAATAAAGAACTATACAAACTCTATCAATCACTTCCACAGTGACAAGAAAAGAAATCCTCTTTTATGGTCTCATTCGTTCCATTAAGTGTATTAAGGTCAATCGTCTGTTAGATTGGCAATGGCCCACTCGATACCCACAGAGGACCCCATGTGACCCACCTTGTCAGGACTAAGCTACCACGTAGCAGCAGCCCTCTCCTCCCCAGCCCTTCCATCAGTCACCCCCACCACAGTTGTCCAACAAGACCTGACAAGCACCGGCAGCAGGGCTGACACACGTCAAGAGCCATCGTGATTATTGTCATGCTATCATTACTGTCCAGAGACCCTTAGCACCACCCCATCAGGCCTCCCACTCCTGTGGACCCCCAGGCAGCAGGGGGCCAGGTCCAGGCTGACTCTGCCATTAACGGGATGCTCATCTTTGCCCAGCTCCAGCAGCCACTGCCCTTTCCTACCTCTCAAAGCTTCTACGGGGCCAAGAATCTTGTGTATGTTCAACTTCTCCGCGCTTCCCTGTATCTCTTGCTCTGATTGGCATTTGTCAATTCCGGAGGACACTGTTTGTCTTGGAGCCCTATCAGAGGTGGCTGTTTTTATCATTTTGCAGATGAGGGAACATGTCACTGAGGGGAAAAGTCTTCTGCTCTTTATTACCATTTGGGGACTATTTATCTTCCAGTCTCTCTGAAAACCCCCAACTTTGCTGAAGTGAGTGCTTCAGACGCCACCATGCAGTGGACCTAGGCAGGCCTCACTCCGCCACAGGAAACGCTTACAGGGATAGCTAATGTTCTGTGTCTACTAATCGGGGCAGGGGTGCCCAGGTTCAAGCTTATGTCTAAGTGCCTGTGAGGTTTTTCTGGATGAGACAGGCATGGAATCCCTGGACTCAGTAAGGCAGGCTGCCCTCCCTAATGTGGGCCGGCCCCATCCAATCCATTGAGAGCCTGAGTAGAACTAAAGGCAAAGGAAGGAGGAATTTGTCCCCCTTTTTTTCTACCTTACTGCTTCAAGTGGATCATCCCATCTCATCTTCTCCTTCCATCAGACCGGGAGCTGCACCACCAGCTCCCCTTGATCTCCGGCCCTTGGATTCTAACTGAATCTCACCCCCAGCTTCCCTAGGCCTCCAGCTTGCAGAGGCGGATCCCGGGATTTTCTCGGCTTCCATAATCACAGGAGCTAGTTCCTCTTGACCCATCTCTCCCTCCCTCTCTCTCCTCCTGCCTCTCTTTCTCTCTTTCTCTGTATTGGAGTAGAAATAGAAATCGATGTAGATATAGATGTAGACATACACATAGGTAGATATAGATACAGATATCAGTATAGATATGGATTTCTTATCTACTTTGTTTTTCTGGAGAATCTCAATATATCAACTATGTATCTTTCCCGATTGTTAACACTTTATAATTTGACCCCATTTTGTCATCTTAATAGTTCCATTTTGCAGATGAGGGAATGTGTCACTGAGGGGAGAAGGTCTTCTGTTCTTTATTCCAGCTTGGGGACTATTTCTCTTCCAGTCTCCCTGAAAACTCCCAGCTTTGCTGATGAGTGCTTCTAATTTCACCATGCTGTGCCCCAACTGCGGACACAGGCAGGCCTCCTGGGCTTGCTCATCACTCTCCGAGGGTGTCAGCCTCAGTTGGCTTCTTCCTGTTCTCACCACCAATCACTGCAAGATGTAAACAGCCACGTGGAAGACAAGGCCAACATCAGGCTCTCGGGCTTGTGTCTCATCACTGCCCACGGTCACTTCCTCTAGTCCTCACTGCCTCCCGTGGTCAAATTTCTGGATTATGTCACCATTGATAACTAAACCTCATCTAAATTTTAAATACAAACATTCCACTTTTGCTCAACACCTTCTATGTTACTAAGCAATCCTTTTGTCCAACTAGGACCTCTGATCTACTGATCCTCTGGCATAAAAGAAGAAAATCTCATTAAAATTTTTTAATTTACAAAATGAATTACATTCTTAAGATTTGAAAACAAATTACGTTTTTATGATTTAAAAATGAAGTAAATGAACACCGAGCCGGGGCAATTCCTTCCCCTTACACACTTCTACTGTCTGTGAAGTTCCCATTTGTACACCCCGTGCTTCTCCCAGGTCAACAGTGAGTTCAGTTTCTTGAGTAAACCTTCGAAGTGTCTCTCTGCATACTCCAGCAATCACAAAGAAATGTTCTTAATGTCTCATTTTTATTTAAAAGGGAGAAATACTATGCACTCTATTCTTAAGCTTCCTTTTTTATTTAAAAATAAATCATTAAGATATTTCCATGTGGCCAGGTGCAGTGGCTTATGCCTCTAATCCCAGCACTTTGGGAGGCTGAGGTAGGTGTATCACCTTAGGTCAGGCATTCAAGACCAGCCTGGTCAATATGGCAAAACCACGTCTCTACTAAAAAGACAAAAATTAGCTGGGTGTGGTGGCGCAGGTCTGTAATCCCAGCTACTCAGGAGGCTGAGGCAGGAGAATCTCTTGAATCCAGGAGGCGGAGGTTGCAGTGACCTGAGCTTATGCCACTGTACTCCAGCCTGGGTGACAGAGTGAGACTCTGTCTCAAAAAACAAAACAAAACAAAACAAAACAAAAAAGGTATTCTATGAAAGCATGTAAAAAGCTTTCTGTATTAGCCGTTTTTAAATGTAGAGTTTAGTAGTGCTAAATATATTCACATTGTGCAACAGATTTCTAGCACTTTCTTTCACCTTGCAAACCTAGAATTCTATACTCATTAAACAACTCCCAATATTCTCCTCTTCTAGCCACTGGCAACCAACATTTTACTTTCTGCTTCTGCGAGTTTAACTATTTTAGATAACTGACATAAGTGGGATTATCCAGGACTTGTCCTCATGGGACCGGTTTATTTCACTTAAAATATTGTCTTCAAGGTTTATCTATGTTGTAACATGTAACAGGGTTCCATTCATCTTAAAAGCTGGGTAATATTCCATTGTTTACATATACCACACTTTATTTATGCATCAATGGACATGCAGGTTGCTTCCACTTCCTGAATATTGTGAATAATGCTGCAATCAACATGAATATGCAAATATCTCTGCAAGTCCCTGCTTTCAATTGCTTTTTATATGTGGAAATTTTTCATTTTATTTATTGAGGAATCTTTGTACTGTTTTCCATAGAGGCTGCACCATTTTACCCTCCCACAAACAGTGGACAGGGGTTCCAACTTCACCTAATCTTTGCCCACACTTGTTATTTTCTGGGGATTTTGGATTATTTATCTTGGTAGTGGCCTCCCTGATTTGTGTGAGATGTTCTCTCCTCGTGGTTCTGATTTGCATTGCCCGAGTGATGGGCACTGTTGAGCACCTTATCATGTGCTTGCTGGAATGGTGTCTAACTTTGGAGAAATCTCTATTCACTCCTTTATACATTTTCCAATCAGGTTATTGGTTTATTTGTTGTTGAGTTGTATGTTTGTTTTTTATTCTGTTTTTTATCCCTTATCAAATACGTGTTTTGCAAATATATTTCCTCTTTAGGTAGGTTGTCTTTTCGATCTATTTTTTGTTCACTTTGGTCGCCAAAGTTTTTAGGTTTGTTATAGTCCTATTTGTCTATTTTTACTTTTTTGCCTGTACTTTTGGTGTTACATCCAAGAAAACATTGCCAAATACAGTATCATGAAGATTTCTCTCTATATTTTTTCTAGGAGTTTTGTAGTTTTAGGTCTTATATTTATTTCTTTAATTCATTTTGAGTTCATTTTTTGTGCATGCTTGACGTATATAACTTCATTGTTCTGCATGTGGATATCCAGTTTTCTCAACACTATCTTTTCTACATCATGTGGTCTTGGCACCCTTATGAAAAATTATTTAACATTACACAGGACAGTTGACTTCTGGGCTATTTATTCTTTTCTATTCAGTCTGTCTTCCAAATAGGAACACACTGCTTTGATTACTATAGTTGTGTAATATACTTTAAAATCAGGAAGTGTATGGTCTCTAGATTTGTTCCTCTTTTTCAATATTATTTTGGCTATTCAGAGTTGCTTGGGATTCCGTATGAATTGTAGGATTTTTATTTTCTGAAAAAAAAAGGTCACTGGGATTTTAATAGAGATTGCATTGAATCTCTAAATTGCTTTGGGTGATATGGACATTTCAATATTAAGTCTTCCAATTCATAAACATGGATGTTCTTGCATTTATTTTTGTTCTCTGCTTTTTTTAAAATTCTGTTTTAGGCAGGTATTGATTTATGTAAACAGGAATTTAATTAACATATGAATCTTTGGATTAGATTGGTTCAATTTTGCTATTAGAAAAAAATGCTGTGGTAAATAACTACTAACACACATAGTTTTATAGTCATGCAAAGTTGTGTCTAGGAAAAATTCCAAAAAGTGGAATTTCTGAGTAAAAATTTATAGGCTTTTGAATTGTTTTCTATTTTACTTATAATGTTTTATTTTTATTTTTTATTTCCATAGGTTTTGGGGGGAACAAGTGGTGTTTGGTTACATGAATAAGTTCTTTAGTGGTGATTTCTGAGATTTGGTGTAGCAATCACCTGAGCAATATACACTGTATCCAATTTGTAGTCTTTTATCCCTCACCCCCATCCCACCCACTTTAGCACAAGCACAAGCTAAGTGCTCTTCTCTCTATTGCAAATAGTCTTTCTAGTATGACCTTTATCTCGATGTTATTTATTACTATTATTATTTTGTTGTTGTTGTAGGTTTGCACAGATTGTAGCTTTTGCAGTCAAATTTAGCACCATTTTCTTTTATGGTCTCTCGGTTTTAGTCAGGCAGGCTTTCCTTTCTCCAAGGTTATAAAGGAATTTGGCTGCGTCTTCCAGTTCTTTGATGACTTAGCTTTTATAATTAAATATTGGAACCAGATTTTTCCTGGGGTGTGGTGTGAAGACTGAGTCCAAGATTAATATTTCCATAACTCAACCCAGCTGCCCCATCACCACTTATTGAAAAGATCATCTTTACCCTCTTATTTTAATTGTCATATTAATTGTCCTCCAAAGTCCCGGTGCATTTCAGTGTATTTTTTTGTTCTATCTCTTCATGTGTCAATATCACACTATTTTAATAATGATAATTTTGTCATGTGTTTCACCTTTCATTGTTTTTCCTTTTAGAGTATTCCTGAATCTTATCTTCAACGTGAGCCTTGGGATCAACTGGTCTTATTTCTCCTAAAATATCTGTTGATATCTTTTTATTGGCATTATGTGAAATTTGTTAAATGAATTACAGGCATTTCTTATAGCTTTAGTTTTGAGTATTCTTATTCAAGAACTTGGTACTTCTTTTCATATATTCAGTTCATTTTTGTGCCCTTCAATAACTTTTGAAAGTCTACTGCAAGTAAATGTGGCTTATTTTCTCTTCAATTTATTCCAAATCATCTTATATTTGGTGTTTGTTATTTTACACCAGGAATTTAACTGCATCAGAGCTATTTATGCTTGTTAACTAATTTTCTACATTGCACAACTTTTGAATTGTAATATTGTTTGCAACAGTGTTCAGTTGATTCTCTTATTTTCTTCAAGAAGCTCTATTATCGTATAGTAATAGAGTTATCTTTTCTAAGTTATATATCTCTGTTTTATTATAATTGCATTAGCTATTGTTAAATGATGTTGGTGATAAAGAGAATGATGATCATCAAATAAATGATTTCACACACAAATGTATCAGCAATCTCACTGGATAAATGTGAGTGCAATATCCTAAATGAAAAATGAGTAAACATAGTTAAAAAGCACTGTAAAAATAATCGTTTAATAATCAAATAGAGCTTATTTCAGATATCAGGACAGTTTATCTTTAGGAACTCTATTGATCTAATTCATAATATTAAAATGTTTAAAGAAAAAAATTTATACTCATTTCCATAGGTGCAGACAGGCATTTGGAAACATTCAACAACCATTCATGATGTTAGAAAAAATAACAAATCGAGAACAGGTGACCATTTTCTAACTGATAAAATGTGTCTACCTCTATTCAAAAGCCAGGATTATACTCAATAGTGAAACACAAGAAATATTGCAAATTCTCGTGTTTAACTTGTGTCCTACTAGATGGGTAATTTTAGTGACCATTCCATGATCACATAAACCAGATATCTCCTCTATTTTCAGGACATAGCAATTGTTCTACACAAAGCCAATTTCCTTTATTAATTATATGATTGGGACTTTTATACATTCTTACTTAAAACTTGATCTGTCATGGATGTAGATATATGAATCGAAGTGATCACAACTCAAGTTGCTTCTATTTCTTCTTGCAGTCCCTGAAGCTTCTGCTTCATGAATATAGTTACTATGCTATTTCATGTGTAGAGTTCAGAGCTGCTACATCTTATTGGTCAACAGTTCATTTTTATATTATAATTTCCTTTGTTTAATTTTGGTCTTGTTTACTGGTTATAGCTAAATTACTGCTTGTTTTGTCTGATAGGAAGATCGTGTTCCCTGCTTTGTTTCTCTTTGCTGGCCTAGCTTTGCCTATTCATCAGTTTTCTCATCTTTATAGAATCACATTGTTTTAGTAATGTCCCACTGAATAACCCAAATTTGCAATTTACTTTGCAACTGAATTTTAAAATGTGCTTATTTACATTTCTTGAAATGAGAAATAGGTTTGGTCTCAGCTTTGCCATATTATTTTATGTATGTTCTATGTTCATAGAAGTTTTAAAAATCTTTAATTTGTGTTCAGTTTTCTTAGTGCATTTTTTGTGCATAGTTTTCTGACATTTAAGAAAGCTTGTATTTCTGTTGTTGTTGTAGTGATTATTTATAATTGTAACCTTATATAGTACCTTTCATCCTTTCATTACTTAGGCAGTTTTTAATAGTCCCCCTCTTAAAGCAGTGATAAAGTTACCATTTTCTTTTCTCTTCATTGTCCTCTATCAGCATCAATTTTAGTCAATAATGTTACCTGTTTCAGCATTGTCATTATTGTGTTAAATATCTTTATGATATTCTTGAGGTGTATACTATGCATAACATTATATCATTTTCTCTTTTCTTGCAATCTTTGCTAGTAGCCTCCTTGTGAAACATCTCATTCTGTTCAGCCTCCCTGATTAGTGATTGCCGTCTTTGCTTCATACATTCTAGGTTGACCGATGATTTTTGAAGGTGTAATTTCCATAATCATTTCTTGATTGGCTGAAATTTCTTATCTGGTAGTTTATGTAAGCATTCAGAAAAAATTTTCTTAGTTTTTGTGTGTGAAACACAATAATTTTGTCAAGATAGATCTCAATTTTTAGGTCAATTTTTCCTGGCCTCAAAAGGTGCACTTTGAAAACATAATTTTAAATCTCATTTCACAAAAAAATGTTTTTTTAGATGGCAGATATACAGGAGGTCATCTCTTTCTCTGTGGCAGAATAAGGGAAAGACTTCAGATTTTGTAAAGTCTGGGAAGTCCCTTCTTCCAGCAAGGAAAATTTGCTTTTGTTTCATTGTTTTATCTTGTAATTTTGGAGACTTCAGTTATGGATATATTGGATCTCCATATAAAATTTTCAATTGGCTATTGCTTTCAACAAAAATGTCTGCAGGGATTTGGTTAGAATTGTTTCAAATTTGTAATTTGGGGAAATTGACATCTTAACAAAATTCAGATTTCCAATTCATAAACACTCTGTTTTTAATTTAGTCTTTCTTTGACTTTTCTGTCCAAAGTTTATAATTTTCATCATACAAATCTTAAACAAATTTTCTTAGATCTAGACATAAATATTTCAAGTTTTTTTGGTATTATTACAAGCTGTATATGTTTTAAATTACTATCTAATTGTGGATTGCTAATGTACAAAAATACAATTAATTTTTGTATATTGACTTTTGATGCAGCAATATTGTTGAACTCATGTATTATATCAGGGAGTGCTTTTTTGTGCATGCTTTGAACATCTGACACCAATAACCATATAGTCTATGTACAGACAATCTTCTTTCTTTCTTTCAATATTCTATATTTCTCATGGTTTTTCTTTTCTAGTTTCATTGTACTAGAGTTCCTTCACTATGATATTGTGGTAAGCAGAGTGATGCTCCCAACCCGCAGAATGAAAAAGATGCTCACACCCTCATCCCCAGAACTTGTAAATATGTGAGTGGTAAAAGTGACTTTACTGGAGTGTATAGGAATATGGACAATAGGATTATCCTTGAGACAATAAGATTATCCTGAATTATCCACATGGACCTAATTTAATCACGAGTTCTTAAAAATGAGGAGTCCTTTCAGGTAGGATGACACAAGTGAGAAGGATGAACAAAGAGAAGAGATCCAGTGGGTGAGGGGGAGTTGGCTCACCATGGATAGCTTTGAGCATGGAGAAAGAAGGATCGGGACCCCTGAGTGTGGGAATGGACCACCGTGCACAGCCAGTGAGAAAACGGGAGCTGGCTCCTGACCTGAATTCTGCCAAGTAATGGAATGAGCAACAAATGCATTATCCTCTGTAACTTTCAGTGAGAAACACAGCCTGGTGACACTTCGAGTGCAGCTCAGTAAGAAGTATGTCAAGCTTCCGACCCACAGACATATAAAATAATAAATATAGGTTGTTTCAAGCCACTAAGTTTGTGGTAATTTTTTGCAGTAGCAATAGAAAATTAATTCAGATATTGAATAGGAGTGGTGGGAGAGAACATCTTTGCTTCATTCTCAATCTTAGGGCTCTTTCTGCATTAATATGCAGTCTTTCACCATTAATATGGTATTAACTGTGGGTTTTTTTTTTTTTTGGAGGTGACCCTTGTGAGGTCAAGTTAGTGTTCTTTTTCAGCTAGTTTCCTGAGTTTTTATCAGGAATGACTGTTGGATTTTGTCCATTTTTCTCTACCTCCATGGAAGTGATTATATAGGTTTTTTCCTCTAACATCTTGACATAGAAAATTACATTGCTTGATTTACAAATGTTGAAAATATGACTCATACTCAATTATGACATTATCATTTTTATCTATTGCTTGATTTTATTTGCTTTTATTATGTTAAATATTTTTGTGACCATGTTTATGAGGGTTGTTAGTCTATATTTTTCTTTTCTTGTAATACTTTCATTTAGTTTTAATACAAGTGTAATATTGGACTCATAAAATAACTTGAGAAATTTTCTCTGTCTTGTATTTTCTGGAAGAGGTTCTATAGAATTGATATTATGTCTCCATGAAATGTTTAATAGAATTTCCAGTAAAGATATGTGGGTCCAAAGTTTTATTTGTGAGAATATTTTAAAATAAGTTTAATTTCTTTAATAGAATTATACTATTCTGGGAATTTATTTCTTCTTGAATGAGCTTTGTTAGTTTGTACCATTCACAAAATTTATGCTATCACTTCTTTTGCTTATCTTTACAAATATTTTCTTATTACCATTTTTATATCTGCAGAATCTCTAGTGATGTCACTTCTCACAATTTTAATATTAACAATTTGTCTTTTTTTCCTGATAAGTCTGGTTAAAAGTTAATGAATTTCATTGACCTGTCAAAAGTAATCTGCTTTGATTCCATTGAATGTTTTCTGCTTTATTTTGTTTTCAATTCTATTGATTTCTGCTGCTCTATTTATTATTTTTTCTTTATGCTTAATTAGTTGTAATTTTCTTTTTCTGCCTAATTTTTTGATGTGAAAGTTCTAGCAACTGACTTGAGACCTTTGTTATTTTTGACTTAAGTCTTTAATGCTATACATTTTCCTCAAAGTACTACTTTATCTACATCCTATACATTTTTTATGACATGCTTTCAATGTACTTTATTTTTAAAGATTTTCCAATTTCCCTTGGGATGGCCTTTTTGACACAGAGATTATTTAAAAGTATGTTGCTTATTTTCCAAATTTTGTGGCACTATTCAGGTATCTGATATTGATTTCTAATTTAATTCATTGTAGTCAGAGAATGCACTGCAAAATCTGAGCTATTTAATCTGTATCTTTTTAGATGTCTATCCAGTTTTCTCAATTGTATTTAATAAACAATGTATTTTTCTCATTAATTAAAAATGGCAGTATTATCATACATATAAATCTCATATATTATTGAATCACATAAATTGAAAAATGGCAATGTTTACTGAACATATTTAATTCACAGCTTGGCTTTTGCATGTGGACTATATTCCCCCAAAAACATCCATTATGGACAAAAAGCCATGATAAATTCTGTGGGCATCTTCAATTTTCCATATCCTTTTGAATTAAGCTGCAGAATTGTTCAGGCATTCGGTCACATTCTTTTAAATAATTATTCTTTTTCACAAAGTTTACTTGGCTTACATAGTTTTAGGTATTCTGGGTTCTTTTACGCAGTAAGAATTCAAAACTTTTTAAGTAACTTAAAGAGGATATTGTTTGCGATCTTGACTTGCAGGATTACGAATGTCAAGATCATGAAGATACAGTTGATTTAAAATTGCACATGTTACTACGGTTTATGCTATGCTCAGACAGAATGTTCAAGTAATACTTTACGATCCAAGGACAAAGGTGATTTTTTTCTATAAATTTCTAATCATTTATTTTTTAAAGTGCTTGACAAGGGAAGTCAGTGATACACAAAAAGCACCAGAACATCTCTACCTGCCCTAGGGGAAGAGAGGGAGGCATGCAAATCAGAGGGAAGGTGACACCGAGAGCCTCTAAGCACAGGCATATCTATATCTGGATCTGTATCTACTCCTTCCCTATCTACGTCTATCTATATTTATACACAAAGGCTACAAAGCAGCCCTCTGAAATGAATTCTCACTGAAAGAATGAGAAAAACGAATGAGAAAAAGCTTGCCAGAGAAAGTGCTTTCACATTCTTAGTAGCTCAAGGGGCCTTCGAGAATCTACCTTAAGAGAGAAATCCAAGCTTCTGACAGAATGAAGAAAAGAGACTGTGAGCGAAAAATCAGTTTATTGTAAATTGAACTGTTCCTTCCAGAAAGTAGGCGTATAAAAGGAAGAAAGCTTTGCCCAGAGAGGAGTGTGCCTCTCATGACACTTAATGATTATTAGAGGATACATTTAAGGAAGTGAATAAATAGAAAGGTGAACCAAAACAGGGCACAGATTCATGGATGCCTTTGCTTGGTAAAAAATCTCCAAGTAACAAGTAGATCCTTCAGGTTGTTCTTTGGAAGGCTGCATTTATTTTTAAAAGAGTATTTCCTACAGCTTTTTTCATCATTCACATACATTTTTGAATATGTAAATATATATGTGTGTGTGTGCATGTGTGTGCATGTGTATACACACAAAGATGCATATACATAATTTTTTTAATTCAGGAAAGCATCTTTGCCTATAGATGACATTTTATATTGACAGTGCTTTCCATAATATCTGATCATTGGCAATCAGGATTCCGTATTTATGGAAGAAATATTTTCTTTACATACCTCAAGGCATGACTATCTTGCATCTTTGCAAACTGCCCAGGGCAGAGTACTCTGGCGCTATCTGTTAACACCAGAAGGTTCTGAATTACATATTTTATGTTAAGATGCAAAACAGTGTCACCTAGGGGCCTCAGATCTTTGAGGAAAAATGGTATTTTTGTAATGAGTGTGTCTTTTTCCTTCATCAAGTCACTTTTCTGAGCATAAAAAGATGTTAATTTTTTGACTCTTCTTCCATAGTCATATTAAGAGGAATTTTCCATAAAGGCATTTATTGGCTGTAGTTAAAGTGAAATATACGCATGAATTACATGCTAATAGAATGAAAAGCCCTTGCTGTGAATTTCTTTATAATTAATATCCAGACATATTACAGGTAGCAGGGGGTCTATTTTATCTATTATTTTGACTTAAAGTGGGCATATTAGTGACTAGCCTCCTGATTGGGCTTAACTGTTCTTCCAGTCCTTCTTCTCACAGAGAAACTAGGAAGGCAGAAGGAGCAAACTGCTGTTTTTATACAAAGCAGGCATCTACCAGTCTCCGGATAGTCACAATTTTATTATTTTATTCTAAAGATAATATCACTAGTGCAAAAAAAATTATCGAGTAGGGGGACTATAAAAAAGCCACAAATGACAGTTACTTCTGACTGTCAATCCACATATTTAATGAGAAACTCTGCCCGATTTAATGAATCCTGGTCCTTCAATCTGGCATCATTTTAAACATAACCTGCCTCTGCAATTCAGTGGTGTCAGTTTTTGGCCTCCATTGTGGCAGCTGGATGTACCTCTAATGGAAGGAGGTTTTCTAGTGAACTATTAAACAGATATAAGAAATCACTACTAATTTACTCAGACAGAGAGGGCAAGAAAGCATGTGTGTCTCTGTGTGTGTGTGTGCACATGCAGAGAGAGAGACAGACAGACAGATAGACAGTTAGAATGTGTGCATGATGGTGTTGTAGACACAGGAAAATGTTGAATCGGGACTGGAAACGTCCTGTGCGTGCATTAGTACAGGGAGCAAAAACAATAAGACAGAAAAAATTGCATTTTATGTCACCAGTGCAATTCAATATCAAAGCCTAATTGGGTCACGCTTGCAGGTAAAGCCAGCGCGCTGCCTGCCGCCAAGAGGAGAGACCACCTTAGTCCCTCCCTGCACGTGTGAGTTTAGCCTGGCACAGGCTCACGCTCCGGTTTTATCTAAAATGAGTTCTCCTTCTGTCTCGTGCTGGTGGCTTGGTAAGCTGGAAGGAGGAAAAAGACCCGGTTTCCCTTGAAATCAGTAGAACTGGTTAGATCAGGGCTATTATTTTCCTTAATGGTGTGAAGGGAAACTCAGCCGTGCCTTCCACGTCCCGGCTTCTGTGGGCTGAACCTGACCCAGAGTCAGATGAAAAGTAGGAACCAAATGCCTTCCGTCTCAATCACTACTTAATAAAGAGAGCAGAGAAAGGAAGATGAAGGAGAGAAAAATCTGTTTCCGACCTACATGGAGTTATCTTACTCTCAACGTTAAAGAGGAAAAGAGGACATTACATTGGATTTCCCACTATTTCTTCTCTCCACTTCCTTCTCTCTCTTCCACTGCACTTTGCCGTTGTTGTTTGCGTTTTTTTTTTTAAAAGCTCCGAGAGACAGACGTTCACGGCTTCTCTGTGGTCCCAAGACTCAGTCTGGCAGAATCCAGGAGAAAGAATGCAGGTTATGTCGCGCAGTCAAAACAGTGACCGAGGCCAGTAATTCAGACAAGTCGACCCCGAGCGCTGGGCGACTCTAATGACTGGATTTAGTGGCAGGCGAACAATGGAGCCCTCAAGGCCTCAAGGAGGTAACGATAAATCCACAAAAGGTCGAAGTACCCTCCTCATGCAAAACTTCCTGCCGGACGGACGGTGTCCCCGCAGCCCAGGCTGGCCTCAGGTCTGTGACAATGCTGCCACCTGCTGCTCCAGGCCTCTCTCCGGGAGGCGAGGCGGCTCCGGGCACCTTGTCTCCAGCTGAGGCTGAGGGAGCACGCCTTTGTTTAGGGCCCCTTGTCTCGGCCTGTGTCAGAGCTTGCAGGGGCGTTGAGCCTTTCTCTGCAGGGAGCACTGGTTTTAGAGGACTCCTGCTTCCCCCAGTTGTATGAGTTCAGGTGTAAACCCGATATGCAATAGGATCCGGCGTGGTGTCCACACTCATTAGACACATGGCATCGTTTCCAAAGGTACGTGCAAGGCGGACACCCTTGATATCATGGGCATGTCATGCTATGGTGCTAAACCATACCTCCTGGGCAACGTACCTACAGTCTCTGCCCTGTCGCTGAGCAATTAAACAAAGTAATAGAAACAAAACGCCGAGGCGGCTGGCATTTTCCTTCTCAGCAAGACGGAAGAAAAACTTGTGGGAGTTTCACTCTTGCTGTCTTGTGCTGAGGCGATGTGGCTGTAAATAATGAGACATTGTGTAATTGTGTTGTCTGTCAAAATTTGTCTGATAGATGAGCCCGCGAGCATGGGTGGAAGTTAAGTCTGCCTCCCTGATGTATAATTTGTGGGCAAGGCGCTCTTTCACTAACCTTTCCTTAAGAACAAATATTCCTTCTCTTATAGCATCATTAGATTATTCATACAGCATTCCTTCGCTTTCTTTCATCACCCACTTGGTTTAAAATGTTCAGGTCTGCTATCAACAAACTGAGAATCTCCTGAAAAATGATGATCTTCAACTACTTTGTCATTTTTCAGAGTCATGTTTGGAAAAAGTGGTTCTTCAATATACACAATTATTGTTTTTTTTTAACCACTGTATTTAGGGTCATAACTATTCCTCTGTTTGGTACAGAAAAAATAAAGTTGATATCCCTTGTAGTCTGTGAATGAAAAAGAACATTTGGATAATCTTCCCAATTCACCAATTTAGGACTGCCCTCATCCTCACTAAAGGGTGATGTGTCTGCTTAACATGAGGGTAACAGAGTGGGGAGGAAAGCCTGCGGCGGGAATGGGTAATGAGGGGTAGACAGAGGCTAAGTAGGAGGCAGGGAGGCAGGGAGGAGCCAGACGAGGAGAGAAACCCTGAAAATATCAGCAGAGGCCAGGAGAGGGGGGCTCCTGATTCCCCTGACCTCCAAGGAAACAGTGCTGAACTCACAGTGAAGTAAATGTAAAGTCAGACCAAAGAGTTTAGTCACTTTGATGGTGTTAACTAGGAAAAGACAATGTTTAAAAATCACCATTGCCCCAGTAAGTCAATTGCAGGGAAATCGTCCTGTAACCACTTCCAAGAAGGATGGGAACAGGAGCATTTCACCAGGTACTAGTCTTCCTTTGGGGAGTGCCCCAGCATGAGGAAGAAAATGTCCTATGAAACCGGTTTCTGAAAAGTATTGCAACATAGGAAATTGGTATGTGGTTTCTGATTAAAGTGAGTGCTGTGAAATGGGTTATTTTAAGAAATATATGTTTATTGTATTAAGGGGACATTTGATACAAATTGCAGGATCTCAAATTAATTATACTTCTTCTAAATCAAAAGTGTAATTATTACCTGGGAAATCTGCTGGGAAGGAAGTTTAGTGATGGTTTTTATGTTAGCGATAAAATACACTTTTTCTCGTCTTTATCTCACTTCCAGACTTTGCAATACGTGGTGGGTTTAATTACAATGAATATGTCAAAATATCCCAAATTCCCCAAAATTACACCAGTCTACAGTCTACTGTCTCTGACTCATAATATAACCTCTTTAATCCTGTCTGTAATCTCCTGTCTTTGAAGTAATGTGATGACCTTCTCCTCAAGGGACACACACACATTTTTGCACACTGCTAATCAAACATTTTAAGTCTAAAACACGTAAAATCTAATGTAGTTATCATCATGTCTAAGGTATTTAGTTACAAATCGATTCCCCAGCATGGCTACAGACACAGTGTACATACACTTTCCTATTTGTTGTTTGGAGATTGGTCACCGGCCATGTCACCATTAGTTGCAGTGGGTACCTAGCCAGGAAAAACAAGTTTGCACCTGACTCAACTCACAGGAAGGAGTCTGAAAAATAGGGCAAAGGCAAAGCTCTTTAGGGAAAAATTATGAGAAATTACTGCAAAGCGTCATCAACTTTCATTGAATGGAAGCAGTTGTGTTCACTTGGCATTTCATGTCAATAGGTAAATGGGTTTTTCCTTTGTTTCCTGATGTCAGCAAATATCAAGCCCCAGTTGATATTTACTTTATTCCCAGGGGTCGGACTGTCAGATAGTTATCCTCTATAATCAAGTGTGGAGCCAAGTGTAGAAAGGCAAATGATACTGATGGCCCCTCGCAGGCCACAGCGATTCACTCAGATCCCAGCACACTGTCTGCTGAGAGCTCACCTATCAGATTTAACGTGTGAAGCTTCCAACTCCTTAGATAATTCAGATTCTAGCATGTGCTAGGATTTACATCCATCACTTACTTATTTTCCAGTAGGCCTTTTGCAATGTAAATGTATGGGGTTCATTCACTTTTACCTAAAATAATACCCTGTTATGAGTCTTCTACCAGGTCCTCTAGCAATACCTGTGTTCCTTCAGAAATCACAGCATCAAAGGGGAGGTTTCCCCACTTAATCTAACCGACTTTTTGGGTATCTCTTTTCGTGTTCTCCTAAGTTTTCTTTCTCATTAAGATTCAGCCCTTTTATTGTTTTCCAGGTATTTTTTTTCTCTGAGCTCCTATTTAGAATTCTCCAAAAGCATTACGTAAGCCAGACAAAATGTGATTCACTATTATCTATGCTTCTTTTTATTCTTTCTCATAAATCAATCCTTTCAGCCCCTTTATCATTCTTGCTTCTCTTTGTGATTTTGAGTTTGCTGACATCAACATCATTTGTATAATGAAGTGCACCTACTCCATGTGGGTCTATGTGGGTAATGGACATGGGATGTCCCAACACGGGAACACTAGGCAGGGCTTTGTGAGGTCACACACAGGAACACACATACACAGGCGCACACACACTCATTCCAGCAGTCCAATCAATGTAAAGACCTGCCTTGTTTTAACCCTCACTACAGATACAGGCCCCTGCGCTTCAGCTTGATGCCAGAGGGCTTACACGTAAACCCTGCTTGACTTGGAAATCAAAGAGAGGTGAGAAGAGTTCAGATTTTCTCCTGCTGAGGTAGAAGGCTTGCCAAGAGACAAGACTGGACTCATAAGGTCTGCAACTGGCTTTATCTAGTTAATAGCAGCCTTTGACATCACAAAACATGCTATTTCCTTGTGTTCATGTCTTTAAGAGGAGCCACGGTGAAAGCAAACATTAAAGATTTTAATCTAACAAAAATGTGGAGTGAAAGTAAGACATTTTACACCTGCTCTCTGCACTACTATTTCAGGAGGAGGTCGGTCGCTGATCTTGAAACTGTTATTAATAAATGTTTTCCATCTGTGTTTGTTTCTGATTTCTCATCTGCATTGCAGTTATGAAATGTCCTCCAATGTTTGTCTCTTCTTCCTGAAATACAGTCTATTTCACATTGCACTGCCTATTTTCACAAGGCATCGCTGGACTAGGGAGTCCTCAGAGAAAGCCAGGTATGGTTCAGCTGTTTCCTTTCCAGTGTATACGACACTTGGGAAAAAGACAGCTTGAGGGTAAATTTCCCTCTTCGTTACAGATACCTCATTAATATTGTCTGCAAAACAAGTCCTCTCTCTAATTCAACACTTCCAAAATGAACAAAGAATTACAATGCCCTGCAGTAAAAGGCGACTTAATTGCATTTGGCCAATATTTATTTCGTGCACACTGTGTAAGACACATTGAACAAGAGAGTATAAAAATTGGTAAATTACCATCTCTTAACTAAATAATCTTATGGTCTCATAACAGAAATAGGGTACAATGAATGTACAAATAACAATTTTAATAAAGATAATAATGAGATTTTTAAATGATTGAAGTTATTCTCCAAGAACACTTTAAACAGTGTTTAAATTATTTCTATTTATTGAGCTTCTACTACAATGAAGACTATATGGTAATTCTAGGATTAGAGACACATGAGCAACACACACCACACACACACGCACACATCCTGCCTCTAACTCACAAACAGTAGAAAGCATGTGACATTAAACAATTGCATCATTTAATTCTTGCAACAACCGTGGTATTATAATCCCCCATTACATATGAGAGCACTCAGTGTAACCATAGGGAGTTGATCTGCTGCCAGCCACACTGAAGAGCCAGGGCATACTTCAGGTATCAGGGGTTGAGATTTGGCTAGGAGAGCTAGAATGTCTGGTTCCAACTCCAGTTCCACAACATGAAAGCTGCGTGACACTGAGCAAGTTACTCAATATCTCTGTCCGAGTTTCCCCGCACTGTAAAGGTTTGTTTTGAGAAGTGAATTAATCCTCATTTTGCTCTACCTAGGGAGATCTAGTATACAAGAAATTCCTCTGTCATCTTTACTTTTTTTTAATTAAAAATTTAAACAACTTCAGTGCTTGACCATTGATTTATTTGGTAGAAGAAACTTTTCCTCCTTTTTATTTTTCTTCTATTCTTCCTTCTTTCCTTCCTTCTCAGTTTCTTTTGCTGTAATGGTGGGGGTTATTGTTCTCTTCCTCCTCCTCCTCCTCCTCCTCCTCCTCCTCCTCCTCTTCTTCCTCCTCTTCCTCTTCCTCTCCCCCCTACTCCTCTTCCTTCTTCTTTGGAATAACTGACAGTGTGCATAATTATTCACCTCTTGCAACAGCAGAATTAAGTGACAAATATGCTGCTTACTTTCATTAACTCTTACTCTAAATTGTTAATAATTTGGCTTCCAGGAAAAAAAATCACAAAATGTTAAGATATAAATGGTTCAAAAGTGCACTACTTCACCACGTTTTCTTTCTATTTTTTTTCTGGATACTTTTTTTCAACATGTGCACTGACTAAGACAGTAGAACTCTCCCAGTGGCAGTCCATCTGATTTGTAAACCATAGCAAATAAATCATTGACTTCAGAAATACGTTACTTTGAAAAAACATGGCTAAAATGCCTCCAATTGTTTTTCCTTTACAGATTTTAGCAGAGAAAAATCTGATGCACCTAATGTTAGATTACAGCAAACGGAGTAAGAAGGGTATTTGTTTAGAAAATCCCTCAGCATCATTGCGAACCATTCAGGCAGCACAGGAGCTTCTGGAGGTGAAGGTGTCTGGTGAGGCTGATCAGACATGGGCTGAGTCTCCAAGTTCTCATGGGCACATGTGCTTCCTGCGCTTGGACTTCTCTCCTCCAGGCTCAGCCAATCTCAGGGGAGCCAGCGCTCAGGCAGGAGTGACTTCTCCCACAGACTCCTTGCAGCACACACAGAAGTTTCCAGTGATTCCCAAGAAAGGTTAAATTGACAAGAACATAGTCACCATTTTCTATTTTTTATGCATTTTATAGAATTGAGTGTGATTTTGGAACGCAGACAAACATTCAAAAGATCATACTACTAGAAACATTATCATCTTGCCACCCATTTAGCTTGGAATCTTTGATTTAGGTGAGTTATTTTACATAAAACATATAATTTTATCAATTGAATTTAGCAATTGTAAAGGTAATCCCAAGCTATACTCACCATAAGAAACACAATCACTAATAGCTATTTTAAAAATTATGGGATCTAATTTTTCCCTTTATTCATTTTACTTGTAATAATGTAATCTCAGTATAGCACATTGGGGCTAATTAATTAGGACAGTTCAAGTTGGAATATAGTTGCCTGTTAATGAAAATGCTTGATTTCAGAAATGATCACCTATTCAATGACATACGAGAATTATAACATAACACATAATTTATATTTATAATATAACAATTACTTGATTTCATCATTTAAAGATATTTTATAAAAGTGATTCCTAATAGAAAACAATAATTTAATTTTTAAAACATAAATCAAGGAAGTAAACATTGTAAAGTCAACAGCAACTTAATTAATGTCAGTGTTTTCAATACAATGTATTATTAAGGGAACTGAGCATATTAAAATAATACATAGTATACATAAGAGGACATAATTTTAAGAATTGACAATTTATGACATAATGTTTACTCAAAAATTCAATTGAATGCCTATACATATATTAAAATATATATAGGTCCCTAATTTTCAAAAATAACTTAAATGCTGTTTATAAAATTTGTAGTCCATTATCTATTATCGAAATAAATGCAAAGAGCAAGAAACTTTTTTTGTATGAGCAAATATCAAGTTACAGTGCAGTTAATAATTTCCATTTATTTTATATAATTTGAATATTGTACCTCTATAAAAATTAGTCATAACTTTCTATTCAGAATTTTTATTTAACAAGTAGAGATTTTATTACAAATCATTTAACTTATGTTAATTCCTCTTTTGTGTTAAATTTTAAAACTGCATAAGAAGTTAAATAAAACCTCAAAGAATTTCTATTTGTGTCATTCCATCAGATGTTGAAAATTTGATTCTCCTCAAAGAAGAGGAGTCCTCTGAACTAATGTCACTGCCAAAACTTACAGTAGAAAATGCAAAATTGAAAAGGACTTGTAAAGAGATCTATATTACACCAAAATATTATACAGCTCCTTTTCATATTTTTTTCCTAACTAGTTCAACAACTGGGCTTATTAAAAAAGCTAGTTATTTGGATAACTTTGCTTTAAAAGGTTATTAGAATAACCTGCTAATTAAAAAGCACAAATCAAACTCCTATAAAAAGTCCAAATGGAGAAGGGCTCAGCTAATTGGAGGCTCTTTCATATTGGTTTGAGGGTCCTGGAGTGCCTAGATTGCATTTTGAATGGTGTCATTATGCTGGCCCAGTGCGGTCATATTGGGAGCCGTGTTCCCAGACAGCCTCCCAGGATCTGTATGTGAAGCTGCAGTCAGCATGAGGGGTGACACAGGCAACTCAATACCCTTATTGCAAAGTCCCGAATTCAAATATTAGCATATACAGCAAACAATCAAAAATGGCATTGTATTCAGCCGTCTTAACAGGAATGAGATTTGGAGCAAAACTGGTAAGAATAAAATGGAGATGACGAAAGGGTGTTTTTAACTCAAAAGAAAGAGCCCCCACCCTTCCTGAAAGTGATGTGCTCAGAAAGAGACAGATCGTAATGAGAAGAGAAAAAGCACCTGGCATTTGCATCGCCCCTCCACCTGGAGCCCTGACTGGAGAGGGTGTAATTAGAGTGCTCTCTGTGCAGGGAACAAAGGCCTGTCAGGATGAAGAAAAGCCCCAAGCTAAGCAAAACCCTGACTAGTTACATCTTTCAATTTCTTCTCGCTGCCTTGAATAGAGGAAATATAAGAAAATAGATGTGGGCTGGATTTTTCTAATGTTTGGAAGGGAAAGATTCGTCTTCTGTTAATATTCTTACAGAGAGTAATTACATCTTTTCAAGGCCAGAGAACAGCTCAACATTCACTGGGCCAACTAACTGTGGGAATAGGATCAGGAGGGTCAATCCTGATGCAGCACGCCCTCTCTTTCTCTTAGTCATGCTAATTTTGTCAAAATATTGAGTATTGGATTGATTAATTTGTCTTGTGAGGTTGCAGGGTTTCGTTTTTTCCTGGATCAGCAGCGCAAAATTGAGATGGCGTGTGTGTCAGAGATAGATGGCCGCAAGAGCCTCTCTGCCATGTCTTTCTTTCAGTGCTTCAAATTCCAGGACAAGGAGAAATTGTACTGACTCATAGGGGATGCATTTTCAAAACAAAACTTAGCTTGCCTGCTCCAGTAACTTTAAATGATAGCAAAGTGTGCTTCTCCAACAATGCTGGCATCTGTTCTAAGTGTGTGCTCACTATTTCTCTAAATTCATCTTCATGCTTACATCTCTCAAGGCAAAAGTCCCGTATCCACAAAGTATGTTGATATTCCCGCTGGGGTTGAATACCTAGATTCCTCGCTTTAGTACATTTCATCAGGAGAAGCTTATTTTTAGGGAATGAGACAAGGTTGTTAGACCTAAAGACTGACATCACAGGTCAACAATTTTGGGGACAATTTGTCATCACGTGTAATGGTATAAATAATTTGATCAGTGAGACCATATATTTATCCTATGATCTGGACTCACTGTCCACCTGAAGCGGCGACCAAGTGACCGTGTTCTAAACAGAAATTTGTCCCCTGGGTGCTTCAAATTGTCATAAATGAGAAATAATACGCAGGAGGCCTCGTGAGCTTGAAAAACCGTGAACCACCAGTGGGCCCACCACAAGTTAATGCTCAGTTTTATCATGTTTGTCTTTTAAAATCCCATTATTTCTGAAAGGGGGAATTCTGACTAGTTTCCATCGCACCATTCTCATTTGGTTTCTAGAACAAAGACTATTATGAAAGAGAAAACAAAATACAAAAACATAATTGTGAGTGTTATTTACATACTTTAATAACATAATTTTCACATTTTGACCAATACACTAAACATCTATATGCATGCATAAATTTATTTGGCAATACCCCTAGGTGGCAGGGTAATATTACAATACTTTAGTTTGGAAGACACTGGGTACCCTAACCTTGAGAGAAAGAGAAAGAGAATATATGAAACAAATTTCTAGAATCCTTAATCTTAAACTTGGACATCTCCAAAAATAGGCAGCATAAAAGAGGTTGGTAGTTGTTCAAAGCCAGTTTTCATCACCAATACAGAACCATAGAATGTGCTTGAGTGTCCAAAATTGCGTTAATAAGAACATGTTTTTCTTTTACATTGAAGAAGTGGGAAAAAGTGTGGTCTCAAAGCCAGTTTTCTCCATGAGCCATCAAAAAGTCATTTATTGGATTATAAGTTCTTCAGGAAATATTCCGTATCATTTGTTAAGACTGGTTAAATGAAACCCAACAGAACAACATCTAAGATGTAGAATATGACCTAGTTAAACGACTTTAAACTTTGCCAAAATAAATTTATAGAACATATCATGAAACCACTATTTATTTACGATATGGGAGGAATCCTCTTAAACTCTGCTTTTGTAAACCGGTACAATCATTTGAGAAATCAACTCACACAAAGAAACTCAAAACATTTGGGAATTTGACATAGTGCTTACATTATATAAATTGATCCTGAGGAAATTATATTAAATATAACAGCAACAATAACCCATGTTAGTGCAGATGTACATCTGAAATTATAGATAATTTGTTAATGAAAATAACCACGTGATAGAAGAGTACATAAACATAAAAGTATGTTTAAAATAATATTTAATAAACTGGGAAATAATAATTATAATATTAAGTGAAAATTTTGCACTCAAGTTGTAAAAATATCAAATATGAAAACATATTGAAAATAAAAGAACAAACATGAAATATCCTAAAATATTTACAGGAGTTACTGCTAGGTAATAGAATTATGAGTATTATTTTGTTAAACTGTTCAATATTTTTAAATATTCTTCAGTAAGTTCATATTGCTTATATAATAATACAAATATATTCGTTCATGTAGTCCTTTGTTTTATGTCCAAAATCAAAATGTGTTTATATGGATAATAAGAAACATACGTATATAGACATATGTATGTATGTATTAAGAGTAAGAGCATTTCTGGTTACTTCTATGCCAGTATTCGGGCTAAAGCAGATCATTTAACTTGTCTAGCCTGTTTTTTATTTGTTTGTTTTTTATTCGTTAGTTTGTTTTTATTTTAAAAAAACTAACTAGAATGAAGGTAAGACAAGATGATCCTTAAGAATTTAAAATTACAAATGTAGAGATTAACAGTAGGGTGCCACGTTAATCTATAATGACAGTGGCAGCCTGTAAAGTCTGAATGCCTATACATTGCACTCAGAGCTTCATATATGAGGGCTGAGCATGGTGGCTTACACTCATAATCCCAGCACTTTGGGAGGCTAAGGCAGGCAGATCACCTGAAGTCAAGAGTTCAAGAACAGCTTGGTCAACATGACAGAGTCCTATCTCTACTAAAAATACAAAAAAAAAAAAAAAAAAAGAATACTAGCTGGACCTGATGAGGGATGCCTATAGTCCCAGCTACTTGGGAGGCTGAGGCAGGAGAACTGCTTGAACCCAGGAGGTGGAGGTTGCAGTGAGTGACAGAGCAAACCTCTGTCAAAAAAAAAAAACTTCATATATGGGGTGTTTCATGTGAGTACATATTTCTCACTTGCATTAACTCACTGAGCCACATACTCTCGCTTAAATATATTACATGCACCATAGTGACTATTCATGAACAAAAAATACATTTAAATTTTCATACATTTGTAAAATGTCATAAACTATATTTTCCTTGCAGTGAGTGATACCTTTTTGATGTCAAGTTTACTCATGTTTTCGGGAAGTATTTAATAAGTGCCACCTATGTGACCATATTATGCTCAGTGTGGAAGATGTAACTGAGGAAAGGTCAGATATGGCCGTGTCCTCAGGGAGCTTCCTCCCAATCATGATGTAGAGGCAGCTAAAGGCTGTTGATGTACAGGGGCTCAGCAACTCTCTGGGCAGATGGAGGAGCACCATATGCCTTTATTGAGCAGATGGTGTCCATAATTAGGGATGAAAGATGGGTTGGGATTCACCCTGTGAAACCGGAGGAAATAATGCCACCAGCAGAGAACAATAGGCAGGTGACCTTATGCATGCAAGGGGAAGGCACTACACACTCTTGGTTCCCTCGCTGTCCTAGGAGGGTGACTAGATTACCTTCCTCAGATAGCTATGTTGAGGATTAAATGGGATAATAGCAGAAAATCACCTTAAACGGTTCCTGGCACAAAGGGACATGCAGGCTATGTCAGTAATGCTAGCAAAGGAGAGGAAGGCAAGAAGGAGGAGCCATGTAGAGACACACCAGCCCCAGCACATGACTTACTAAAGATGCTAGAATAAGTTACTGAACTGGAGCAAGACTGGAGGAAGGTGGGCTGGATAGGGGACACTTGCTGTAAGCTGGTGAGAGGCGATGGTGACCAGGCCAGTACTTTGCAAGTGGCTTCCATGGTGGTGATTGCAAGAAATGGGAAATCTAAGAAACATGCAGACAGCAAAGTCAGAAGCACTGTGGACTGATGGAATCTGTGGGGAGAGGAAGGAATCAATCCAGGATGGCTGCTACTTCTCTGGCTTGGGAAGCAGCCCTGAAACAATGGCAATGCAATGAGACCCCAAGTGGAGGACTGTCGAGGAGGGCACAGCCTTGGTTCCAAATGTGGGATGTGTCAGGTTCCCAGGTCAGGCACCAGTGGGGACAGTCACCAGCCTGTTAGGTAAATGAGGCGGCATCTCAGGGAGAGACAGAGGTTTGGAGTGCATCATTAAGGAAAAGGAGATAAAGCCACAAGAATCCTTGAGAAAAACAGGAATGACCCAGAATAAGATTTGAAGAACAAGAACCTTTGTGGGACAGGAGTCAGACCTGCAGGCATGCACAGTGAGCAGGAGGCCACAGATGCTCAGGACTAAGTTGGGGCAAGGGAAGAGGCACAGAGAAAAGGGAAGAAAATGTTAGAGGAAGAAAGAGTTAGCTAATGAGTAGTCATCCATGGATGACTCAAAAAGAGACTCTGATAGGACAATTTCACACACCGGTGGAGGCTGAGAGGAGAGTGGGAGATAAAGGCATTTCTAAGCCCTATCTAAACCTATGTCTAAGTCTAGGTCTGTGTCTATAACTAGATCACTGTCTATGTTTGATCTGTATTGATGTCAGCTATATCGATGTCTATATCTACATTAAAGGATGAAAATAGATTCCTAATGGGTTTCTCACAGTAAATAAATGCTTCAGTCCCTATGACAGATGCAATGCCATCACTGATATTATTTCTCCTTGTGTTTTTCTTCTGCCATTGATTCTATTTCCCTTTTCCTGTCCTCTGTTTCTAGTTTGGATTCAAACTTGTCCCCTAAGCCAGAGAATGGGGCTTCATGTTCCCCCCATTTCAGAACAGCTTCATTCCTGGCTCCATCCTCATTTCCTAACTTTATTCTTATCCTACTTAGAGTTTCTCAATTATTTGAAACGTACTTTAACACGCAACATGAATGTATTTTTACATCACCTTTCATAGACCTTTTAAAAGGGAGGACATATAACTAAAAGAGTTAGTAATATTAGCTGATCAGCCCAAAATGCCCAATGAGTCCAACACAATAAAAGCAGTTTATTTCTCTCTCAGATAAAATCCAAACCAGGTGATCCTAGCTGGCAGCAGGCTGTTCTCCAAGCAGCAATTCAGAGACTCTTCACCCTCAGCTTATGGGCTCCAAGCTTGTTGGGCTGTCCGTCCACAGAAGGAAAGCCCCTGGAGGTCGCCTGTGTGAGATTGTATGAGCCAGGTCTGGGTGCAGCAGGTGCAGCTTCCCCTTGCATCTCACCAGCTGGAACTCAGTCCAGAATCCACATGGATGCCAGGGCAGGCCAGCCATGGACCCAGGCAGGGAACACAGGAGGCTGGTAGCAGCTGGTAGGGCCTCCAAGGGCTCTTCACTCTGCATTCTCAGCCGTAGCATCTCGATGTCTCTTCACCAAGGTGATGCCATCGGAGACAGAGAGGAAAAGGGTCATGGAAATAGTTTCTTCCATCAAAGTTTTTCCTCAAAGCTTTTATTTTTTTCATTTTCATTTTCTGATCCAACTGTAGCATTATTTTATCTCTGTTTCAGAGATGGGCACAATCTTTCTCTCAACTTCAGCAATGCAGAACATATTGACTCCTGGGTCCTGCTGATGGGGCTTGCTTCCTGGCTCCACTTCTTAAGTGGTATGACCGTATTCGTTCCACTCAGCCTCAAGCCTTCCGCTGTGAATGGGAGACAGTGGGAGTACCTGGCTCATAAAACTGCGGTTCCACCGGAGAATCAGAAAGTTGAGGCTATGTCTGAGGCCAGGCTAAAGATACTAGAAAACTTTCCTATTAAATTTAAATACTGAACAATGATATAATCAAAGCTTACACAATGACCAAGCCAAGAAATAAAAGAATAAAGGAATGGTGAAGGCAAAGGCAGCCCTGGAGGTGGGAAAGACCTGTTTTCCACTAAATGAGGAGCAGCTTCCCCATGACAGCAGGCAGTGGGGAGGTGAAACTCCGTTCTCCCCAAGACGTGGTGAGGGCTCCAGACCCTCAGGACCAGCAAAGGCAGTGAGTGATTCATTCCATAAATCCATGCATGACAGATTTAAAAAGGAATATTTTGGAGACAAATGTTGAAATTATCTGAGCCCTTCATTCAACATTGCAATGCAATGTTTCAGAAGGTACATAGAGGCTGTTTACTGAGCAGAATGCCTGGAGAGCTGAATGACCTTCAATTGCTATTGATTGAAAGCATAATATTTATATATCATTTTCAATATTTCTACACTTTATTGAAATGAAATTTAAAAGTCACATTGTATATACAAACATATGATGAAATACTGAAAATCATACCTGCTTCTTAGATGGGAAGGTTATATTTCATTAAGATAGCAACTCTCGGGCTGGGCGCGGTGGCTCATGGCTATAATCCCAGCATTTTGGGAGGCCGAGGCGGGTGGATCACCTGAGGTTGGGAGTTCGAGACCAGCCTGACCAACATGGAGAAACCCTGTCTCTACTAAAAATACAAAATTAGTCAGCTGTGGTGGCGCATGCCTGTAATCCTAGCTACTCAGAAGGCTGAAGCAGGAGAATCGCTTGAACCTGGGAGGCCAAGGTTGCAGTGAGCCAAGGTCACACCATTGCACTCCAGCTTGGGCAATAAGAATGAAACTCCATCTCAAAAAAAAAAAAATTGATAGCAAGTCAGCCCATATTTCTATACTTTCCTGAAATGAAATTTAAGAGCCATGTTGTATATATAAACATATGATGAAATATTGAAAATCATACCTGCTTCTTAGATGGGAAGATTCTATTTCATTAAGATAACAAGTCTTCCCAATCTAATTCATATATTCAATAGCATCTTAATAAAGTTCCACCAATATTTTAGAACACAACAGCAATTATTCTAAAGCCTATCCAGAAAATAAATATACGAAAATGGGAGTGGGAATTATGAAAGGAAGCATAAAGAGGACCATATAAATTAATAAAACATAAAATACACTTGAAAGGTAAATAATTCAAATGGTAGGGTATGCTACAGGCCTAGCAATAGATGGGGGGATGAGAAGAAGAGAATTCAGAGTTTAAGCTTTATCCAGTTTTATATGCAAATCTCATATTTAACAGAGATGTCCTTTAAACTCTGGGGAAAAGTTAGGTTTTCAGTAAATGATGCTCACTCAGCTGACTAGTATTTAAATTAAAAAAATAGAAATCTTCTCGTCCTCATGTGGAAAAAAATTCTAATGAAGACCCTTTGATATAGTTTGGCTGTGTCCCCCCCAAAACTTCATCTTGAATTGTAGCTCCCATAATCCCCACATGTTGTGGAAGGGACCCAGTGGGAGGTAATTGAATCATGGGGCAGGTCTTTTCCCGGCTGTTCTCATGATAGTGAATAAGTCTCAGGAGATCTGATGGTTTTATAAAGGGCAGTTCCCCTACACAATCTCTATTACCTGCAGCCATGTAAGATGTGACTTTGCCCCTCATTCTCCTTCTGCCATGATTGTGAGGCCTCCCCAGCCATGTGGAACTGTGAGTCCATTAAACCTCTTTTCTTTATAAATTACCCAGTCTTGGGTATGTCTTTATAAGCAGCATGAGAACAGACTAATACACTCTAAATTTTATGCTTTATGTTCTAAAACTGTATGTTGTTCTGTGTTCTAAAAAAATGAGGACAAAAATCATGTTTGGGACATATAATAATGTTTATAAAAATAGTGAAAAATTATGCTTTTGGAGTAGAGGTGGGTTATGTAGTAAAGACCCAGAATATCCCTCCTCCAAAAAAATAAATAAATTAAACCTGGAGAAAGACATAACACTTACCTTTTTACCTAAGGTAAAAGCAACCAAACAATAAAAGACAAGCAAATAATTGAAAAAAAATTGACACACAAAACAAAGATTTACTCACTAGTTTCTAAATTATTCTTACAAGTCAACAAGGAGAATCCTACACATCAATAACATCAAAAGAAAATGAGTAGGCAGTTCACAAGACGAAAAATAAATACACAAATTAGCCAGGCATTTATGAAAAGATGTTGGGCCTCACAGGCTATTAAACAAATGTAAATTAAAACAAGGAGGTAGGTTTTGCTTCTCATGTTGACAGAGGTTAAAAAACACCATGGTAATGTTAAAGATACATTTATTCATTCAACAGTATTTATGGAAAGCCAGTGTATTCTGGGCAGGGCATAAGTCCTGGAGATACCTGTGTGCATTTATCAGAAATGAGTGTAGACACGTCTCTAATGGGGATCCAAATCCATATAGCTTTATGGAGCACAGTCTCAGAGATATGAAATGTGAAAAACCTAAGGCTGAAAAATTGTCCTTTGGGAAATGTATTGCAACAAAATACACACAAGAATGTCGTCACAACATTAGTTAAAATATAAACAATCATAGTCACAGTAAATATGCATTGATAAATGATTTGCTAATTAAATTAAATTGCTTAACACCCCAGAATGCAAACACATGCAGTAATTATAGTGAAGAGATAATTTTTAAAAAATTATGAAAAGATATATATGATACATTATAAAATAAATATATGTTAAACAAGCCCACAGGTGAACAATCCTCTTTGTAGGTACGTATGTGTATAGACTATGGGGTGTGGCAAGCACAAAACATTGAGAGTAGACACTTGAGAGAGATAAATTTTTGTTTTGCTTTTATTTTCTTCTTTACTTTTATAAAATAAAAACAAAAGTAAAAGCATGCTTTCCTACTTATAAAACTTATCTTACCTTGCTCATGGTAAAGTACAGTGAGAAGTGTTTCCCAAAACAGAAGTTTTATACACAGGAAAAGCATGCTTTAACTTGGAAGAAACAAAATAAAAATAAAAAATACTTTTCCCTTTTAGTTGCCTAGCTTGGTGTCTGTAAGCCCATGGAGATGAGACGTCTGTGTGTAACGCACACATCTGATTTTGCTGATGGTGACTGTGGGCATGTAGCTGGTGCCCAAACAACCTCTTGGGACTGTGTGATTCTCACCTTTGTGAGGAGGGTGATATGTCCTCTGATTAAATAATAGTAGCCAGCAAAACTCCAGCTCTATCTTTTATTTTATTTTATTTTATTTCATTTCATTTTATTTTTTCAAGACTGAGTCACCTAGGCTGGAGTGCTGTGGTGTGATCTCAGTTCACTGCAACCTCTGCCTCCAGGGTACAAGTGATTCTTCTTCCTCAGCTTCCCGAGTAGCTGGGATTACAGGTGCCTGCCATCACGCTTGGCTAATTTTTGTATTTTTAGTAGAGGCAGGGTTTCACCATGTTGGCCAGGCTGGTCTTGAACTCCTGACCTCAAGTGATCCACCTGCTTCGGCCTCCCACAGTGCTGGGATTACAGGTGTGAGCCACCTCACTCAGCCAGCTCCATCTTTTAATCTTTTGAATATACATTTTCAAATCATGGAGGAAAAGAGTCATGAATTCTCAAAAGCAGAGCTCATTCACACGAAGTCTTGATGTAGAAGTTTAGAGGTAAAAGAGAAAACATATCCACACCAGAGAGAAATCTTCGATTCTCCATCATGGCCTCTACATACTCCATGAGAACTGAGAGAGGTCTGACGCATTCTGATCTGAGAATTTCATTCCAATAACTGAAAACACATATGGAAACAGCATGAGGAAAGGCTTCTGAGACTTGGGACCTCAGATGCATGGGACTTCAACATCCACAGCATTCAACTTTCAATCGAAAACCTTTTTTAGCGAAAAAGTAAGAAAGTATCCTACATGCCATGATGTGTCTCCGAACGGGAATTTAGATATCTGGTCAACTTCAGATACATGTTTGAACTAAAAATCTTCCAGAAAACAGGGTGTGGTAGTGCCAAGCAATGCCGGGACTTTGGGGAGACTCTCAGGGCAGCTCGATAGTTTGCAATTACCTTTGAAATAATTAGAATTTTTGCTTTACCTTCGCATTTCTTTTACTGTAACATTTCAATAGATTATAAATTTGTTTAAGGTTGTAGTCAGGTTTACTTAACTAACAGAGTGGTCTTTAGAACATAAAAAATGTCTCAGGGGTCCCAACTTCAGTGCTAAAGAATTATTTGAAAACTAGCAAGGAGTACTCCTAAAAGGAAAGCAGCTCCCCAGAGCTACAGACTCACACTTAGCATCCCTGTGCTCCTTGAAGGGACGCTTGGGCTCCAGCCTACAGCACAGTAGGGATTAATAGGATATTAGTGTCCGTCCAGGCTCCCACCTCAGAGGGCTTCTGGTCAAGCTATTAATAGGCTTTAACCACATGGTTGAGGTTTATTTGGGGACCTGGTACTTATCTCTCTATGCATGTTACTTAACCTCTCTTCTCTTTTTGTCAATAGAACAATAGTAGCCATAATACAAATAAAAGTAATATTAATTTTTATTAATAGTATGTTTATTATAATCATGATAATATCTACATTGTGAGTCTGTAGTATAAGGGGTAGAGTAGATAATACATTTAATGAACTTAGGAAAGAGCCTGGCTTACTCAGGAAAAGTAAAACAAGTAACTATTATTGTAGGTGAAAGCAGTTACTTAAAATGCCATTTCAATGTTCAAAAATAATTAGTAGGCTGGGCGCCGTGGCTCACGCCTGTAATCCCAGCACTTTGGGAGGCCGAGGTGGGCGGATCACAAGGTCAGGAGATCGAGACCATCCTGGCTAACACGGTGAAACCCCATCTCTACTAAAAATACAAAAAATTAGCCGGGCGTAGTGGCCGGCACCTGTAGTCCCAGCTACTGAGGAGGCTGAGGCGGGAGAATGGCGTGAACCCGGGAGGCAGAGCTTGCAGTGAGCTGAGATTGTGCCACTGCACTCCAGCCTTGGTGACAAGCAAGACTCCATCTCCAAAAAATAAAAATAATAATAATAATAACAATAATAAAAAATTAGTAAAAACTTACTTTTAGACTGCCTCTCTCAAACAATCCAGGTCCTAGTCAAATGATCACGATCTTCCTAGTTGCAGTTTGTTTAACTTGTAGGCATAATGTAAAGGGAAGATTAGCTGCAATCTAGCCATAAATGGATAGAAAGTGATCTTTCCTGTATTTTTGTCTTGTTTCAAAATGTTTTCCACTATTGAGTTTCTTGTTGAAGTTACACCCTCTCATGATGCCCCAAAACTTACTGAAAACTTGGGTGATAGGAATGGAAATTAAACAATCAAACCAGTTCAACCAGTAAAAAAAGTTTATGCAAAGCAGGACCGATGGCAGATCACCAGACTGTCAATTATGACTTTTCCTTTGTCTTTAAAAAGCTTCTTCTATAAACAGTTTTCCTAAATGCTTTGATCACTTCATTTGGATAATGCTAATAAAACCGTTAGCAACGACTGAGCATTACTAAACAGTAACATACGTTATTTATGTCACTCTCCACAAAATTGTGTGAGACTGATACATATTATAATCTCAATAAATATCAAGGAACCAAGAGCTAGACGTTGCGCACATGTACCATAGAGCCTAAAGTATGATAATAATAATAATAATAATAATAATAATAATAATAAAAATAAAGGGACCTGGAATAAACCAGTCTAACCCATTCTAGAATCTAAAAAAAAAAAAAAAAAAAAAAAAAAGAAAGAATTCATCTATTATTCTACCACAATAATAGATCACGTTAATATTTTTCTTTCTCTTCTCATTTGCCTCACAGATATATATTTTACAACACTGTAACTGTAAGATACATGCAATTTGTATTTGGTAATTTTTAACTTCACATTATACTCTATGTATTTCCAATGTTTCCATAAAGTATTCACAATGATTTTTAGTAGCTGTGTAATTCTTTCAAGTTGATGAACCAGAATTTATTTAGTTATTCTTTTATTTTTGGACCTTTAGCTCCAAAAATAAAAGAATAACTATTAACTTTAAAAAGTTAAATAATGCTTGTAACTGTTTTAATTACTTTTTAAAATTACAAACTATGTAATACAAACAAAAAAAAAAAAAAAAAAAAAAAAGAGCTAGAGAATTTAATTCTAAATTTTGTACATTCTACAGCTGATACCTGGGCTACCTCGAAATACATCACATCTCATTGTGTTGCTATACGACCTCTTTATGTTTTGAATTCCGATAAAAATTCTGACGATTTTAATCTCAACCTAGTCATCGTCAATCATTTTCCCTTAAATTTTTATACATTTTGTTACTATCGTGTAGAAACAGGAATTTTGTGGAAGTGAACAAATTGTCACTTTGAGCCATAAGTCTCTTGATTTTAAGAAAATTATTCTTTAAGAGATACATTTTTAAATATTTCTAGATAGCTTTATAAGTGTATAAGACCGGATTACCTATGAGAATATGGTAATTACTTTAACCTAGGGAAAACTGTGTATTAACCTACTGATTTATCCTACACAAGTGATTATCAAGACGTATTATTTTATCTATAAAGGAGGAAATCTCAGAATATCTTGATGATTTCTTAGTTCCGTTAACCATATTTCATGCTGGAGAATATTTGGGCAGTCAATGGATTGTAAATGCAGCTCTCAGATGAAGTTTTAAAGGAGTGTCATCCTTGTAGGTGTGGGATGGAAACAAGCAGAACTTATCATTTTGCTGCTTTGTTATATTTTAAAACAGGAATGCGCAGCTTGGGTATGACTGTGAGCCTCATCTAGCGTTATTCATCTCTGCAGCCCTGCTGCTGCCTACAGCTGGTCTCTAGGACATGACCCGGGCTTCCCTCGCTGACACAGAGGATGGGCCTTCCTGGGGCTTGGGGCACTGAGTGGTGTTGGCCTTGGTGATTGTGCTGGGGACAGAGGGCAGGGGTCCCCTCAACACTTTAATTTCACCCAACCGTGTGTCAATGAGCAGGAATTTCACACCCTCTTTTGAGAGGAAAAATAAAGCAGAACACTTCTAAAGCCACCCTGCACCCCCATGAGGCGTGATGGGCCCTGACACAGCCCGGAGAAGGCCAGGCTTTCGGCTGACTCCTTGTTATGGTGACCTTGAAAACACAATGGGAAATCTGGAGAGAAAAGCAATTTCATCTTTGAAATTACACACTGCTCTTCTCATTCATCTTGATAAGCACTTTTAAGGAATAATAATAAAAAAAAGAGGTGGGCATATTGCTGCTATAAGGGCTGCGGAGGCCTCCCTTCTGCAGAGTCAGTTGTAAATTTAGATGTTCAAAGATGCATTTGATTTCTATTGTGAAGCTAAATTGGCCACTTTACAAGGTTGAAAAAGAAGGAAAAGAAAAACAACATAGAAGAAAATTTGTTTAAAACAAAATTATTTTGTATTCTATTTTTAAAATGTAAACATTCTGACTGTGATGTTTATTTAAACAGAAAGCCTACCCTCTATTTTGTTCTTATACTTGCTATTGGGTTGATTTAGTATGTGTGTGTTGTGTGCATGTGTGTGTGTTGTGCATGTGTGTGTGTGTGTGTGTGGTCTTTGCCCTGAGGGGAAAAGGAACCCTACCAACTCACCAGTGTAATTATCAACTCCTTGAACTCACATAGTTTGGGTCTGTCTCAAACACGCTCAAAATAATGCAACACCTTACACAAAATCTGGTCTCCCTGTAGTCTGGAATGTTTCATTGTTACAGGAATAACAGGTCCCTCTTTGGAATCCAGCGCTGATAATACCCTCTCCCTGTTATCATGATTCCTCACTGAGAAAGGAGGTGAGAGCTGTAGTTTTAAACCCAAGAGGAGACCATAGCAGGCAGACACTACGAACAAAGGCATGAAGCTGGTTGTGTCCCAATTAGAAGAGAACAGGGCAAGCCCTGAACTCATGCTGAACACAGTGAAAAGTCTGCAGCCCAGACCTGCCACCTCCTCTAACAAGAAAGAGAGCAGGGGCTATATCTGGAAGTTCCTGACAGTTAGCAGATAGAAGAAAAAACACAATTTCAAAAATCATCCCTTCTCTTTACTGAAGACCCCCTCAGGAGAACTCTTGGAAGGAATCCTGTGACCTGCCAGAGTGAGCAGTCAGTCAGCAACCTGGGGTAAGACCTCCCCAATACAGTGTGCTGTGCCGTTCTGTGCACCACATCCAATCTTGAAAAGACCAGAACAGGCTCGGTGACAGCTGCCTGTGAGTGATAGTGATAAGGAACACAATGCCTAATGGGCACTGGAGTCTTCCCACCTCATGCAGAAAAGCCAGGAAGGACAGCGGAATCTCCTGTGATTGTCTCCAGGTACCTCCGGAGCACAACTGGCATGCAGGGCTGGACAGCAACCCTCCCCTGCCACGTGCATTCCAGGGGCACCTTTGCACACTTCAGCTTGCTACACAGATAATTTCTCATGCCATGGCTGGGAGAGAGGGAAGGCAGTTGTGCCACCAAAGCCTGCAGATCATATCACAGATAACATCCTCCCTGACTCAACGCTGTACCGAAGAGTCTGAAGCTCCCATCTGCAGAGGGCGTCCGCCTGAGCATGGAGAGCATTCAGTGAGGTTTGCACTGATACTGATGCTGGGTTCTCCTTCTGTCAACTACAAACATTGAGATTTGGGGTCAATTATGTCTTCTTTATAATGGGGATAAAAACAATATATAACTACACAAGGTCCTGTAGGTATGAATTGCTTGGAGCACGTGTGTGATGCAGATACCTACTAAGAGCGTCTATTTTCCTATAGAGATGTACTACCTGGAGAAGATTCTGTGCATGTCCTCATCTTCTTACACTCAGTAATGATGGTAACAGTGAAGAAAGATACAATCATAAGAATAACTACAATTGAGATGTGATTAACTCATGGCATTATTTATTTTCTCCGGCTCCAGAGCAGTTTTTGAGATCACCTTTCTGAAACAGCACCATTTACATGCTCCTCCAACCTCATCAGTAACATTCATGACACTGTAAGGGCGTGCATGTGTATTGTGCTTACGTACTGACACAAACCCAGCCAAGAGTTTACAGATCCACTACTCCAAAACAGTGAGATGAATTTAATCAGCTCTTGTATTTAATTTTCCTTTGCCCGCTTAAGGGACTTTAGATTTGAACTGAGAAGGAGAAAGTTGGCTGGAATTCATCTATGGAGAACTGATATCCTTCAGAAGCACAATGAGATGGAATTAAGGACCGGCTTGTGTGAGGATGTAGCTGATGAAATAAGAAACAGTGTAGCCTTTGGCCACTTCCCAGACTACTATGGGAATTTCCCAATTGCTTTGTCTGGGATTAGTTTTGACATCTCCAAATTTCCAAGCAAATCTCTCACAGGAGAAAAGAATAAATGCTGTTTATGGTTGAGGGGAAATTTAGCTCCTCTTTGAAGGTAATTATCCTTTTCAAAAGATAAGGATCTTCCCTCTCCTTTAAAATCACTGTAAACCCCTTGCAGGGTCTCCAGAAGTGTGTGGTTTACTGCACGGCAGACACCCACTGATGACTCATTTATTTCTCAATTAAGTCTTAAACATGAAGGGCAGATTCTTTCACTCCTAGAATCTGGGAGCCGGGGAGAGAAGCACTTCATTAGCTGAATGAAGAGATAATCTGTAGATAGAATTTGAGAGATTAGGAAAAGAAGCTGACTTCTGGGTAATAATGCATTAATTTAATATGACCAGAACATGTTTAATACCCAAGGAGATATTTTCAGTAATATTTTAAAAACTAAATTCTTCATTTGATTTATTCATCCGGTAATTCACCCTTGATGAAAGATTACAGTAGAACAGTATTGAGTTCTTGATTTCATATAAAACTGGGTGAATGTGCAAAAGGTGTGTAGAAGGCAGGATTCATTACTAAAGCTTTGATCTTGTGTGGTATAATTCTGGTGCCAACAATACAGACTCAGACTGAAGGTAGAGTATGGATGTTGATATGGCACAGTGGTGGCTTGGGAAGATGCACCATGGCAAGGAACAGACTTCCACTTAGTATTCTTGCAGCACTCTAGGCACTAGAGATGTGTGGGAAATGGGCAGTGTGAGCATGTGCTGCCACTGATGGTGAGGGAGGGGTTCCTGAGGGTGAGGGGCTCTGAGTGAAGGCCGCACAGACTCTTCTATTGCACACAAAGAATTTCTCATCTCTTAAAGGGAATGGACAGAAAATGCTAAAGACTAAGCCTGTGACACAGTAGCTGACTTTCAAAAAAATGTAGACACTCAACCAAAGCAGGTCTGTTCTGCCAAGATCTGGACCTTGGTTGGGAAAGTCTGGGATGCTGCCTGTGGGCTAAATGCATCTTGGAGAATGCTCCCTATATTAATCCATTCTCACACTATTTTAAAGAAATACCTCAAACTGGGTAATTTATAAAGAGGTTTAATTGACTTACCATTCCCCAGGCTGTACAGGAAGCCTGGTTGGGTAGGCCTCAGGAAACTTTCAATCATGGTGGAAAGTGAGGCAAGAGGAATTTTCCATGATTGGAGCAGGAGGAATAGAGAAAGGAGGGAGGTGCTACCCACTTTTAAACAACCAACCAGATCTTGGGAGAACTCACTCACTCTCATGAGAACAGCACCAAAGTGGAAGGCGATTAGATCATTCTCTCAAGAATTCACCCCCATTATCCAATCACCTCCCATTGGGTCCCCCTTCAACCCTGGGGATTACTATTTGACCAGAGATTTGGGCGGGGACACAGACCCAACTATCACTCCCACAGCTTTTGACTCCTCAGATGCCCTGAACTGCCAAGGGGCAGAATCATCC
Source organism: Pongo abelii (assembly GCF_028885655.2). Taxonomy (NCBI): domain Eukaryota; kingdom Metazoa; phylum Chordata; class Mammalia; order Primates; family Hominidae; genus Pongo; species Pongo abelii. Next base: position 4,545,164 of record NC_071989.2, read on the forward strand.
CATGATTTCTGAGTATATGGCAGTGAGTCTACCTTACTCGGAGACAGTGCAGAGGCCCCTCCCCCACAAGGTAACTGGGGCCCTCTGCAAGGCCTGAATATTTATATTCTCCCAAAGTCCATAGGTTGAAATCCTAACCTTCAAAGTGATGGTATTAGAAGATGGGGTCTTTGAGTTGTGAGGGTGGAGGCCTCATGAATGAGATTAGTCAGCATAAAAGAGGTCCCAGGGAGCTCTCTCACCCTTTCCACCATGTGAGGTCACAGTGAGAAGGTGCTGTCTATGAACCAGGAAGTGGGTCCTCACCAGACGCCAAGTCAGCTGAGACCTTGATCTTAGACTTCCAGCCTCTAGAACTGTGAGCAATAAACATCTGTTGCTTATAAGCCACACAGTTTATGGTATTTTTGTAACAGCAGCTCAAATGGACTAAGACATTCATTCCCTCAGAACTTGCCACTACTTGGCAGCCCCTTCAGTAGGCCCATGATGAGGGTTTAGTTGCAGCATAAGTCACTGGGAAATGTTTTGGGGAGATGTCATGGGTCAACTTGTGGCTCCCTAAAAGATATGTGGAAGTCTAAACCTCAGTGCCTGTGAATGTGACCTTATTTGGTAATAGGTTCTTTGCAAATGCAATCAAGTTAGGATGAAGCCATTAGGCTGAGTCCCGAACCAATACAATTGGTCTTGTCATAAGAAGAAGAAAACATCATGTGAAGACAGATGCACCAGGAGAAGACCAGGTGACAACAGAGACAGGCTGCAGTGATACCCCTGCAAGCCAGTGAACACCAAGGAATTCACCCAGACTCCCTCAGGGAGTGTGACCCTGCTGGCTTCCGTATTTCAGACTTCTGCCCTCCAGAACTATGAGAGACTAAATTTCTCTTGTTTTAAGCCACCCAGTTTGAGGAAGTTTGTTATAGCACACACAGGATATTTCTACAGGAGGAAAGGGACTGAATTCCAAAGGATCTTCAAGATTTAGCCAGCCTGCACCAGCAGAAACCAGGAGGATATACCTAGCATTGTATTTTGAAGGTGTTTGATTAAGGGAACTAGAACATAATGGCTTGGGAGTGCTTTTCCTCTTCGTAGGATTTACCACCTTTTCAAGGATGCCAGGGAATTGTGCAAACTTGCTACTAGAATTGCTCAGACAAGCCTGGCCAAAGTGATTGCCCAGTCTTCAAACAGCTGCTATGCCAGCATTGCTGTGGTGGGCCATGGAGGGAGGGATTAAAAGGCTTAGAAAGTATGCTTGCTGGAATGGATATAGCCTGGTAACCCACCACATTTTCAGGAAGGCTGAAGGACTCACACTTTCCCCAAGCATAAAAGGACACAAGCATCTGTAAAGCTTTCAGGGGTGGCCATCACCTGCAGGCCTGGGCTGAGAAGAGAAGAGGACAATAGGGCTCCTCTCACTGTTAGCAATGGAGGTGACTGGACCCTGAGACAATGAGGCAATGTGTTGGTGCCAAGGAATGGCACTTTTCTTAATGACTAGCCAGGTTTAAGCAGCATCCTAGGGGTCCTGACTCACACAGGGTAATTGAGATGGTTACGATGACACAGCAGGTCTACATGGGCTTCAGGCCAAGGCACTGACAGCTTGGAGCAGCAGAAGGTGTCAATGTGGATGACCAGGAGACCCAGGACACTCTCTCCAAAGACGGCTTGCTCCCTTGCCCAGTGTCCACACCTGAGCCCATTTCAGACCCAGAACCCACTGACTGAAGAGATGTTGAGTTCCTAGGAGTAAAGATCAATCTTACCACACCATGACAACATGGGATGATTCTTTCCTCTGTCTTTCCTGAAGAGACCTATGGACATTTACCCAGGAATCTGTGCCTGCAGGAAAGGGATATATATTGACAATGATTGGACGAGGTATCTGGAATTACATTGATACTCAAAGATAAAAGGTCATCACACTTTCCCTACATAGAGGAGTACATGTTGACACAATGGCTGGGCTTCCAGCTAAACCCCACCCTTAAGTCTGGAACTGTGACCCTAAGAGAAAACAGCTGACCCCATTTTTCCACCCAAATGTTGCCTTTTGGCCTTCTACGTCCCAGTCCTATGCCCATAAAAAGACCTCAGCTGGCAGAGCAATGCAAGCAGCTTAGCAGCAGAGATACAAGTGGCTGAGCAGTGAGCAGAGAAGCAGCAATTGAGCATCAGAGACTATGGATAGACACCGCTAACTTCAGAGAGTGTGGCTTCAGTGAAAGATTACCTTCCCACACCATTCTCTTTCCAACTCCCATCCCCCTGAGCGCCATCACCCAATAAAATCCGCCTCATACATTACCTTTCAATCTGTGTGACCTGATTCTTCCTGAATGCTGGACAAGAACCCAGGTGCAAGAGGGCGGGGGCTTGGACACTGCTGCAGGGCCCATACAGAGCCTTCTCCCGTCAGAGAGGGTGACTGGCTGGTTCCAGTGTCCGTTCCCTTCAGTTCCCGCACTCGCTTGCTCGCACGCTACCTCTCACGAGGAGTGGCCAGCAGCGGGCCGAGTGAAATGAGCCACTCCAGTTCCCACCCACAAAGTGGGTCAAGGGAACTACCCATCTCGTCGTGAAGTCAGCCAATAAACAGAGCCACATCCAAGGCCTAACTTACAGGCAAGCTATTGGGTCAATGGACCCATTTGGTACTTGTTTCCCCAGTGATCAAATCTATAATTGGAATGAGCAACCCTGGCAATTGGTTCAACCCTCCAAACAGGCCCTTGGTTTGTGTAATAAAAGCTATTGTAATAAGGAAGGCAAGTGGAAGTCACCCCTCATCAACGTTGATCAAAGTAAGGAATCAAAAGCAACATTGCAACCCAGAATGCATGATGAAAATTGGTGCCAACACAAAGGACTGAAAAGAGATGGGTTGGTGGCTCCCCTCATATATCCATTAATTGACCAGTTTGGCTCTGTAGAAAATGGATCTGGAGAATGTCATAGACAACCACAAGCTCATCCGTGTGGTCAACCTGATTTCAGCCACTCTATCAGATGGAGCATGTTTCTTAGAGCAGGAACACATGGTCTCGGGTACATTGTATGTAATCATTGATTTGGAAAACACTTTTTTTCTTCCATCTCAGTCAGAAAAATAGAATGAGAAATGATTTGATTCCACATGGAATTGACAACAATAGGCATTTACATTTTTGCCCCAAGACTGTAATCGCTATAGCATCTAGCATAATAGTCCAAAGAATCTTATTTGTCTTGACACTGACCTATTACATTAATGTGATTATATTGGTCAGGCCAGGTGAGTAAGAGGTGGCTAGTGTGCCTAAAGCCTTGGTAGAAGACATGCTCTCCTGAGGCTGGTAGTAAACGTTGCAGAAATTCAGAGACTTGCCACATCCATAGACATGTGGATACTGATCATCAGGAGCATGCTAAGAAAAATCACCCTCCCATGAAAAACAAACACAATGCCTGGAAGGCCTGTTCGGGTCTATAGGGGGGATATTCCACACCTCAGGAACCTTCTTTAGTCCATAACCTGAGTGACTCAAAAAGCCCTCCCATTTCGGTCACAGGATCGGACAGCCTCGATGTTGATGGCTTTATCAGGGAAGGGAAAATGCACTTTATGAAGGATGGGCTGTGCAGCATGCCTGAGTAAACTCAAAGCACGGGAGGACCCTGGGGGGCTGAAGCAAGACCATGGCACTCACAGCAGAACATGGTCTGCCTCTTTCAAAGTAACTGGCACGCTCCTGGACTCTCACAGGGACCGAATCCTGGGCCTGTGACATTGGGTGACCATGCATCCAGGCTTGCCCATCATGAGCTGGATCCTGTCAGGCCCACTGAGGGCCCAGCTCAGACAGGACCAGTAAAGCTCTATCCTAAGATGGAAGTGGTAAATCTGGGCTGGAACATGAGCAGGACTGAGGGCCTGAGCAGATCTTCTTGACCACGCTGGCATCAGGGCTGTTGCAGCAGGGCCCCTCCCTTGGTTCCCATCCATGACTCCATGGGAGATCTTCCAGCCAGTTGAAGAAAGAGGGAGAAACCTAACCTATGGATGTATTTGTGAGTCCAGGGCAAAAACAGACAGCAGTCGCCCTCCATGCTCATTTGGGAGTGGCTTTGAATAAGAGTACCAAGGGAAGTTTATCTCAATAAGAAGTGTGTCCACAGCAAACCCAGTCACCTCTTTGTGGAAAGAGAAGTTGTTCCAAAGAATACATATGGAGCCATAGGAAGTGGCCAGTGGCCTACCCAACTAGCCAGAACCTGGAAAGAAAAAGTTGGAAGATCAGGGAAGACCTATGGCAGAGGCATGAGCATGGCTACATGGGAGGAATCTCATAGAGTTTGAAGGGTATAGAGGTTGAAGATCTTTATAGCATACATTAATTTCCATGCAAAAACATTCCCTGTGGAAGAGATACTAAAACAGTAGAAAGAATGGCCTGCTCAGCAGCAACAGTTCCCCTCTGGCGACACCAATCCTTGTGCTGACATGACAAACACAAGAGAAACTGGCTGTGGTGGCACAGATGGAGACGATGTTTTTGCCCAGCAGCCTGGACCACACTGGCTGAGGCTGAGGAGGCTGAGCTGGCCACTACTGCCGGTGATGTCAACCTGCCAGCCCTGGGGACCAACATGGAATTCCTGGTAAGGCAGCATTCCTGGAGGAAACAACATCCCACAAGTTGTCTCCATTGGGCCCCTTCTCGTCTAATGAGCCAGCAGTGCATTCTCACAGAAATAGACACTCTTCTGAATTTGCTCCCACAAACTCAAGCCAGCACCCCTGTCCTGAACTTAAAGAGGGTTTAACCCACTGGCTTGGGATTCCACCTAATAAGGCACCAAATCGGGGTCATTCCTCAGCATAAGAGTAGCAGGGGTGGCCCACAATTGCAGGATTCATGATTATGTCATGCTGTGCTGGTCTTCAAAGAACACTCATCAGCCTAGTAGCAATACCCTGGGAGGATGGGGTGTCATGCTCCAGAGCACAGTGTCTACATTGAACCAAATTTCCTTACAGGCCATGGCTGCACTGATGGAAGACTGCATGGGTCTGGCATTGAGGGGTGCCCATCCTCTCTAAGCATCCATCACCATGACTCTTCCGGACAACTATGGGCTTTACAAAGTTAAAGGTTCTTGTCCTCACAAAGGGTGCACTTTTGCCAAGGGACAAAGCAAGAGTCCCAGTGAATTATAAGCTTCATGGACGCTTTGAGCTTCTTCACTGACGGGCCAGGAGGGAACAAGAGGTGTCAACCTCCTGATACAGACGGCTTTCAGCAGAGGGAGGAGCAGCAGCCACTGCACAATGGGGAAGGGCTGCTCTGAAATGTACAGAGAGAAACAAGTCTGGGTGGTGCAAGGGCTGGGCTGTGGTAGACCCAGAGATTTGCTGATTCCCCAGACGTCTTTGCAGAGGTGACTTGCTCCCCAGTCATGCTGTGGGCTCCCTGAGCAAGGCCTTCAGTGAGAGCCCAGGCTCTTCCCCAGGCAGCTGTGCCCAAGCAATGCAGGGTTTGGTCCCATGTCAGCCTTTGTAATGAGAAATGCATCCCCAAAGCTTTCCTCTGAGCCAGCTGAAGTTTTCTGGGGTCTGCATCACTGACTGACTTCTCCCTTTACCCACCCCTGCTCTCTCATCTCCTTCACCCCTGGTGTTGATTCCTCATAAATACCTTCTACCCTGAAGTCATCTCCTCCCCTGTTTCCAGATGAGCAACTTGTCTCCACGAGGTCCTGTCTGGCTTCTCTCAGACAGCAGGACCCATGTGGAAATCACCTCCCCAGAAAGCCTTCCCTGCACTTCCACCTCCACCACCAGGCTGGGTGGCCCAGTGCCCCTTCCGGTGCATTCCTTCTACATGCTCTTCTTCCTCCACCCACTTTCCACATTCAGTTGTGCCTTCTCTATTCTCACCCATCCACTGCCTGTAAGTTGCTTCGGACAGACAGCAGGTCTCAGTGCTCCAACCCTAGGCATGGAGTCGAAGTGAAGAGTGCATACATGTGGGCGAGTAAATGAATCCCATAGGTGCGTCACATGCAAACAGTCTCCAAAATACGAAGCAATGTGCATACTAATAAAAGAAGCCAGAAGGTGTTTTCTACGTAATTCACAAAGCAACCTGCAGTCGTGCCCTACCTCTGCATTTTACCTGTGATGGCAGCCAACTTCTGAGTGCCAGCCATGTGTGCCTGAGTTCTTGGTGCTTTACCTCCACAGTAGAAGAAACCTAGGAGGCAGATACTATTGGAGATCCACATTTTATGGGTGAGTAAAGGAAGGCACAGCGGGGGAAACTCCCCAGAATTCACTGTAGCAGAGACCTGGGGCCTGCCCCCAGGCTGTCTGGCTGCTAGGTGTGCTCACTGCCTGGGCTGGGCTACTGCACACAGTTAGAGGGCTGCAGCTTTTCACAAGTGTCTTAGATGCAGTGGAAGTATTTTCTGACTCCGTCTCATGGGAGCTCGCACTTGCAGTTCACATCCTGACACTCAATGTACTCTTTAGGGAGAATTTAGACACACTATTTGAATTTTAGCTTCTGGAAATTACTGACAGTAATTCTCACAGGGCTTGGTGAGGTTTAAAGACGTTGTGTCTATTATACCTTTCATAGTCTACTGTTCAAGTCACATGATTGTAAATTAAGACATAGTCCACCGTTTAAAATGTAGTGTTTAACATATAGTACAAAATTTCTATATGCACAACTCTGTACCAAGACTGTATTGTCCTCTACACGAAGCAATGCGAGTGGAAATTGAAGCTTTCAAGCTCATTATTTATCTTCTGGCTTTTTAAATTAAAATGCTTCATTGAACTACAATGTCTTTTCCTTTTATTCTATTCTGTCAAAGTTATTTGCGTGTGAAAATTTATTTTTGGCTTCTCTGTCTCATATGGTCCTCACCCTACCTTTCTAAGGAATCTCAGCTAGGGTGGAAATTCCAAAGTGATCAGGAAAGGCCAGACACCTGGGGGAGGCTGAGCCAGGAGGGCAGATCCCCTGACACGCCGGCTGGAGTCTATTTCTGCTGAAACCCAACTGAAAGACACCACTGTTTTCAGTGGACGTGAGGAGGTCCGGCGGGGCAAGAGAGGAAGCCTGGCTTCCTGATGAGTGAGGAGTAAAGCATGTTCTTTCCTGAGCACACATCATCACCCAGGCTAAAGCCGAAGAGGCGTAGGGTCAGTGCAGGCTTCAGAGGATAAACACGGAGCATTTTGCTGCATATCCAGGACTGAACATCCACTTCTGGGCCTGTTTCCTAAGATGTCAAAATATCTATAATTGCCGAGTCAAAACACGTCCAACAGGAGAAGCCGTCGAGCTGGAGAATCCTTTCCGTCACTATTTCCTGGAACACAAAGCCCTGTCCTATGGCCGTTTGCCCAGGGTGCCTCTTAAATGCCACCAGCGCCTTTTCCCATTTTGGTATTCTCCATAAAAAAATTAACTAGAAGGAAAAGAGATTGAATGACATGATTGTGGATAGTTTGATTAAAAACTGTTGCCACAAATAGAATTTACGAAGGAGAGAGGCCAATTTCTATCTATACCCCCAAACCAGAGTCTGTGTTTACCTTCCAATGAGGGAGCTCGGGTTAAAGTCAACAGACAGAAGAATATTCTCTAAGTGTTTGCTCCATGCCTTGGGGGAAGAGGCCCCTGACCATCCCTTCCTAAAATGAGATAAGGACCTAACTTAAAGTAGGTCTTGTTTATCAGCCCCTTGCTCTGACAAGTCGATTTCAAATTTCAAGTTTAGACAGCACATTTCCTAAAGGAATTTGATCCCTTCTGATTTTATTGCAAACCAGGGAGATGTGGTCACAAAAGGCCTCTTTCACAGACAGGAAGAGTTTTCACCTGGAAAAATAAACTGACAAAGACAACATTTACATATTGCTGATGATATAGTGCCCTTGGAGGAAACCCTACACAGCCTTTTAGCTAATGGTGCATTTTAAAAGATGGAAATGGCAGGACATATCATAATACATAATCTGTCTGTTTCCTGTCCCGATTTTAGTGAGTTTCCCACCCAGTGGCGTCCATGGGACTACCTCGAACCAACATCTATTTGAGAGAACAAGGCTCATCACTCCAATGGCAGATCTTTAAACACTCAGCTCTGTTCACTGCTTCAAAAAGCTGTACAATGATTTTTGTTACTGTCAAACTTGAGAAAAAATAAAACAAGGAGAAAACAGACATGGTATAAGCTTTTTATTTTTAGAGAATTCACCCTGAACTGCTCATCAGAAAAACAAAGTATATGCTTGATAATTCTATAGGAGATTAACTCTCATGACAACTCTTGTCTTACACATTTTTTTGCAAACCTGCTCGGTTTTATATGCAGTCAGCTACACAAACCAACCAGATTGGGGCAGATCTGGCTTGTGTTTGGGAGCTGGGGTTGGAATCGAAATGTAGTACGTGTGAGAAGAGGTGCTTATTATTAAAGATAAATGGAAGAGAAGAGTTTCTGTTCACCAGCTTCTCAACCATTCCTCTAAATTCTAACCCCTTTGGCATGTTCTAGATTGATAGAGAGCACTGCTGTGCTGCAACCATGCCACGATACCTCTGGAGCCAACCTGAACGTTCTGGAAAGGTTCTGTCAGATTTCATAATTTCACCAAGATTTTATAATTTCAAGATTTCACCAAAGGACGGGTGACTTGAGCTGTCGCAGAAGGCAGAGACACATCCTGGAGCTCTTCAGAGCTCCCCACTGCCCCACGGGAGGGTGCAGCAGGACGTCCATGGTGAAGCCACTAACGACATTGCTATTCATCACTTTTTACATTAAGAGCAATAATTTCCAGGCCTCATTAATACAAACTATCATGTGCCCTTTAGAAAAGTGTGCCTAGACTTAATGGATTCCTGTTGTAAAATGCTTGGATTTGTTGAGATGATTTGAAGGGGAAAAGTGGGGAAACTTCTCTGCAGCTCTAGTGGCCCAACGTTGACCCCAGGGAGCCTCGTGCCATTCCCTTCTCTGGCATTTTAAGTCAATGTGCTGTGTCATCCTGCAGACTGGCCCAGCATCTGACAATACAGGTCCCCATGGGAAGCCTTGGAAGCTTTCGAAGCTTACATCAAAAGCACGGGTTAAAATCTGCAGTACATCTTTCCAAAGTGGCAACAAAAGTTCCTTTTTATCCCTTGATCAGTGGAGCTCACCTGTAGGAAATGTTACACCTTTATATTAAACCGATGAATTGTCTCTTCTACATAAACTAGAGACATTCTTGACAGGCTTAAAGTCATTAACACCTCCCTGGAATGCCGGGTAGAGCCCGGAGCACTCTGCCTCCCTTGCCTCTGCATGCTCAGAAACCCACGGCTCCTGAAACCCTCAAGCACATTTTCCTCTTGATACTTATATCGCTGATTTATTGAAATGAGCAAAAGCTTGTATGTTGGCAGGATTGTCCCTGACACAGATGTGTACAGTAAAACACATTTGATGTTTTCAAATAAAGACCTTGCCTTAAATTAGCAAACTATTGGATTACTCTGACAGGTTGGCAAAATAAATCATCAGTCAACGCTTGTCACAACCTATCTGGAGGCACCTTGCTGGGGTCCGACCAAGATGTTCGGCAGGAGTGTTGGGAAGGCAGAGGTGCACCTGAAATGTGAGCACTCCACACTACACCTTAGTTGCTTTTCTTTAAAGATACTGTGGAAACCAAAACTCGCTTTATTTTAAAGAATGTGTTGAAAACAGGCATTTTATTTTAAATCTACCGTCAGCCAATAAAAAGTGGTTTGTTCTCTCTCCCTTCCTCTCTCCTGCTCACCCTCTCTTCCTTCTTTCTCCCTTTTTAAAGATATCTAAACCTTGAATACTTTCCAAAGAACAATGCCCTACCATTGTGGATATAATCATCGCCCTATTTTGCCTAACAAATACATTTGTGCATTTTACTGTCAAATAGTCAATTCCACAGGTGGGTTTTGCCAGTTTCTCCTAGACACTAGCATGTTGAAATTGATTTGAATTGTTCCTTTTAATAGGAAAGTAATTGAAGCAGTAATTAATGTATTTGGAGGCGTTAAACATTTATCACCGGCATTAAACTGTGTCTAGCTGTACCTGGCACGCTATCTTTCTTCCTCACTGTTTTCTTTTCAGTATCTCCATTCAGTTTTCCCAATTTACTTTTTGAACCAATGTAGTAGGTTAAATTATTTGCTGATAGTTACAGAAAAGAAGAATGCATCATTTTCAGGTATTTGGCGGATGTTACCTCATCATAATTTTTAGGCTCTCTCTAATTCTTTCGCTGTTCACTGGGGTGGGTTAAAGGTTTACTCTCTCTCTCTCATAGCAGTCAGAGGGGTGCACCATGGCACACATCTATTAAATAAATAAAAACATGCAACTGGAATGGACCAACAAGCAGCCAGCCACAAAGAAACACAAGCTGATGTACGTACAATCTGAGTATAGTTCAGGGGTTTAAACCCAGAGGCTGCTTGTCCAACTCAAACAGGAGATGGTTCACTTGACGTCTGCTTCTTCACATCTCAGTGTCTCCAGAAATTCAAATGGCTGGGCAGTAGCAGAGGGATGACTTCCCTCTCACTAGCCCAGGGATAAACAGGAAGCAAAGCAGAGGCTCACAGGGTGCATTTGACAAAGAGAAGGGCATGAGTCTGTAAACCTGCGACAATTGCAGGTTTAGAGGCATCTTGCTTTTCTGGAACAAAGACATCCACAGAGTCCTGAACAGTGTGGGGTGGGTGGCTTGTGCTTCCCAGGGCACGGTACAATCCCAGTGACATCCTGATTGATATCCTGATGGAGGAGCTTCCAACAGCAATCAGTATCTTACAAAGGCTCCTTTGTACAGTTTTTGTATATAAGCTGATTTTAATATGGTGACATGCGTAACTGTTGGTAGTTATTTAACTAGGCATTTTAGTAACTGCAATGAATTCATCTGCTTTTCAGATCTGGGTCCATTTTCTGGGGAAAAAAATGGTTACTTCAACAAGTTCTAATGATATAGAAGCATCTTTAAGGATTTCAGTATTATTCGGTCCCACCACAACACAGTCATACACAAAATACATGATTAAGTTAAAATAACACTTTAAACCATTGCAGAGATTCGGGAGGTTTAGTGTTTTTGTTTTCGTTCTTCCGCATTTTCTCAGCTCAGCCTCCTGAGACTGGCCTTAGTGTGTGCATCATAACAAGCTGGGCCTAAGGCCGCTGTGCATCAGCCTCTGGTGTGCTTACACACCACCCTGGGTTTTCAGTTTCACAAATCCCAATGCCTACCATGTATTGATGTCCTGTGTGTAGTCAGTGCACATGGATCAGCACTGTATTCCTCACTGCTATAAGCTCATGTGAAGGGAAATGCCACTGATCTGAGCACAGCAGTGGAGGTTATCTGGGAGAAGAGGGTGAGAAAATTAGTCTAAAGCAGGTGCTTTATACCAATAAATGCAGGAGACACAGTGAGTTCTGTCTCAAAAACCAATCTTAGGTTTGCTATTTCCTCTCCAGTTTCATCACTATGACCCCAGGGATGGTCACAGTTGCTCCCACAGAACACATTTCTGTCTGTTTATGTGTTTGTTATTTGCTTTTACTTTTTCTTCTTGTCAGCCTCTGCTTCTAGAATCCGAGTTCAACAAGAGAAGAAACTTGCACATACTTACTAATATTTACTAAGCTTTTTTGGGGTACACCAGGTTTCAGGCACTTCATAAGTATTTAACAAATGGAGGAATACTACTGAAACAGTGAACTAAAGCTTAAACCCAAACTCACGGTGAGTCTGCAGTAACATCTTTTCGTAAGAAAGACAGCAAGGTATCTCAGCCACCAGCTACTATGTTGGAAAAAAAGGAGAGAAGGAAAATAAAGAGAAAGAGGTTGGGGGAAGAAAGAAAAAAAGAAAAGGAGAAAGGGAGGGAGAGAAGGATGGAGATAGGGTTTATCTTGCCCTGTGGTGTAGCCTGGGCATTTTTGCGCACCTATTTTTAAAAACTTACCTGACATGTCACAATTAATCCCAGACATGCCGTCTCCAAGGTCATCAGTCTGATAAGGTAGGGTTCTGTCCTGCTTAACTGCACAGCAGTTGGCTTAATTGAAATTACCCAAATAATCAATCCCCATGCCAGGTGGTGCCAATGCTTTCACAGAGAGCCTAGTGCTTTCTAAATAATTAAGCAAATTTAAAATATCACTGTCAAAATCAACTATCACTATCACTATCAACACTTTTCCCCAGTTAAACTATGCTAGTCCTTTCAGCCTTGAAAAAGCAAATTGTGCAGACAATGGAGTCAGGATATGTGGAAGGGAGATAGGGGCTATCTCTCAGGTACTGCAGAGCAGCCTACCACGTTTGACTCTGGCGGGGGGAAGTGCGGAATAGGGCAGAGGGACAGGGGACCACTCTGGACTGAGTCTTGCAGGGTGTTCAACTCAAGGGCTTCCCAGGAAGGCCTCCTCAGCTGCTTCTGTCAGACACCCCAGCTTCAGTTTTGCTGCTCCAAACAGGCCAGGTGGCATCTATATCTTCACATCACAGCTCGCAACACTGGCTGAATGCCAAGAGGACCCAGAAAACTGAAAGTTTAGGCTCAGTCTCAGGATTTCTTTGTGTAAAACTTCAGAATGAAAATGTAGCTCTGAAGAGATGTTCTCCTGGGTGCAAGTTCACCCTTCCCATCACAGATGTCAGACCTCTCCGAGATCTATGGTCTGCTTCTGTGTGGACATTTGGGTCCCTTTAAAATCATATGCTGCACATCACCTACAAGGCAGTGGTATATAGGTGGTGGGGACATGGGGAGGTGATTATGTCATGGGAGTGGAGCCCTCAGGAAGAAAAGAGGCCTAAGGGAGCTTTTTCATGCCTTCAGCCACATGACAGTAGTGAGAACAACTTCCTGTGAATCTGGAAATGGGCTGTCACCAGACACTAAACCTGCTGGCATCTCAATCTTGGACTCTCCAACCTGAGGAACTATGAGTGATAAATTTCTGTTGTTTATACATTACCCATTTTAAGGTATTTTGTTATGTAACAGACCAGATGGACTAAAACACAGCCTGAGTTTCCAGCCAGGGCATTTCATTCCCGTGGAGTATGGACTATTTCATGGTTCCTGCATCTGTACACTGTTCTATTGCAAACTTTTGTTGCTGATTCTTATAGAGATCCTCACGCATCCTTTAGTGCATGGAGTCTCTCCAGTGAAGGTTAGCAATTAAACTCCTTCTCCTGGGTTTTAGTGGAAAAGACACTCATTTCCTGTGCCTGTTGCATCAATACCACTTTCTAACTGAATGTCTTGCATGCACCCACCTTCTACCAAACTGAATCTGTTTTTTTGATGAGCTGGAAAAGCTCTGATTTGCTGAAGCCTGCAGCCCAGTTTCTTATCCAGTCTACACGTATTTTAACTGTAGTGGCCTTTTTCTTGTTCTTACTTTTCTTCCAAGGAAGTCTTACCTCTGGCCACCAACACTTCTGGAGAAGTCTACCCAATTTGCAAGGTATGACTACTTATTGAACAAATTCATGGAAGGCCTACAAAACACTGGGCACTCTTCTAGAAGATGAGAGTAGAATGATGAACATAATAGACTGTGGCCATGAATCCTTTTCTGAAAGAAATGAAGAAAACAAGGAAGCAATTCAAAATGTGAGAATAAGACAAATCAGAATAAATGGGTAAATAAATGAATCGGAGGGGGCTGTGGGGCAGTGACTCCCACTAAAGAGAAAGAGTCCTAAATACAGGGTTTCTGGACTGAATTTTCCCACTAATTTATTTCCAGTGCTGACAACATAGTACGGCACTGAATAGAGAGTTTAGGGAAAGCTGTTCTGAGAAGATCACATTTTAGCAGAAGCCTCATGAAGAGAAGCAGGAGAAATGTGGGGACCTTGAGTGACTATGTGCAGAGACAACAACAGCAGGTCTATGAGCCCTGAATGGGAAAAGGTTCAGTCCTGAACGGGAATAGGTTGAGCCCTGAATGGGACTAGGTTGAGCCCTGAATGGAAATAGGTTGAGCCCTGAATGGGAAAAGGTTCAGCCCTGAAAGGAAATAGGTTGAGACCTGAATGGAAATAGGTTGAGCCCTGAATGGGAATAGGTTGAGCCCTGAATGGAGATAGGTTGAGCCCTGAATGGGAATAGGTTGAGTCCTGAATGGAAATAGGTTGAGCCCTGAATGGGAATAGGTTCAGTCCTGAATGGGAATAGGTTCAGTCTTGAATGGGAATAGGTCCAGTCCTGAATGGGAATAGGTCCAGTCCTGAATGGGAATAGGTCCAGTCCTGAATGGGAATAGGTTCAGCCCTGAATGGGAACAAGTTGAGCCCTGAATGGGAATAGATTGAGCCCTGAATGGGAATAGGTTCAGCCCTGAATGGGAGTAGGTTGAGCTCTCAGTGGGAACAGATCAAGCCCTGAATGGGAATAAATTGAGCCCTGAAAGGGAATAGGTTCAGCCCTTCTAGAGACCAGTCATGACGGCAAGAAGTTCAGGGAGGTGCAAGGGGCCAGGTCACGTGGAACAGTGGGGTCATGTGGGACTGTGGGGTCACCTGGGACCAAGCAGTCATGAAGGCTTCTGGATATTTTTCTAGGAGTAAAAGGGAGCCATTGGGTAGCTCTTAAGCAGAAGGCTTGCCTGTTCTGATATATTAAACAGAATAAATATTTTTCTCTGGAGAATGGCTTACTGGGAATTAGAGAAAAATAGATATAAGAACATGTTAAGCAAATAGTCACATTATTTATAAAATTAATTATCAAAAGTGAAAGTTCCAAGTAGAGAATGTGCAGGGTTCAATCATAATCAATGACAATCTATGTCTGTATAGGGCTTACCTGGGGATCAAAAAACTTCTTTAAAGAAATCACTCATGGAAACCTTGTCATTGAAGATTATTTTTAACCTGTGAGTAATTGATTCAGAAAGAGACACTGGAAAGTCATTCTTGTCTGGGGCGCATGAGATGAGCAGCTCTTGAGCTGATTGGCACAGGGGCCAGATCACAGAGGCAGCAGGCTGAGATTGATGATGTAGGGTCTTGCGAATAATGTATGGATTTGGGTCCAGTCCTCTAGAATGATGGGAAGCCATGGAGGGTGCCAGCCAGTGAATTCATGGCCCACCTGTTGAATTTAAAAGGCCCACAATGCTGGACTGAAGATAATGGATGGAGGGGACCCACACGGTTGGGAGGAGGCTGGTCTGCACCTTAGCAGTGGCCCCATGAGGACACAGCAATGTGGGCAGCAGAGGTTGGCAAGTGAGACAGAGAAACAGTATTAGGAGGGAGAGTTCTTGGGACCCACTGACAGAAAGTTGGAGGTTGCAATGGGGTATGGAGTGTGTCCCCAAAGGTCCTGGCATACACAATGAATGGGTGGCTCTGCCCTTCACTTATGAGAGAAAGGCTGAAGGAGGTGCTGAGGTCAGTGATCTATAGTCCAGAGACTGTAGCCTTCTTCTTTTCCAAGTCACCACCTAATGGGCCTTAGATGCCACGTTAAGTTACAAGGAAGCTTTTAAAATGTGTTCTTCAGGACATTGGCTTGAGCAAAGCCTTTTTGGATAAGACCTCAAAGCACAGGCAACAAAAGTGAAAATTAAAAAACGGGATTACATTAAGCTAAAAAGCTTCTGCAAAGCAAAAGAAACAATCAGCAGAGTGAAGATACAATCCACAGAATAGGAGAAAATATTTGCAAACTACCAATTTCGTGAGGGATTAGTAATGAGAACATATAAGAAGCTCAAACAACTCAGATGCAAAAAACACATAATTTGGTTTAAAAATGGGTAAAAGATCTGAATAAACATTTCTCAAAAGAAAACAGACAAATGGCCAACAGTTGTATGAAAAAGTTCTCAACATCACTAGTCATGGGGAAATGCAAATCCAAACCACAATGAGATATCATCTTACTCCAGTTAGAATGGCTTTTATCAAAACCACAGGGACTAACGGATGCTGGCAAAGATGCAGACAGGGGAGTGCTCACACATTGCTGGTGGGAATGTAAATTAGCACAGTTACTACAGAGAACAGTATGGATGGTCCTCAAAAAATTAAAAATAGAGTGACCATATTATCCAGCAATCCCACTACTAGGTGTGTGAAGGAAATCAAAATATTGAAGAAATACCTGCTCTCCTGTGTTTATTGCAGCACTATTCACAATAGCCAAGATATGGAATCAACCTACATGCTTATCAACGGATAAATGGATAAAAAATATAAATATTATATATATAATTTAATATTACTCAGCCATAAAAAATGCCATCCTGTCATTTGCAAAAACATGGATGGAGCTGGAGGTCATCGTATTAAATGCCATAATCCAGGCACAGACAGACAAATATTACATGTTCTCACTCATATGTGGGAGCTCAGTATGTGGAATTAATGAAGACAGAGAGATGATCATTGGTTCTCAAAGGCTGGGAAGTGGAGAGAAGAAGGGTGATGAAGAGAATTGGTTATTGGCAATAAAAATACAGTTAGATAGAAGGAGTAAGATCCAGTGTTCAAAAACACAGTAGGGTGAGTATAATAACAACATTGTACTGCATAGATCAAAAAAGTTACAAAAGAAGAACTAGACTAACCCCAATACAGAGAAAAGCTAAACATTGGAGGTGATAGATATACGAATTTCCCTCATTTGATCAATACATATTGTATTGAATGCATGCAATATCAAAATATTGCATATTTCCACCAAAGAATGTACAATTCTTATGAATAAAATCTGAAAAAATATTTTCTGCAGAAGATAAATAGACTCTGGTTTTAATTCAAAAGCCTACACTTTCATAGTCATGTACCACACAATGATGTTTCAGTCAATGACAAACCACATATATGAAGGGGGTCCCATATATTTTTAGTACTATATATTTTTCTTGAGACAGATTCTTGCTCTGTCACCCAGGCTGGAGTTCAGTGGCATGATCTCGGCTCACTGCAACCTCTGTCTCCCAGGTTCAAGCAATTCTCCTGCCTCAGCCTCCTGAGTAGCTAGGATTACAGGCATGTGCCACTACACTCAGCTAATTTTTTCATATTTTTAGTAGAAACAAGGTTTCACCATGTTGGCCAGGCTGTGTCTCAAACTCCTGGCCTCAGGTGATCTGCCAAAGTGCTGGGATTACAGATGTAAGCCACCATGCCCAGCCTATAATACTATTTTTTAACTATACCTTTTTTATGTTTAAATATATTTAGATACATAGATTCATACCATTGGGTTATGATTGCCTACAGTATGGTAACATGCTGCACATATTTGTAGCCCAGGAGCAACCAGCTACACCATGTAGCCTAGATCTGCAGTAGGCTACAACATCAAGTTTGTGTAAGGACACTCTAGAATGTTCGCACAAAGACAAAAATGCCTCAGGACACATTTCTCAGAACATGTCCTGGTTAAGCAAGGTATGACTGTTTTTCACTCTTGTGAGTATCATCCAGACACATATATTGATATATAGTTTTGACATTTAATAATAGTTGAGAGGCTACAGTCTTCACAGCACCCTCTACTTTTCAGTATCCAGAATTTAATTTTGTACACGCAGTTCCTCCTATGTTGATAGCCCAGCCAACATAAATCAGCTCTTGCATATTGGTGGCATGGACTCAAGAGACGATGTGAGAGGAGAGAATCGAAGAGGTGGAGGGAAGGAAAGAAAGCCTACTTTGGTCTATGTTGTAAAGGCAGTTGGTCAAAGAGAGGAGAAAAAAATGCCTAGACAGCAGCTGGTGAGAGAGTTAAATTTTGAGTTGCTTGGCAGAAAATTGGGGGCTGTATCAGTCAGGATAGGCAGCATCATGCTGCAGTAATGACAACCCCCAACAACAACATCTCAGTGGCAAGTACCATGAGAGGCTGCTTTTTCACTTATTGTTACATACGCATGATGGTGTTCTTTCCAGAGATGGCTGGTCTTCTGAGTCATTGTCATTCTCCTTCTAGGATGCAGGCCAAGGAGCAGCCACAAGTGAAGTGTTGCCTGTCACCTCAGCAGTGGAAAAAAGAGGGCACTTCATCTTTTTTCAGGAACTACTCTCATTTTTCCTGCTGGATGTGACCACGTTAGCCTGCGGGTGACTCAGACCACCTTTCCTCCCTTCTCAGTGGCCAAACCCCATTATATGACCACCAATGAGTTGGATAGGGCAGGGCTGTAATGCTCCCATAGGTAACAGGGCTTTCAATCAAGGAAGAATCATGCCTTCTGCTTTAGGGTGGAAGGGAATGTGATCTCCTAACACTCATAGTAGATTATGAGCACACATCCTCATGTGAAAATACTGTGGGCACTGTGCATAAAATATGAGTTGCTCTAATTATCTCTGGTGGTGGCAGTTCCTTCCTCAAAGTCATATTTGTCCTCGCCTCAACTGGGCTTCACACCTCCTAGAGTCACAGGGCTGGACAGGGTCTTCTCCACCTGAAGCAATTCATTTTGAGATCTATTTTCTCCCATTCTGTAGGTTCCCTGTTCAGTCTGATGCTAGTTTCTTTTGCTGTGCAGAAGCTCTTTAGTTCTGTTAGATCCCATTTGTCAATTTTGACTTCTGTTGCCATTGTTTTTGGTGTTTTAGTCACGAGGTCTTTGCCCTTGCCTATGATGTCCTAAATGGTATTGCCTAGGTTTTCTTCCAGGGTTTTTATGGTTTTAGGTCTTCCGTTTGAGTCTTTAATCCATCTTGAGTTAATTTTTGTATAAGGTATACAAATTTTTGTATAAGGTATAATTTTGTATAAGGAAGGGATCCAGTTTCAGTTTTCTGCATATGGCACACTGCCACCAGCCCTCCCAACAGACGGGGCCTGGTCAAGACGACAGCCACTGAAAGCTATGTCCTCTCAGCATGGAGCGGAGAGGCCTTGGGGTCGAATTACCCCGGGACTGAATTACTAGAAGCACATTCAAAATGAAGAACAGTTGCTTCTAAAAATAGGAAAAAGAAACCCACAAGGATGAAAGTCAAAGAGGAGAAAAAACAGAACAAAAACCATTTGGCTTTACAAACATCCACACAATTTTAAAGTAGGGTTCCATCCTGTCCCCCTGGAACAACAACGGCTATGACGAAAAAGCAGCCAGGTTCTGTTTTCCTACAAGACCTGCTTTTTCAACTTCTTGGTGAAATGTGATGTAGCAGCAGAGAGGCCCAGCTTGCACCCTGAGATCACTGGAGCGCTTGTGGGTGGCTTCATCTTTAACCCCTTGAGGCCACCAAACATCCATTACCTGGCCAGGAAGAGCTGAAGACGACCCTCTCGGGGCTCTAACCTGAGCCCATAGGCAAACTGTTTTCCCTGGATCTGGGATAAAATCCCTTCAGAAGCCCACACATGGGCAAGGCAGCTTCGAGTGGACTTGCAGCTGTTGAGAACTGACCTACCAGTGGGAGCTCGGGCCTTGATTCCCCCACTGACTCCTCAAAGTGTCTCCCAGAGCCTAAACTGTCTCTCAGAGCCTGAACTGTCTCCCAGAGCCTAAACTGTCTCCCAGAGCCTGTCTCCCAGAGCCTAAACTGTCTCTCAGAGCCTAAACTGTCTTTCAGAGCCTAACTGTCTCCCAGAGCCTGTCTCCCAAAGCCTAAACTGTCTTTCAGAGCCTGTCTCCCAGAGTCTGTCTCCCAGAGCCTAACTGTCTCCCAGAGCCTGTCTCCCAGAGCCTAAACTGTCTTTCAGAGCCTAACTAACTGCCTCCAAGAGCCTAAACTGTCAGCTCTGCAGGGTCCTGTCCCCTGTCACCTTGGAAGCCATCTCAGCACGACTCACCTGCTGAGTGGCAGGCAGGGCGAATGGTCCCCTACTCACCTTTGCTGGCTTTTCATTGACAAATTGCCTTTGTCCATACAAGAAATGAATTCTCAAGATATATCTTAAATGCCCCCTGGTTGTGAACATGGCTGAGGGTGCTATGTAATAATAAGTAGTTTTTGTCTTCAAATAATAATTCTAGCATATGATCAAAAGCAAATGCATCAAGCTTTGTAACAGGCAACAGCCCCATAGGTAACCTTGATTGAAAGCCCTGTTACCTAAGGGGGTTTGGGACGCCTTGACCAGCAGCCTGCAAACCTGGCTTCATGGTGAGGAAAGGCGTTGCCATCCTTGTCTAAGGCTGTGGAATCTTAGCAGATCCTGAGAGGTTCATTTCATCTGCGAACTCCAACAGAAGCATTTTGCTTATTTTGATTTGGGGCATACAAACGGTTTTAAAAATCATTTTAGTTTTGACACTTAACTGGGATAAGAACAAAGAAACCCTCTTAGGAAAAAAAAGGAGATTTTTCACTTGAAATAAACCACCCTAACTGTCTGATGCTCTCATCAGCTCCTGCCAGGACTCTAGTGGGTGACTGAGGCCACCTTTCACCCTAATGAGTCCATCCATCCTGATGACGTCACCACAAGAAGACACCTCACATCTACCTGCATCAACACCCATCAAGGGTGGGTGGAAACTCAATGAACATCTTCTCTCCTGCAGGGCTCCCCGAGTGTCACAGCCGCTGACATCCTGCTCTGTGTGGCCCCAAGGACCTCACCCAGCCGGCCGCGCTCCCGTGGCGCAGTGGCCCTCCTCTGCTTCTCTCCGAATGATGTGAAGCAAATGTTACTGGAGAGGCTTCTTCCTGCCCTCTGGAGCGATTCCTCTTAAAGTGAGCTCCCTAGAGCACTGCCATGTCCCCCAGATGTGCCCTGGAGCTCTGATGCCCAAATCCAATGCTGCAGCCCATAGGCCACGCGTGGGAATGCCAAAGGACACGAAGCCAGGGGAAGTATGCTCAGAAAATGTTCATAATGTAAAAAGTCTTCATTTCATGCCTAAATTGTCTGTTAGAATTAAATGTAAGCTCATATCAAATTTAGCACAAATGTATAGGCCTAATTATTTTTAGTTTGGTGTAGAGATTATGTAGAATTTTGTAACTCAACTAGTTTGGGAACCACTTGAAAGGGTACAGCAACAACAGGCCAATTAAACAGGAAATTCTTGTCCTCTTCAAAGAGGAGAAGATGAGAACAGAGACTAAGAAGGATAAAGGAGAGAATAAGACCAGGAAATACTGCCCAGAAAGAGGAGGCAGGATTTAGCGTTCAACAGATGAGAAAGAGGACAGAGAAGAGCAGGAAACTATTAAAAGGTAGGATTCTGATTCAATGGGCAGAAATGATTTTTCCAATGAGAAAAATTGCCCATAATTCTTGACTGGCAATGTATTTTACAATACTGTAAGCATTTATTTCAATTTCTTCTGACTGCACAAATTCCTTTTCTGTGCTTTAATTTCATGGCACCTTTAATCCATAATGATAATGAAAATAACACCTAACATTTACATAACATGCTACAATTTTAATGTATAAGATTTTATATAATTTAATCCTTCAAATACTGCCTTATGTAAACACGGCTTTTACTTAATTTTTATGAATGGGGAAACAGAGGAGTAAGAAAGAAAATTATATGCCTTTGATCATGCAGGAAATATGCACTAACACTGGACTTAGAATGGAAGTCCCTAACTCCCAATCAAACACATGCACTGTTCATCACAGACATATGAATTCTGGGTAATGGATTGGCTGAAAGCAACAGCCTTGCCAGAGAAGTCTATCATTAGCAGTGTATTGCCGATTAAATGGATAAAGTTATTCTAAAGAGGCTTCAACAATGGAGTTCTTGAGTTTGTTCTTTTAGACATTCTCTCCGCATTTTTCCCTCACTTCTTCTACAGTTGACCCACTTCTGTCTTAACACATGTTTCAAATTATGAATATGTAATTAAGTGGCTCCTTGGTGACGTTTTTGAGGAAATTTTGAAGTACTGTATTAATTCCTGAAAAGAGACATGCAAGATCTATCTCCAAACCCTCAGAACTTGGGCACCACCCCAATCAAACTGTTTCTCAGAACGTGGATGTAAATACACCAATTAGCAGTTCATTGAATGAAGGGTGCTATTGAAAATTACAAAACACATGCGTGATTGTTGAAAAGCTTGTCGAATGTCTCCCCTCCCACAATTCAAATATTATTCAAACCAGTGATTAAAGTTAAGAGCTGTTTCCAATAAATAACTCACATCATATATTGCCTTTCAATTACCAAATTATCCATGCTATTGGCCATTAACAGGCCACTCGATTAAAAGGACAATGGAAAAAGTAATTCAGATTCCAGCTTAAAGATCTCCTCCTCTCACTACCCAATTAACACTTACAACATGCTGGCCACAGGCAATTCTCAGAGTGCTTTGCCTGACTTAATTTTGCTTTTAGCACTCAGTGCCAGGAATACCTAGAAAATTATCTACTAATTATCTGGCATTATCTATGTTGGTTCATGTCTAAAGAACAGCTCATCTAATTACAAGCCCCTTTGCTATTTGACTCTAAAGAGTGGGTTTAACTGAGAATTTCTCCAAAAGGGCTTGCACTAAGGGCTGGTAATTATGTGCTTTGCGTTCTTTGGAGGGAGTTCTCTCAGGTATCAACAACAAACAGTTACTGAAAGGATGCTTTCACAGCAGGTGTGCTGTAAGCAATAATTACATCGTGACATTTCCAGTGTTTTCTTCTACTGGACAATTAGCAAACAGTATGCTAACTTATCCCTAACATTCTCAAGAGAACTCTGAACTCTCACACCCTTTCTAAAAAATCCATGGAATCTTCTACAAAGTAGACCTGCTATACCAGTAAAAAGTGAGTGCCCTCTGAACAGGTGTTTTTTGAACAAGTTTAGGATCAAAGAAATAAAATTTGATTTTACAGTAGGCTGGCATCTAGTCTTAGTCAGTATGCTACTGAGAACATGGGAGTTATAAAATTGTCAGTGTTGAAGAGGTATATTAATGACTGAATTTATGTGGCTGCTTTATCCATTTAATATGAGCAAGAACATACCCCTAACAGGCTAGAAAATTCTGAAATGGTAGCTAAAACAAAGAAGCATCTTTAATTCCTAGGGTAATATGGCATGATTATTATTGTTTTCCTTTAAAATTTAAAGCAATTACAAACCTCAAGAAAAGTTAAAAGTATGGTTTAAATAATTTTTTTTCATGAATTGGGGAGGAATTGACTGGCCTGATGCCCCATCACACTTAAATACTCTGTTAAGCATTTTCTACCAAAAAGGACACTCTCCTACAGAATTCTACTAGAAAGTTCTGAGAGAATTTTGACTTTGCTGATGCAAGATTTACAGCACCCTGGTTGCCCTTTCTTCCCTTTTTTCTGTCTGGGATACAATTTTGATTAGTATTAAGACTAATATAACTTTTTTCATTTAAACTTTTGTGTTCTTTCTTAAAATTGGTTATAGTTCTGAAATTTATTATGTTTTCTTTGTTTACTCATAAGTTTTTTCCTAGGTTTTCAGATGGATGATTAGTTTTTTTAATTAGGTTTCCATAAAATCTAGTGGCTGACACTTTTGAGCCTTTAAATTAACACCAAAAACTATCTACCTCCACTTCAGACTTCCGATTACCTGGTAAAACTAATCCATATGTATTGAACTCATCGTAATCAAGACTGTATTACTTGCCCATAGGTGCAATTGATACATGGCCCTGTGAGGACCTGCATCTGCTGGGACCCATCTAGTTCTTGGACTTGCATATCTTCCATTCTCTGGTTATTTACTTCACTACTTTTCAGTCTCATCTCAAGACCTCCCCTAAATTAATACCCACACCTATACACACATCCATCTCTC
Organism: Pongo abelii; assembly: GCF_028885655.2. Lineage (NCBI taxonomy): Eukaryota > Metazoa > Chordata > Mammalia > Primates > Hominidae > Pongo > Pongo abelii. The sequence continues at coordinate 4,568,999 of NC_071989.2, forward strand.
CCCCAAACCCTTCTTTTATTTTGTCCATAGCACTACTCACTTGAAATGTTTTGTTCATCTTTGTATTACCTGACTCTAATGCTGAAATGTACATTTTATACGGATAGGACCCTCATCTGAGCTTCTTTCACTGAACAGGTGGTACTTAAAACAATAGTGGTGGACACTTAGTAAATATTTGCTAAATAAATAGAATGAACAGCTGTAACTCTAAGGTGCAATTTATTTAATTATCAAATTTCTGAACATGGTATAAAAGTATAAGGTGTTCTTTTGGAATTTTACAATGAAAAAGACAATATATATGGAAATTTAATACTTGAATTGTCATGGCTGGTGTGTTTTTGCTCTGTGGTCCCATCTACAAGGAAAGAAAAATTATAGACGTGAGATTGCTGGGAGATGATGAAATGAACAGGCTTAGTTTGTTGGGCTTGACTGTTTTTTGTTTGTTCTTATTGGTTACTTTCTATCGCTGATCATTTGGGGAGATTTGTAAAAGGAGAAGGAATAAGCCATTATTTTTTTCTGCTATTTTTGGAGCAAACTATTATATCTATGTTACCTCTCTAGTCATTTCCTTTTAAAAATTCTGTTTATTTGCATTCATTATCTTCTTAGTTAGTATTGCTAATAATATCACTTTTTCATTTTAATCTTTTTTGTTCTGTTCTCTCTTAAAATTGACTATAGTACTTAAATTTATTATCCTTTTATTTTAGTGTATGTTTTTCCTAGGTGTTTAGAGGGATGATTAGTTTTTTAAAATTAGATTTCCATTTTATTCTCAAAAATTTATTTAAAGTTAAAAAAAGCTCCAATTTTTATTTTAAATGTATGCTCATAACCTTACATGCCTAAAGTTGTTTATCATTATGCTATACTGTTTTCAGAATTCAGGTATTATTTTCTCTGTAGTCTCAGGATTACTTAATAATGGGCTTAGTGATTTCCAAATGTATGAAAATGTGTCATTGTTGTTGGCTGTGAGGTTGGGGAACACTCTAGGACACTAATTATTTAGAATGCATTGAGTCTTCTTTTGTTGTCCGATTCATGGTCTATTTTTGAAAATATAACAAAATGTGCATTCTTTACTTATTGAGTATAAATTTTTAAACTTTTAGATAAAAGTGTTGATTGACCATGTTATTTATACTTTTTATATCTTTCTTACTTTTGTTCTTTTAATATTACTATACCTGTTCATCAAAGCACTAGTTGAAATTTATTTTCCACCTATCCCCCTTATCCTGTTTGTTCAATTATAATTTCAAAATTATACTTTTAAGCACATTTATATTAAAGACTTTCATATATTTGGATCAATTGTTCTTACCAGTATAAAAAATCACTTTTGGTATCCTGTGATTTGGCCTTTAAGTGTGATGAAGAGAAATAATGAAGCAAGTGAAGCAAGGTAATACAAAGAACCAGGAAAAGATAGACACAAGTCAACATGTCCATTTATTTTAAAACATAGCTACATCACAGCAAGATTAAAAAAAAGTGATCTAGATCAACAATAACAACAGTAAAAAAATAAAAGGAAAAAAGAAAAAGTGAGGCTCAAAAATTTTTGGAATGTGAGATTAGACACACACACACACACACATACACACAAACAAACACACAATCAAAACAGCTGTAAAGCACAGGAAACAATAATAAAACAACTAAATTTTAAAATTCAGTGATTGTTCATGTAAAGGCAAATATTAAAAATATCTTGAAGAAGAAATTTTAAAAACTCATGATAGTTCTAGACTAAAGAAAAGGAAAATGCAAAGTGGAAGCTCATCAGTATCAGAAAGAAGTTGGAAAAAGGAAAAATATGTATTTAAAATCAAGATTGGCTGGTTGTAGTAGCTCAGGCCGATAACACCAGCACTTTGGGAGGCTGAGACAGCTGGATTGCTTGAGCTCAGGAGTTCAAGACTAGCCTGGGCAACATGAAAAAACCTCATCTTCAAAAAAAAAAAAAAAAAAATTAGCCAGGTTGTTGGTTGCATGTATCTGTAGCCCCAGATACTGTGGAGGCTTAAGTGAGAAGTTCACCTAAGCCTGGGGATGTCAAGGCTTCAGTGAGCTGTGATCACACCACAGCACTCCACTCCAGCCTCAGTGGCAGAGTGAGACCTTATCTCAAAAGAAAAATCAAACAAACAAAAAAATCAACCTTAAGATTAAATTACAATGTGTTGAGAAGGACATGTATAACTGGAAATGTAGTATTAAAAATATAGAATATGAGTAAAAAAGCTGAGGAAATAAGAAAGAATTAAGTATGTTATCAAAAGAATCCGAAAAGAATAGGTGTGGAAATTACGTAAAGAGGCTCCAATAGAGGTATAATTGGAGCAATTAGTTCCTGCAGTATTAACCCTTTTCTTTTGAGGAAAAATGAAACAGTGAAGCAAAATTAATTTTAAAACAGTAATAGTTACACACACACACACACACACACACACTTTCTTGAAATAAAACTTAAATTTACACATTGAGAGAGGCTCATAATACACCTGAAAATTTTGACCCAGAAACATTAATTGTAAAACATATTGCAATAGAAACTTAAACCTTAACCTGCAATTATAAAGACCAAGTTACTAGCAAATAAAAAAATCAAGTTGCTCTCAGATTCTTGACAGAAAACATACTAACAGAAATGAATGAAAAATAAATAAAAGACTATTTCTAAAAAAATTCACCCAATGTAATATTATGCTAGTGTAAAAACTGACATATAATTTTTAAATGATATTCAGAATACATATGTAGTTTAAAAATAAAGTTACAGAGTGGCATGGTTATTATGTTGCATTTTATACAACAAAAGAGGTTAAAATAAACATACTTTAGCCTATCTTTGCCAAAACAAAAAACAAAAACAAACAAACAGCTAATCGAACAAAAAACTGTGGAAATAAAAACACAATACAAATAGAAATAGTCACCTCTAGCTGGAGTTGGGTAGGTAGGGATAATATAAAATATCTGTAAGTATACCTTTGAATGCATTGTTTTGTTTTTGAGACAGGGTTTTGCTCTATTACCCAGGCTGGAGCACAGTGGCACCATCACAGCTCACTGCTGGCTTGACCTCCTGGGCTCAAGTAATCTTCCCACCTCAATCTCCCAAGTAGTTGGGACTACAGGCACACACTACCACACCTGACTAAATTTTTTTTTTTTTTTTTTAGAAATGGGGTTTTGCCATGTTGCCCAGGTTGGTCTCAAACCCCTGAGCTCAAATGATCCACCCATCTTGGCCTCCCAAAGTGCTGGGATTACAGAAGTGAGCCAATATTCCAAGCCTCAATATATTTTTAGCCTTTGTCAATATTTTACATATTAACAGTTAAAATATATTTCAGGAAGAAACATTACTCATTAAATGTAATGAAAGCAAATTACCCTAATTTCATATTAGATGGCTAACACGAACACACAGATAAGAAATATCTCAAGTTATTTTTAACACATAATTCTGGTAATATATCTTCAATGAGATATATTTCAAGACTCAGAGGAACTACAAATGAATTTTAAACTTCACTCAGTAGACTATTTTTCAGTGATGATAATGGTATTATAATTTTGGCACTATTCTCTGAAGACTGTGAGAGAGACAAATAAGCAAATACATTAATGATATTATGAACCAAGATTTGCAATATAAGAGAAAACAGATAAAAGTAAAAAATAAAAAGGTTAACAGCAATACTCTCTAATGCTACATTTTGTTTGGAAATATAATTTTATAATTTATTATAAAACATATATATCTTCCCAAGCACATTTTGACTAAAGCAGACTAGGAGTTATGACTCCTGTAGCAATAAGCACATCTAGTGCTGACTTTAATACTGTTCAGCCAATATTCCTTTGACGAAGGCTAATTTTAACCACAACAGGGAAAGTTAAATATGTTCAAAGACAAATGAGAACCATGTCAAAGAGATACAAGACAGGAAGCAGAGAAACAAGGACAAAGAGAACCTTCCAGCAATCGTCTACCAAATAGAAACAAAAAAGCACTTTCATAAGAACAACAAAAAAAATCAGATGAGCTATCACAATATCTGATTTTAACATGATAACAAGGAAAGACAAATTGAAGACTGTAGGAAGAACAATCTTGTATTACCTACTTCACCCCTACCCCAACTGCAGGCAGCCCAATGTACTGACTCTTTCTGCTTTGGGGAAAATGAGGGAAGAGAGCAAAGGACTTGATCTGTGGACCCAGGGAATTATCCTTTATCTTAACCCAGATCCACCAAGGATATGCAGCTAGGCATCTGCAAGGATCTTAGCATACTTGAGCTTAGTGCACCGCCTAGTGCTGAAACAGCTGCAGTAACCGCAAGCTTAGGTACCAATATTTAAGCCCATTTGAATTCTGAGAAAGTCCTCCCAAGAAGTATGAGTACAAACAAGGCCAGACAGTGAAAACTGAATTAAATATCTAACTCTTCAATGCCAGGCATAAATACACATCCACAAGTATCAAGAACATCCAGAAAAACAGAATCCACCAAGCCGACTAAATAAGGCACCAGTGCCCAATGCTGGAGTGATGGAGATGTGTGACATCTCAGACAGGGAATTCAAATGGCACAACAAATTTGAGAAAGCACAATAAACCCCAATATAGTACAGAGAAGAAATTCAGAATTTTATCAGGGAAATTTAACACAGAGATTAAAATAATAATAATAATAGTGATAAACAGAAATCCTGGAGCTAAAAAATTCAATCGACAAACTGAAAAAAAATTATCAGGGTGTCTCAATAGCAAGATTCCTATCACAAAAGAAAGAATTAGTAAGTTCAAAGACAGGTTATTTGAAAAGACATAGCCAGAGGGAAAAAAGGAAATCATATAAAAAAGAAAGTGGTATGCCTATAAGAGCTAGAAAACAACATTAAAAAAGTAAATCTAATAGTTACTGGCCTTAAAGCAGACATAGAGAAAGAGATTAAGGTTGAAAGTTTATTCAAATAAATAGTAATGTAGAACTTTCTAAACCTAGAAAAAGATATGAATATTTAGGTATAAGAAGGTCAAAGAACATCAAGTAGATTCAACCAAAATAAGACTATTTCAAGTCATATAATAATAAAACTTTCAAAAGTCAAGGACAAAGAAAGGATGCTAAAAGCAGCGGGAGAAACAAAGCAAATACAAGATAAAGGAACTTTGATATGGCTGGCATCAGACTTCTAAGGGGAAACCATACAAGCCAGGAATGAGCAGAAGGACATATTCAATGTGCTGGGAAAATAAAAGAAAAAAAACTTTCTGCCTAGAATATTGCATCCAGCAGTGTTATACTTCAAACAAAAAGAAAAAAATGAAAACTTTCTCAGACAAACAAAAACTGTTCATTAATACCTAGATCTGTCTCATAAGAAATGCTAACGGAAGTTCTTCAATCTGAAGGATAAAGGCACTAATGTGCAACAAGTAATCATCTGAATCAATGGAATACTCCAATACTGTAATGGTGGTGTGTAGATCACTCATATTTTTAGCCTGAACACTAAAAGATAAACCAGTCAAAAAAGCATAACTACAACAGTTTGTTAAGAGAAAGGCAATACAAAATTATAAATAGGGACAACAAAAAGTCAAAATATAAGGAACTGGAGTTAAAGTGCAGAGTATTTTTTTTACATCTCTTTACTTGTTTGTTTGGCTTTTTTTATAATTAGAGTTAAGCGGTCATCAGTTAAAATATTTGGTTATAAAATGTTTTTCTTGCAAGCCTTATGTTAACTAAAAAGCAAAAGCCTATAATAGATAAACAAAATATAAAAAACAAGAAATCAAAACATATTACAAGCTAAAATTACTGATACACAAAGGAAGACAGGGAGAAAGGAAATGGAGAGTACTAACAAAACAACCAGAAAACAAATAACACAATTGTAGTAAGTCCTTACCTATTAACAATAGCATTAAGTGTAAATGAACTAAATTCTCCAATCAAAAGACATAGGGTGGCCGAATAAATTTTTTAAAAAAGAAACTATATGCTGCTTGCAAGAAATGAAGAGATAAAAAAGATATTCTATGCAATGAAATAAAAAACAGAGTAACTATTTTTATATCAGATAAAATAGATTTCTATGTATAAACAAAAGATATAAAAAGAGACAAATAACATCACTATATAATGCTAAAGGGGTCAATTCAGCAAGAGGATGTAACAATTGTAAATACATATGCACCTTTGGGTGACGGAGCACCCAAATATGTAAACTAAATTTTATTAGAGCTGAAGAGAAAGATAGAATCCAATACAATAATAGTTGGAGACTTCAACATCCCACTTTCAGCATTGGGCAGATCATCTAGACAGAAAATTTAAAAAAATGGACCTAATCTTCTCTATAGACCAAATGGGTCTAATAGATATTTACAAAATATTTCAACCAACGGCTGCAAAAATTACACATTCTTTGTCTTAGAATATGGAACATTCTGAAGAAGAGACCATATGTTAGGACAAAAAACAAACTTAAAAAATTCTATAAAATGAAATTATATCAACGGTATGTCTGCCAAAAATGAAGTAAAATTAGACATCAATGCATAGAAATTAGATAACATGTCGTTGAATGATGCTTGGGTCAATTAAAAACATTAAGAAGAAAATTTAAAAAAATTATTGAAACAAATGAAAATGGAAACACAACATGCCAAAACCTATGGAATACAGAAAATGTCTTACTAAGAGGGACATTTATAACAATAAATATCCACATCAAAAAAGGGATGATGCAGATTAAACAACATAGAAAAGCAAGAGCAAACCAAACCCAAAATTAGCAGACAAAAAGAAATAATAAAGATCAGATAAGAAACAAATAAAATTGAGACTAAAAATTATAAAAGATGAATAAAATTAAGTTTTTTTGAAAAAATAAAGGAAATCAACAAATCTTTAGCTAGACTAACAAAAGAGAAGACGCAAATTAATAAAATAAATTAAAAAGAAGACATTACTACTGATACACAGAAATCCAAAAGATCATTAAATATTATAATAAGAAACAATATACCAATACATTGGAAAATGTAGAAGAAATGGATAAATTCCTAGATACATCCATTCTACCAAAACTCAACCATGAAGAAATAGAAAACTTGACTAGAACAAAAACAAGTACTGAGATAGAAGAAGTAATACAAAGCCTCCTATCAAAGAAAAGTCCAAGACTTGATAACTTCACTGGTGAATTCTACCAAACATTTTAAGAAAGACTAATATCAATCCTATGCAAGCTATTCCAAAAATTTAAAGAAGAGGGACTACTTCCAAATTTATTCTATAATTCCAACTTTTCCTTGATTCTAAACCAGAGAGAGACATTTTAAAAAAAAGTTACAGGCCAATACCTCTGATGAAAATAGGTGCAAAAATTCTCAACCAAATACTAGCAAACTGAATTCAATAATACATTAAAAATATCATCATAATCAAGTAGGATTTATTCAAGGGATGCAATGATGGTTCAACATATGCAACTCAATAAATGTGATACATCACATCAACAGAATGAAAAATAAAAGCCATATGATCATTTTAATAGACATTGAAAAAGCATTCCATAAAATTTAACATTCTTTCATAATAAAAACTCTCAATGAACTGGGTATAGAAGGAACATATCTCAGCATAATAAAGACCATTTATGGCAAACCCAGAGCTAATATCATACTGAACAGGGAAAAACTGAAAGCCTTTCCTCTAAGAGCTAGAACACAAAATGATGCCCACTTTCACTGCCTTTATTCAACATAGTACTGTAAGTCCAAGCCAGAGCAATGGGACAAGAGAAAGAAACAAAGGTCATCCAAATTAAAAAGGAAGAAGCCAAATTATCCTTGTTGGCAGACAATATTATATTTAGAAAAACCTGAAGACTGTAAAAAAAAACCTGTTTGAACTGATAAACAAATTCAGTAAAGTTACAGGATACAAAATCAATATATAAAAATCAGTAACATTTTTATATGCCAATAGCAAATATCTGAAAAAGAAACCAAGAAAGCAAACCTATTTTCAATAGCTCAAACATTAAAATTCTTAGGAATAAACTTAACAAAAAATATAAATTATCCCTATAATTAAACCTATAAAAACGTATGAAAGAAATTGAAGAGGACACAAAGAAATGGAAATATATCATGTTCAGGAAAGGGAAGAATCAATATTGTTAAAATGTCCATATGACCAAAAGCAATCTACAGATTCAATGACATCCCTATAAAAATGCCAATGAAAATCCCCCCAGAAATAGAAAAAATCTATATGGAACCACAAAGGACCCAGAATAACCCAAGCCATTTGGAGCAAAAAGAACAAAGCTGGAGACATCACATTACCTAACTTCAAATTTTACTACAAAGCTATAATAACCAAAACAGCATGGTACTGGCATGAAAACAGATATGTGGACCAATGGAAGAGAATAGAGAACCTAGAAATAAATCCATGCATTTACAGTCAACTCATTTTTGAAAAAAGCATCATGAGCATGCATGGGGAAAAGGGCAGCTTCTTCAACAAACGGTGCTGGGAAAAATAAATACCCATGTGCATATGAATGACTCTAGACCCCTACCTTTCACCATACAGAAAGATCAAATCAAAATGAATTAAAGGCTTAAGTGTAAGACCTCAAGCTCTGAAACTACTAAAAGGGAACACTGGGGAAAGGTTTCAAGACACTGGTTTGTGTAAAGATTTCTTGAGTAATATTTAAAAAGAATAAACAATAAAAGCAAAAAAATGGATAAATGGATCATATCAAGTGGAAAAGTTTCTGCATAGCAAAGAAAATGTTCAACAAGATGAAGAGGTAACTTAGAGAATAGGAGAAAATATTTGTAAACCATTCAACTCACAAAGGATTAATAACCAGAATATATAAGGAACTCAAACAATTAATGGTAAAACAAAAACAAAAACAAAAACTAATAATCCACCTGAAGAATGCACAATTTATCTGATAATACATTTCTCAAAACAAGACATATAGATGGCCAACAGTTACATGAAAGACTGCTCACCATCACTAATCATCAGAGAGGTGCAAATCCAAACCACAATGAGATATCATCTCACCCCAGTTAAAAAGTCTTTTATCAAAAAGACAAAAATTAGCACACACTTCCTGTTCTTCCTTTTTAACTTGCTAAATTGGGGAATCATTGGTGTCAACCAAAAATGATAAATGTAATAGATTGTACCACGTCAAACTAATAAAATATGTTACTTTATTATATATGGAGTGGCAAAAACAAATAAGTTCACTGTCCATCACTGCAGGTGACTATGACATCAACTCCATACAGTGAGGAATATATTTTAAATGGAAGGTGTTAATTCTTTCCTCAAAAAATTTAGATAGAAGTATAGATAAACCCCATTTATGAGTTAAAGGTATTCTTACATCATAACGTCAATTTATAAATATAGAAGCAATAATAGAATTAAAAATAAGTTTGCAATCCCCCAGTAAAATTCTTTATGCAGGCAGTATCATCATTGGATGCTAAATCCATTAGATGAAAGTTTGTTGCCACTGTAACCAAGTGATTAAATTTAGCATCATAATGACAGGGCCATATGACATGAGGTCCTTGTGACACACTGAAATCTCACATGTGTAATATCACACAGGAAGTGCTCTTGCTAAAATGACCATGAATGTAGATCTAACCTTGAGTTTAAAGAAAATATAGGAGCTACAAAAACAAGTTAGATTGCATGAGAAAATAATCTGACACATCCAGAATGTTGGCACTAAAAAGTAATCATAAGCCTTGATCTCTTAAAAAAGTTTATTATCATGAAGAAAAATTAAGAATTTGAAGAGGAAGGGCTATTCTGTATTTAAAATAACAAAAAAAAGTCACAGCAATTCAATGCAAAGACATGAAGCTGATAAAATCAGTTCTACAAATCATTTGGAAAAAATAGAAAACTGAGCAAATGTTGTGGGTTAAACTAATATTAAAGAATTGTTCATTTTATCTAGTGTGATAATAGAATGTTGGATCTATGTGGGTATGTGAGGTTTAACAAGACATTTATCCATCTCTCTATGTATATTTCTCTATCATCTACCCACAGACATAAACAGAGATAGATATAGAGAAAGAGATTAAAAAATTTCAAAAAGGTAAATATAAAAAATAGACAAAATGCTAACTTTGCAATCGAGGTAATTGTATTATTCTTCTGCCTTTTCTGTAGTTTTGAAATTTTTATAATAAAAGTAAAAGTTATAGATTAAACTATTTTATTTCAGAATTGAATTTTAGTTTTAAAGATAATTTTAAAAGATTGGGCACTATCTAAATCTTTTTTTTTGAACTTTCAGATTATTCAAATATGAAATATAATTATATTAAAAGTCATCATTTGCATTTCCCAAGTTAAAATAACAGAAACCATAATTTTTAATGATGTGGTTACATTACAAAATTATTTCATATGCCAGTTAATACATTTCTGTAAATAACATGAAGCCATTTTAGAATTCAATAATAGAATAATTCTCACTGCATTAAACTCTGTAGAAAAGGATGGGTCCACCATCCTCCAACATTTGTCCTTCCTATCTTTGAGTTTGGGGCCCTCTTCGGCTCAGCTATTGGTTCACTGAAGTAAATTTTCTCTCTTTGTTCAACCCAGACACAATTCCTTCTAAAGAGGTTAGCTCCAAGTGTTTATTAAAATACATTGGATTTCTACAATAAAAATACCTCTGTGTGTATGTGCATGGTGTGTGTGCATGCGTGTGTGTGTAATACTTCTGACATTTGAATGAATTCATTTTCAAACTCATGGCAGTGAATGACACCGGAAACTGGCAAGTCAGCCTACCCACAGTACAGAGGCCTGGGTTTCTGTTTTCCCTTTCCTTGGGGTCTCTAGTTATGGTCATGTAGTCAGAAACATTTACATTTTGTAGGTGAAGGCAGCTGAGATTCAGTGGAATAATGGAAGTGACATTAATAACATTAAATGTCATAACTCTTGACAACCTGATGCAAATGAGCCTCTTACGAAGCAAGCAAGGAAAAAAAATTCCTGAATATATCTTTTCTTTAAAGTGCATTCAGTATTCAAAAAATCTTCAAGATGGAAGCCAGGAATCCAATTTTGGTGACCTCAGCTACATTCCTCCAGGCACAAATTAGTCATCTTTTTTCACTGTAATCATCTCAGTGTATGAGAGATAGGGCAGTTGTGATATTTAGAGCTATGCAAATGCTTCTTTTATTTATGTCTTTCCCTTTAGATTTTGCTCCCACTTTTCCTTAATCTTTTATTTTTTCTTCAATGTTAATGTGATTGACAGGCAGAGGGGACAGGCTAAACACTGCCAGGCCTCCACCCTCTTTTCTTTTTCCTCTGAAATATAACAAAGGTGCTTTCAGACCTAAGTAAAGCAAGTCCTAGCATTCCTTCCCTGTTGTCACAACAGATTTAGCAGACCCTTCTGATGTGGTTTCCAGCCTTCTCATCTCCCTTGCCTTGTCAGGGGGTTGCCAACATTTAGAAAGGTACACAGTATTTTGAAAGGATTAGAGGATAAAACACAACTCAATCCTTTATAAAAGAGAGGCAGAGAGGGAGAGAGGGAGAGAAATGTCAGATGTTATGGAGCAATTGGACAGGACTGACGCATGCAAAGAAAACCAGCAAATTCATAGAACTGTTTCTGTGAAGCACAAGTAGGCAAGGGCAGCATGTGAATATTTACTGCCACAGAGGAGTTTTCAAAGGGAAAGGCCTGTAAGTGAGTTACGACAATGTTTAGAGGAGATGAAATAAAGTAGGATCAGGAAATCAGTGGACACTTGCATTGTGCCTGTCGTGCTTTTTCCTTAACACAGGAGGAAAATAAGTGAAATCCATAATTTTCACCATCGTTGCAATGAAAGAAAGTGAAAGCAAATAGTCCCTGTGAAAGCAAAGCTGAATGAGCTCAGGCATGAGCCATGAATGGACAGAACTGCAATCCCCCATAGAGGTCACAGGTAACAGGGGGATCTGTGTAGCTCTGCTCCTTTATTTTAGAGGTGAGGAATCCAAAGCCCTGAGAGGTTTGCTGACTTGCCTGTGGTCACACAGCTATTACTGTACAATACCAAATGTAGATTAGGCCTGCAGGCCACTGCCTCTAGGTCATGTGCCTCCTTTTCTGAATATCTCTGCTGCTGGAGACTCTGGGCCCTTCAGAAAAGAGCAAGCCCTCTGTCTTGCTCACTCTCTTTTTCTTGCTTTCATTCTTGCTTTCACTGTAACACTATTAAAAAGGAATGCTTTCTTTTTTTTTCAGAATAATGATATATAAAGTAAGCCATGCATAAAATTTCTACAAGTAGTACGATACAAAACATGCATAAATGTAGACACAGATTTTGTAAGCAGTGAGTCACTGGGACCGTATACAATTTTTTTCTCTCCAAGCAGTGTTTACTTGGTTAAGACTATTTGCATTTTTAGCATTTACTAAAGGGTCAGGGAGAAAAGACAAAAAGAGAAAATCCAAAATTAAGTTTGAGGAAATATCAACAGCAAAGGGGTTATTATAGGTGCTAATAAGGGTGGTGCTTACTCCAAACCAAATGAAAGCCAACATGAGTCAAGTTACTTAAGGAATCCAAAGAATTTCAAATTGATCTACACTAATGCATTTAGCATGAAAACCACATTGGCCAAGGTTCTAGCACATTTTTGGATTAATAGAAATTCTATCCAATTTGCCTATTTTAGACTTACAAGCTAGGTGTGTGCATATCTCATTTTAGTGCAGATGCCACATGAGAAGAGAGAGGCCAGGGCCAAATGAGATTACTGCAGTTGACAAAGCTACTTCTAGGTGCTGGTTTGGAGTTGGTGATGTCAGTATAATTCCATGTTTAGGTTCACACACACACACACACACACACACACACACAAACACACACACAGATGCAGAAACAATTACAGATGTGTGTATATCTGGGGTAGCATGTACCAAGATGCATAGATACACTACTGTCCCAGTAGTAGTAAACACACCCAGCACCCAGATCTTGTTTTCTAAGTACCATTCTCCAATCAAAGAAATCAAGATACTTTGAAAAAAAATGCTGATTCAAGAGCAGAGTCGAGAGAAGCACAAAATGAGCTTGCAGTAAGTAAGCGCTCAAAAAAAACAAGGGTGACTCAGACTTCAGGCTCAGGGAAATCTAATACGTTTTCCACAGGCCAAATTAGAAGAGGCAAAATAAACAGGGATCAAATTGTGTAATAACAGCAAGAATAAATTAAATACCCAGAAGTCTCTACTGACATGTATAAATGAGTAAGATTATAAATAAATGGAGAAAAAGAGAGAAATGTATCTTACAGAAAAATTCCTATCAATAAACGTAGAAGAAATGAAGAAACTAAAAATGCACCAGGGAGTAATTGCTGCAGAGA